>NC_136422.1:51790000-52390000 GCF_052625555.1 Lactuca saligna | reverse complement strand
AATAATTTTATGGGATGGAATATTCATCAAAGCATAGAAGGAGTTTTCATAAATCAAGAGAACTATTCTCGTAATTTTCTTGAGAAGTTTGGAATGACGAATAGTTAGAAATTGCAAGTACCAATGGTTGTCGGCACCTGCTTAGGACATTCGTTGGACAAGCGTGCTATTAATATTACATTGTACATGATCATGATAGATTCATTACTATACTTAATTACTAGTAGACCTGACATTATGTTTTCCGTTTGCAACTGTGTCAGGTATCAATTGAATCCAAGGGAAGCCCATCTAACAGCCGTAAAGAATATCTTTCAATATCTCAAAAGGACAGTGTCGTTGGGTTTATGGTACCCTTCGAAGACAGGCTTCTTCATTAAGGCGTTTTCCGATGCAGATCTTGGTGGGTGTCAACTTGACATATAAAAGCACTTCTGGTGGATGTCAACTTTTGGATGGGAAGCTTGTTAGCTGGCAATCGAAAAAACAAACTTGTGTTTCGATTTCCACATCTGCTGCCGAATACATTTTTATTGCCGCTTGCACTTCTCAAGTCATATTGATACAAAGTCAACTTCGTGATTCCAAAATCAACATGAGAAAGATACCTTTGTATTGTGATTCACAAAGTGAAATACGCATCTGCCATAATCCAGTGCAACATTCGAAGACAAAGAACATATCACTCAAATATCATTTCTTCAAGGATAATGTCGAGGATGGAACTATAGAGTTTCACTTTGTAAAGACAACATATCGACTTGCTGAAATTTTTACAAAGCCTTTGGATGAGAAATATTTTATAAGGATATTGTCTGGATTAGAAACGATCGATGCAAATGTTGTTCCATGCTTGTCCTCAACATGAAATTACGAGGAGTCGAAATGTTGCTGAACGATTCAACAGTTACTGTGCACTATTCAACATTCAACCCCCTTTGTTTTCGAAATCCCTCTGAATGGTTAAGTTCATACTTCATTGTCTGATAAGCGTTGCTATCTCGACATATCTTGTATGGATATTGATACTTCCTATTTCAAATGTCTAGTAACTTTTTTAATATATATATATATATATATATATATATATATATATATATATATAATAATAATAATAATAATAATAATAATAATAATAATAATAATAATTTTTGTTTTCCTTACACAAAAACAACAAAAAGTTTTTCTTATTTTTGTGTTTTCATTCGAAAACAAAAATTCCAAAAAGATTTTTTTTTTTATTTTTGTCTCTTCAATTCAAACAACAAGAAATTTCATTTTTTTTTTATTATTTTTATCTTTCAATTCAAAAAAAAATCCAAAAATATATTTGTATTATTTTATTGTGTTTAACAATTTAAATGTTAGTTCTCAATTGACATATTATGGTGGACGTTGCTTCGTGACTGTGGGACAGGTATAAATTCAAATCTTTACACTAATTAGGTGTCCCTAGAAGCATGCTGCTGTATGTTGACCTAAGCCTCATAAACTTAATGAGTTTTGAAGCCTTAATGGATCACTCATTACGAGGGTTCCTTCCCAATCAGAGATGAATCTTTTCTACCAACTTAGTTCTTCATTCAAAGAAACCAATCTTTTCCACCAACTTAGTTCTTCAGGTTTCACACACTTCACTTACATATCCTCGACATCTCTGGTAGAAACCAATCAGAATGTAAATACCGCACAAGTTTGTGTTAATGATCTTGACTCATGAATTCTTGATGATGGTGAAACCCAACATTCCCAACTTATAATGAAATTGACGGTGAACTTTAAGTTCAATATTTTCACGAAACATTTGTTTCAATACCTTCCTTCGATATTCAAAATCTTATTCCTCTCATTTTGTGTGATCTTGATAAAATGTTCTTTACCCAAGACATTTTTTCCTAATAGGATTCAATACTTATATTTTTGTGGAATATAATTTCTTTTTGAATATCAATTCATATCTTTGTCACTTAACAATTTTATCTCACATTTGCTTGTCTCTGACTACACTGTTCATACTGGTGATTTTGATCATTGAACTCACACTTATGTTAAGTTGTGATTATGAAAAAAATTGAGCCTACCTTCGAAGCCTAAATAAAAAGAAGTCCTTCGATACTCCTTTACGAGTATTTGATTGTATTTCATGGAATACCATACAAGCAGTTCAATATCTCTCTTGATATTGAATGGAGTGATCTTTTCCTGGGATCTATCTACTTTTACATCGAATTGAATTTGATGTCACAACTCACACATTTTTTATTTCGATTCTCACTATTTCATCGGTACATATTTCCACTGAAATCCTTGAGGTCTTGGGTACAACCAACTCAGACCTAGATTTCACAATTTTGGCTATGATTTTGTTTCTCATCCCAAAAGCGATTGAGCCTTGCCTTAGAACGATGGTTAAAAGCGTTCTCTTGGTAACAAATCTCTATGGTGTTGAAATGAAGGTCAACTGACGGTTCTTATTCCCTTAGGGTGAACGAAAAGGCTGATGGATTTGATGGTTTAGTTCATTCCCGATTTTCAAGGAAAAACTGCACATTACTTGTCAGACATGGCTACTTTTAAAACTACTGGCTAACTATTCAAGATTACATGTGGCAATTTTTTATTGGTGAACGATTTAAATTCAAACATTCCATCGACTATAAAAAGATTGTGGTGGTCAAAATTACAGACTTTACGCAATTTGCTGAAAAATTTCCACAAATATTATAATCGTCATCTGTTCTTCAAATTCCTATTGGTCATGTTGATCTCTCAAACACTACGGAAGATGCCACATCTCAACCTTTGTTGAAGATTTAGAGTACCAATTATCGAGTTCAACCTGATGTCTCCTAGTACCCTGATGGATTGAAGATGTTGATTGTTGCTATCAATCATTCCGTTCTTTCAACGGTTACATATGCATCCTTTTCTATGCCTATGACATGGTTATTACAGGCTGGTTCCACGATAATGTTTAACAATTCATCCAAGGTCGTGACGTTTCAACTCACGAATGACAAGAAGTTCAAAGTCACCGAAAAATCAATTTGCACAGATCATGAAGCTTTCTACCACAGGTCATTTTTAAGAAGTTACTACTGAATAGGTGGTTCATATGTTTAACAAATTGCGCCATCAACCTCCACTCACTGGACTTAGCCAATTTCGCAAGTCTGCTCTACCTTGCATCTGGAACTTCTTGTTTGTAATTTTTATAGAGGTGTCTCACATGTCGAAGTTGTAGTCTGGACAAGGCAAAGCTGGAAGTATATGCCATGATAGCAGGGCTATACTATGATCTTCATGTGGATTATGCTACTTAGTTGTGGGAGGAGTTCGAATCTTGTATTTCATACACCAATGTTACAAATGGTGTTTCTTGTACCTGATATTGGAGCTTAATTTTACAAGAATTCTAGGAAAAGGAAGGTATTCATGTTACCTTTAATGTTCCAAAGGCAAAATTTTCTATCTATTAACAACCTAAAAGTGTTTAAGATGATCAACTACTATTTCCTACTGAGGCTTGCATTCCTGATGCTGTGTTACGAAATGTGGATCCAGTTCATCCTGTTCTTTTTATTGCCTATATGTCAACAATAATTCCTGATGAACAAGTAGGGTTTTTATTACCAAAAGGGGTAGAAGATCCTTCGAAGGTTGTCAAAGCTTCAAAGAAGTCTAAGAAGCTGTCTGAGGAACCAGTTGTGAATGAGTCGGCACATAGACCTCGTTATTCACCAGAAAGACCACTTGTTGAAGCAGTTCCAGAGGAGCATCTTTTATCATCAATGGAGGGTTATGTTTCTAAAATCAAGAAAATTTGTAAACCCCAGCTCAATCGAAGTGGTTTCATCATTCGTGAGATTCCTCCTTCTGATTCTCTTGCTTCGAAGAAAAGACGAGAACATGCTATGGTATAGAAGATTAAGAAAAAGAAGCAATTGGAAGAACCTATTGATGAAGTGGTTGTAGAAACGGTTTTCGAGAGTGGAGTGATCATTCTCCTATTTGAACTGTAGATATTGGCTTCACATCACCTCAAAGGGACTCTCTGGTCAAGTTGACTTTCGAGGAGACTGGAAGTATTAGTGGCTCTGTGAAAGTATCTAATACAAACACAACCACTACTTTGGGTGACACTTCATCTACTTCCATCCCTGAGAAGACATTAGTCATACCACCCAAACATTCGGTGGCTAAATCCGTTTTGGAGGAGGTTCGAACTTCTAGCATCCATGTGAACATATCTAATACAGACAAAAATTTCAATAAGGGTGATGGGATGTCGACTTTTCGAAGCTTAAGGTAACACTTCTGTTTCAACTTCATCAGTTCCTATTTCACTTATTTTATCATCCACAATTGAAACTTCACTCATCAACATTTCTACTTCCTTACCACCATTTCATACATCCAACCCCACTTCGTTGCGCACATTAACAATATCACCTACTTATTCCAATATCATGAATCAACCTTTTACTTCTCTATTCTCTTCTCAATCAACCGAGGGTGAAAAGTTAGTACATGAAGAAGATCATGATGAAGATGATGTGATGGTCTCTTTTTTTGGGATTCGGTTCGACCCAGAGGAGGATAACATTCCTGATCATATGCTTATGTCAGGAAAGTAGTTAAAGATTTTAAATCACCAGCTGAATTTGGAATTATACATTCAGGTTGATACTGGTGGTCGAAATATTATTATTAGGATTGAGGTTGATATGATGCTTAAATCACAAGAGCATTGGTTGAAGTTGTGAAACGACTAAAAAATCAGGGGTAAAAATTTCATTTTTAATATAATTAAAACATTGATACCATTTAATTCAAACATTCAAATCATAGTCAATCAAATCGTTTATTAGAGTTTATACCAAAATCATTCATTGCGGAAATCATAGGCGTGTGCACTGCGATCAATCTGAGCTCTCCTTTTCCAAAACGATGATACCTGAAACCATAAACAAAACCTGTAAGCACGAAGCTTAGTGATTTTCCCAGAGCATACCATTCACACAAACCACATAACACATATCCTGTTAGCTATAAAAGCTACATATAACATATAAGTCATGCATACAAAAACCTGTAAGAATGTCATGGGCTACCCCACCCGGTCTTCACCTAGGACTGCCATGAGCTACCCCACATGGTCTAACATCCAATGCCATGGGCTACCCCACATGGTATGTATTTAGACTGCCATGGGCTACCCCACATAGTCTTACACCCAAGGCCATGGGCTACCCCACATGGTCTTTACTTGGACTGTCATGGGCTACCCCACACGGTCTTACACTCAAGGCTATGGGCAACCCCACATGGTCTTTACTTGGACTACCATGGGCTACTACACATGGTCTTACACCCAAGGCCACGAGCTCCCCTCAGCGTCTTCATGCAAAACATACGATCACAATACATATCAAGACACCGAGTAATTACACATATATCATAAACACATAATGGGCCGGCATTGGTGCCGTAGACCGATGGGTATGGTGAGAAGACTCACTTGGCACTGCTGAAGTCCCGCAGACTCAATCTCACACTGCTGAAATCCCACAGACACAACCCCAACTGTTGGATGATAGATTCCCGAACTGTCAACATCAAACCATACCCAATTAATAATTGGGCTCCACTACATAACCATAAGTACCTACTTTGGATAATTACTACATTTCCCCCAAGCTTGGCTTATATAAGCCTAAGGCCCAATCCATAGGCCCAAAGTCAACTGGAAATCAAAGCCCAACATATGGCCCAATTTTCCAAATTGGGCCTAAGCCTTTACATGGTCTTGTTCTAAGGCCCAACATCATATAATCATCAAGGCCCAAACGATGGCCCATCCACGACCCAATTTTCCATATTGGGCCCACACCTTCATATGGGCCTTACCCTAAACCCATCAACATATTCTAGTTCATATGATTATTCTTGGATGGCCCATTAATAATCCAATTACCAAAGCCCAAAGGAAAAGTCCAACACAATACCCAAGTGAAATTATGGTTTCACGTAAAATGATGATTGGGGTTAAGTTTCCTACTTAACCCATTAAAGAATTATTCCTCTAGGAAATTAATCCATTAAGTCCAATATTGCTTAGATTAATCTTGACAGTGTTTATTATTTAATATTTCAAGTTATTAAGTAATTCCTGTGTGTCCCGACTAATTCCCCAAACTAGGATTTTATTGAAAACCCTAATTAGGGTTTCCAACCTATATACTAGTCCATTTACTAATTTGTTGGACTTTTAGGTTATTTAGGGCTTTATTGGGCCTATCAAGCCCACTAGAATGTCATCAAGCCCATTAGGGTTTTATTGGGTCAATTAGAGTCCATTAGACTCATTAGGGTTTTCACTAATCCCATTTGGCTTCATTGGGACCATTAGGCTAACAAGCCCCATTAGCGTTTCAAGCATCCCCAACCAAGTCAACTCACAAGACAAGCACACAACCACCCGACACGGAGGCCGGTGGCGGCAGGAGGCAACAGCCACCACCCTATGGTGGTGGTTTTGACTTTCTATCCATTATCTTATTTGTTACAATTAAAATACCATCCAAAACACACACACACACATAGTAATAACACACACAAACACCTAAAATAAACAAAAACAGACGCAACCACCTTAAGGTGGCCGGCGGCGACAGATGGTGGCAGTGGGGTCTTCATTCAGATCTTTGGCCAAACAACCACTCTAACAGCCTCAACCATTACAACAAACGGACACAAACACCACCATGTCCACTTCTGTCCGTGAACGAAGTCAGCCACTCCTTCTGGTGGCACAAAGCGACGGAGATGCCATCAAACAACGGTGGTAGTGGCAGCACTAGACAGGCATGACCGAAAACGAACGTTAAGGAGTGTTTACAGCCGAGGAACAGTGACAAATCATCACCAAGACACGACCACAACAACACAACCATTCTGTGGCTGCAACAACAATGTTCCCGATGTCCAACACCGGGGAGAAACGACAAGGAAGATAGATAGATAGATAGATAGATAAATAGATAGATAGATCGATAGATAGATAGATAGATAGATAGATAGATAGATAGATAGATAGATAGATAGATAGATAGATAGATAGATAGAGAGAGAGAGAGAAAAGAGATGGCGGTTAGACCCATCGAAACCCCTTGGCTGTTCACAATTCACGGCTCGCTGTTCACAACTCCTTCATTGAGGTACCGGTTCTCTTCCAACTGCCCTCGATGTCTGGTGGCGATGTTACCGATGGCTGCACTTGGCGACAGGTAGCAGAAGGGTGAGGCGACGACACTACTGGTGGTCTACGGCTTCTGCAGGTAAGGAACGATGACCGGTGATGGGAGGGGGATCGTCAAGTGTGCGGCCGCAAATGGGAGAGACAAGGTGGGGTGGCGGCTGATTCCTTCACTTAGGGTTAGGGTTTAGAACCCTTAAATACCCGCCTCATATTAGATGTTTGCCATAATGGCAGAACTGGTCCTTCCCTATAAAAAATTTTGCAACAAAGGCCCAAAATTTACTCTTTATACCCAGCCTCCTGAAATCCTTTACAATTTAAGTCTGAATTTTACTAAACAACCCCCATCTTCTAAAATCCTTACAAAACTAATCTGAAATGTTACTAGTCAGCCCCTCAGCCTCCATAATCTTTTCAAAATACTTCATAATATTACTTTTTAACCCCTGAATAATCCGATTTATAACATTTGGCTTCCTACAACCAATAATCCCCTAAATAATATAAATTTATTTCGACTATTCGTTCATCAACTTTTATCTATTTCTTTATTAATTAAACAAGATGTTACAACTCTCCCCCACTTAAATTAGATTTCGTCCTCGAAATCATCCCTTACCATCCCTTACACCCCCAACAACTTGGGCGACATGGTTTCAATCCTAGGCACACCCTAGCCTTCCCAGGGTAATCGAGACAAGCCTTTTCAAGGCAACCATAACCCACTCTAGCAGGGTTCTAAAACCTGATGATGAACGTATTTCCTACAAAAAGATCTCATTTACTCCATTTGAAATCTATTGTCTTAAGGTAGTCTGATTCCCTGACAAACCACTCATACTGAATCATTATCATTGAATCCAGTCTGTTTACCCCTCAACTATCCACTCAACTTCTAATAACTTGAGGTTCTCACCATAAACAAGGTTATAGACCCAATCATCCTTGCAGATCCCTCATACTTGGCCAAGGCTCAGATACTCCCACTGTATATGACTTGTCACTTCCTAGTCAACCAGCTATTCATTCGTACTTGTAACTTAGAACCTAAATACTAACACTGCTCAAATGCTGAAACTGCCCGCACATTAAACTGCCCAGAGCAGTATTTTGCTACATGATCGTTGCCCAAAATCTAACGAGACCAACTTGGTCTCAACTCGTCCACCTATCATCATAAATATCGGGTCCCAGCCTGATTGCAAAGCCAAAAGGGCTCCCACATAGTTGCCCCACACAACTTCCAAACGAAATCCTTCCTAGAACTAGTTGCCACTAGTTATCATGCCACCATGGCTCTAACAACCTCCCAATCCAATCGATCGGGTCCGTGTGTCGAATCCTAACGTCGTCAAATCCAAAGCTAAAAGTGATTGCTACCCGACCAATGGTAGCCTAATATCTCAATGACCTTATGAAATCTATTGCTTGCCTGGTCTAATAACTATATGACGTTCCTACAATCTTACCATTGGCTCAACTAGGTCTAATCCGTCTCGGTAATTCCGAAATCAAGTCTGTGGATTTCCATATCCTCACTGCTACGCTCGAACTGGTGGGTACTACTGTTCCTTCCGCGTTCTAACAAAGTGCTCATGCCATCTACCCACCTAGTTGATGTTACGGCTACACCCACAGTCTTACAACGCTTCCATACCAACTGACCATTAGTGAATGCAATGGCTCCCTCGTAGTCTTACAACACCCTCATCCTAACACAACCTTAGCTCGATACCTTACCCCTAATTTATTGATTCAAAACGCATACTGAGTCGAGCACACACTCCGCTAAACACCTGAACTGAACTCCATCTAATACTGGAGCCCCAATCTGCTTCCCCAAATTCTGCTATCAAGCCCCCAAGAAGATGCGGTTCACACGCTGGGGAGTTCTACCGAACTCCAAACTCGCACAACTCTCAAACCAAATAGCCACTTGGGCTGGCATTTTCCTTTGATGAGGACGAGAAGTCCCTCCCGGTCTTACACATGTCCCTGTCCTGAATACTTGCATGATTCTCCCCCAGTTAGAGTCGACTAAGTCTTCGCAATACATGAGATTTGAAGGATTCCCGATCTTTCATACTCGTTAATAACCAACTGCTGAACACCTGCTTTTTATCCGTGCGAGTGTTCAATTACGGTATCGAACCCCCAATGACCACACAATCCCTGAAGATCAAACAAACACCTCCTGAATCCTAGCAAAACTAATAATCTCAGATGTCTTGAAATGATGCCCCACTTATATCTTGAAGTCCAAATAGTCGATGTCCAGACCAAAGCCTCAACTGTAACCCACTTCCCCTGGCGTTTCCAAAATCCCCGAGCATAATGGCTGAGTCAACAATAATGTTCGTAGGTCTTCCGCATCATGTCCCTGACTGATCTCGACCATCGACCTAGATAACATTGAACGATCCAAACCAACCAAGAGGGACCAACTTTTCACTAGCCACCCCGTAACTCATGGTATGGAAATAGCATATGAAAAATGTTTGAATGTATAGTCCAAACACAAACACGGCAACACACTCAGAGATACACTTAGTAAAATCCTTGAAGTGAAAACTCCTTCGTGCAAATTTCTGCAAGTACCGCACTAAATTCGGCCCTGCTGGCCCCTCAAAACTGACTCGAACTCTTGGGTGTTTTCCCGAGACCCTCCAATATAGACACCCAATCTGGTCCCCTCTTCCCGACATGATCCACACTAATCCCTACTCTCGAGTTCTAGAAATCATATCAATCAGGGTCTCGCACCCTGGCACACTCACCAGCTCAATCGTCAACGGCTGAACTGCAATAGTTGGAGCAACCTCTACTCTATACCGGGCTACTAACCATCCATATGACCTAGTCTAACAATCTCGAAAGTGCAATAGATCGCGTAATGGATCCTTGTCGCCTGATACAAGAGATCCAAGGAAAAATCAAAATGCTAGCAGTCCTTACACGATATGGCTTACTACCGGAGCTGAGACCAAACCATGGTCCTTCTCCTTGTGTTTCCATCCGCATTCTGCATAGCAGCTATCCTCACAGTTCAATCATAATCAAGGATCCTCCTTCCCAGGCTTCTTAGATTCTCCAAGACTCTTACTGATTCGAGTATGGATCTTATGCTTCCAGTAGTACAGGCTCATACTAGTTTTCACACCTATCGATACTTTCCTCAGCAATCCTCCCGAATCCTCTAAGTCACTTACCCCCAGTGATGCACCGAACATCTGCTAAACAGCAGCAGGATACTCACCGAAGCAACTCCTAGGCTCACCTTAGGTTCCCAATCTCACTAAATCACCCCACTAACTCACTGGAGCACATCATAGGCTTTCCTAGGTTCCCAACCTCGCCGTGCCATCATTTGCTGAAGACTCCCCATGATGCCAGCCATCTACCTCCTGGATATCGTCACATCCACTTAGTATCTGACTCTCATCACCTAAGAGTTCCACAAAGCACAAAGCAAGCAACATTCGTGCAGTTGCACTCCGACCCAAAGAACTGCCATAAAACATTCAGTCCACATATCGCAGATCGCGCTATCCACATCCATCAATCCTCAATGTCGGCTGCCTTATGCATGCAAATTATACACAGAACAGGATCCAATAGATTGTCGAATAATAGACTCTACCTTAGGACCACAACCAAAGAAGGAACAGGAAATAAGGCCAAATCTATTATTCTAAGGCTATAAGATCCTAACCGTATACAATTTTAAAAGCATACACATAGCAGTTACAAATACCAATTATCATTCTCATTCCAGCATGGCATCCAATATTCCAAGGCTACAAACATCACATATTAGGCCAATCTATTGCTGACTACTCAGCACTAACATGCACATTTAAGAGATCATATAGAATACAAAGACATCTCTCCTAGCCCTAACTAGCATGCGATATTCAAATTCATAACCAGATCATAACAGATAACAAATGTGGGTATTCTGGGGAAACTTACTTGAGTTCGGCTGATTGCATGCACCACACCCTTTATTTTATTAGAAAATTTTTCCTTTAAAACCTTACAGATCCTCAGTCTGAGATCAGACACACCCGAAAGTATGTCCGAATCCCTCAAACCAAGGCTCTGAAACCAACTTGTAACGACTAAAAAATCAGGGGTAAAAATTTAGTTTTTAATATAACTAAAACATTGATACCATTTAATTCAAACATTCAAATCATAGTCAATCAAATTGTTTATCAGAGTTTATCCCAAAATCATTCATTGCGGAAATCATAGGTGTGTGCACTGCGGTCAATCCGAGCTCTCCTTTTCCAAAACGATGATACCTGAAACCATAAACAAAACATGTAATCACGAAGCTTAGTGAGTTTCCCAGAGCATACCATTCACACAAACCACATAACACATATCCTGTTAGCTATAAAAGCTACATATAACATGTAAGTCATGCATACAAAAACCTGTAAGAATGCCATGGGCTACCCTACATGGTCTTCACCTAGGACTGCCATGGGCTACCCCACATGGTCTTACATCAAATGCTTTAGGCTACCCCACATGGTCTTTACTTGGACTGCCATGGGCTACCCCACATGGTCTTACACCCAAGGCCATGGGATACCCCACATGATCTTTACTTGGACTGCCATGGGATACCCTACATGGTCTTACACCCAAGGCCATGGGCTACCCCACATGGTCTTTACATGCACTGCCGTGGGCTACCCCACATGGTCTTACACCGAAGGCCACAGACTCCCCCCGGGGTCTTCATGCAAAACATACAATCATAATACATATCAAGACACAGAGTAATTACACATATATCATAAACACATAATGGGTCGGCCTTGGTGTCGTAGACCTATGGGTATGGTGAGAAGACTCACTTGGCACTGCTGAAGTCCCGCAAACTCAAGCCCACACTGTAGAAATCCCACAGACTCAACCACAACTGCTGGATGACAGATTCCCGAACTATCAACATCAAACAATACCCAATTAATAATTGGGCTCCACTACATAACCATAAGTACCTACTTTGGATAATTACTACATTTCCCCCAAGCTTGGCTTATATAATCCCAAGGCCCAATCCATAGGCCCAAAGTAAACTGGGAATCAAAGCCCAACATATGGCCTAATTTTCTAAATTGGGCGTAAGCCTTTACATGGTCTTGTTCTAAGGCCCAACATCATATAATCATCAAGGCCCAAACTATGGCCCGTCCACGGCCCAATTTTCCAAATTTGTCCCACACCCTCATACGGGCCTTACCCTAAGCCTATCAACATATTCTAGTCCATATGATTATTCTTGGATGTCCCATTAATAATCCAATTACCAAATCCCAAAGGAAAAGCCCAACACAAAGCCCAAGTGAAATTACAGTTTCACGTAAAATGATGATTAGGGTTAAGTTTCCTACTTAACTCATTAAGGAATTATTCGTCTAAGTACTTAATCCATTAAGTCTAATATTGTTTAGATTAATATTGCCAGTGTTTATTATTTAATATTTCAAGTTATTAAGCAATTCCCGTGTATCCCGACTAATTCCCCAAACTAGGGTTTTATTGAAAACCCTAACTGGGGTTTCCAACCCATATACTAGTCCATTTACTAATTCGTTGGACTTTAAGGTTATTTAGGGCTTTATTGGGCCTATCAAGCCCACTAGAATGTCATCAAGCCCATTAGGGTTTTATTGGGTCAATTAGAGTCCATTAGACTCATTAGGGTTTTCACTAATCCCATTTGGCTTCATTGGGACCATTAGGCTAACAAGCCCCATTAGGGTTTCAAGCATCCCCAACCGAGTCAACTCACAAGACAACCACACAGCCACCCGACACGGCGGCCGGTGGCGGCAGGAGGCAGCAACCACCACCCTATGGTGGTGGTTTTGACTTTCTATCCATTATCTTATTTGTTACAATTAAAATACCATCCAAAAACACACACACATATAGTAATAACACACACACACACACACCTAAAATAAACAAAAATAAACGCAACCACCTTAAGGTGGCCAGTGGCGACAGATGGTGGCAGCCACCACCTCACGGTGGTGGTAGTAGGGTCTTCATTCGGATCTTTGGCCAAACAACCACTCTAACAGCCTCAACCATTACAACAAACGGACACAAACACCACCATGCCCACTTCTGTCTGTGAACGAACTCAGCCACTCCTTCTGGTGGCACAAAGCGATGGTGATGCCTTCAAATGACGGTGCTAGCGGCAACACTAGACATGCATGATCGAAAACGAACGTTAAGGAGTGTTTACGGCCGAGGAATGGTGACAAATCATCACCGAGACATGACCACAGCAGCGCAACCATTCTCCAGCTGCAACAACAATGTTCCTGACGTCCAACATTAGGGAGAAACAACAGGGGAGAGAGAGAGAGAGAGAGAGAGAGAAGAAAAGAAATGGATGTTAGACCCATCGGAACCCCTTGGTTGTTCACGATTCACGGCTCGCTGTTCACAGCTCCTTCACTGAGGTATCGGTTCTCTTCCGACTGCCCTTGATGTCTGGCGATGATGTTTCGAATGGCTGCACTTGGCAACGGGTAGTAGAAGGGTGAGGCGACGGCGCTACCGGTGGTCTACGACCTAAGCAGGTAAGGAACAATGACTGGTGATGGGAGGGGGATCGTCAAGTGTGCGGCCGCAAATGGGAGAGACAAGGTGGGGTGGTGGCTGATTCCTTCACTTAGGGTTAGGGTTTAGAACCCTTAAATACCTGCTCCATATTAGAAGTTTTCCATAATGGCAGAACTGGTCCCTCCCCATAAACACTTTTGCAACAACGGCCCAAAATTTACTCTTTATACATAGCCTCCTGAAATCCTTTAAAATTTAAGTCCGAATTTTACTAAACAGCCCCCATCTTCTAAAATCCTTACAAAACTAATCCGAAATGTTACTAGTCAACCCCTCAGCATCCATAATCCTTTCAAAATGCATCCCAATATTACTTTTTAACCCTCGAATAATCCGATTTATAAAATTTGGCTTCCCACAACCAATAATCCCCTAAATATTATGAATTTATTGCGACTATTCATTCATCAAATTTTATCTATTTCTTTATTAATTAAACATGATGTTACAAGTTGACCATGGAAAATATTGAAAGACAACAGGAAGATCATTTGAAACTCCATGCAAACATTTTTGAGTTTGAAGTTAAGAGGCTTCGTGATGTAGCAAATGAAAAGCATATGCTTTTTGTTGAAGAAGTGAAGAAGGTTTAGGAGTCTGTTAGTTTTAAAGTGTTAGATCTCAAATATGAAATGTCAAAGGAGGTAGCCAAACTTGATCAGAATTATTCAACTCTTCATACCAAGGTTGATGTAATTGTTGAAGCTGTTATGAAGGTTGTGGAGTATTTCAATTCACTTTCTACTAATGTTGATTCTAAGATAGAGTCTGATTCGAAGGTGTTTTCCAAGTTGGAGAATTTTTGGTGAGCTTGAAGGAGTCGATTTTAAAAGTTTGATCCTTCTCCTAAAATCTATGTTTCTCAGGAGTCTTTATATTAGATGTTTTCTTCCTTAGTAACTAATTTGAAGGCCGAACATGCTCCTCTCCTAAAACTTGTTCATTTGATGCCAACAGGTGCCCCACTTGTCAAACCGGTTGTGTAAGTGGGAGATAAGGGGGTTGGCTCATCAAAGGATCCTAATCAAGGAAAGGTTGTTGGCAAGGTGATAATCATGCAAATTCCAACATCACTTCCTACTTCTATTTCAACAATCTCAACCACAATGACTTCGAAGCTATTAATCAAGTGCATAGTAATTGCTTCTACTGGTGGGGGTTCGAGTTTGAAGCCACCACCTTCAAAACAAGTAAAAGGTTATAGAGGAAAGGGTATTTACAACGTTACAAGACAAGGTCAGGGTAATCCACCAAGTCTTAATAAAGGATATCCAACCAATCAATATTTTTATGAGACAACTGAACATATTGTTTCTCTTGGAGATATGAATGATTTTGAGAAAGTTCCGAAAAAGAGTTATGAGATAGAAAATACTAACTTCAATAAGTTGTATTTTCCCATCAATCATATGATGTTAATCTCAACTCAATATCAGTTGGTGAATAAGTTTGATGACAAGGAAGAATACAAGAGATTAAAGTTGAGATTTCACGTAGTCCTTGGAAAGAAGGAAGAGGATATTTGGTCCTTAGTGAAAGTTGTTAAAGTTCTTAGTGTATTGAAGGATAAATTGTTCGAAAGGTTGTTATAGAGCTTTTGTTATCATGTGGTTCGAGCTAACAATGTTGCATCTGATTTCTTTGTGGCATATTTTCCTCTTATGAATCTTAATGATCTCATATGTGTTTAAAATATCTTGATTAGTGTTGATGTGTCAAAACTTCAAGTTAATAAAAAAGAAGATTTCTTGATAGGTTTTGCTCATATCAAGTTGTTCATAGCCAATTACTTTGATTTTCTAGCTTTGATTGATGTGGAGCTTACTTTGGCAATGAATCGACAAGTGACAATGCCCCAATCATTGCTGAAAGGTCAAGGAAGTCTTAAGAATTTCGAAGATGGGTTGATTTGTGTTAAGCCTCTGGGAGTTGTATTGGTTGGGAAGAACAAGAATCAAAAGATTACAAAGTTTTTGTTCACAGTTGAAGATATGGTGAGATATACAAATACACAATACACGACTCTTCTTGTTTATCTTATAATTGCAAAAGGGATACAACTGGAGATAAGGCTGAGATTTGAAAGATGATTATTTAGTAAACGAAGATTCATAGAGTACTTTATCAAGCAACGAAGATGCTAATGACATAATATTCGACACTTCTCATAAAGGGGGGGGGATGTAATGTTTGAAATGCGTTGTGAGATGTCGATGCATCTTTTCTCATATCTAGTTTCAAAGTCTGTATTCATGTATTCGAATGTATGTATTTCATAAGGGTATTTTAGAGTTCGAAGTTTAATTGTCTTAGCCCTTATGTATTTTTTGTGTGTTTTTGATAACTCCAATAAATGGGGTAGGTATAGGAGTTTGAGTAACTTTTGGTGAACCTTTGAACATTTTACTCTTTCAACCCGTGTACTCTTTCAAAAGCAATAAAGAGCCAAAAAAAATTATATTTACGTTTTGTGTTCTTTATTCAATTGATACTCTAATTTCATTCTATAAAATCAATTCATATGAACTACATACCAAGCCCTTGCTACTATTCATAGGATCAAAAGGAAAATCTTTTCCCAAATGTTTAGTCTATGGTCTTATAATTGAAATTGTTTATACTATGATTCATGAGATAGTTCTAAATTATTTAAGTGTAGAACATTCTAACGTGTTAAAAGAAAGTCATGAAATATATGAAGCTAGTATAGTAGCAATAGTTCACTGTTGATTCGAATATTTGAATAAGATGTATTACTGTGGTACAAATATCTATTGAAATTTGTTTACCCAATGGATCATTTAGATATACCACAATATGTATTGATTCAAATAAATCCAAAAGGTTTATGTAAAATGTATTTATGGAATCATAGTCTTGGATACATAAATGAAAAGTGCATTACCAAGTATCTAGTTAGATCGGATTTTGGATATCATTTGACCGCAATTCTTACGATAAATGCAATTTTTTTTTATCAAGACAGATGATGAATACATCACTAGGTGATGCGAATATCTATTGGAATTATTGTACACTAAAGGAACATTTAGATTAATCATGATACATGGTAAGACCAAGTTCGTATGAACATGGGTATGGAACCTTTTTGGTGTTCAGATCTCTCATAAAGTGAAGCTAAGAATCAACTAGGCAAAAAGGATGAGACACTCATAGTGAGCATCTCATTCAAAAACCTTATCGATCATCTAAGGAATTATGAAAGAGTTTCACGAGCTATCTCTACCCAGAACATTGCCACTAGGAGTGTTAGTTCGATATCGAAACAAATCATTAATTAATTTTATACTAGATGAGGCATATTACGCTTACTAAGAATTCATTGTTGTACCATGATTAGTGTTATGAGAAGCCCTATGGTCATGTACCAAGTGACGATTATGGAAGTCTACGATTATGAGGCTTATGCTTGTCATGAAGCGCTCGATAATCTAGAACTTAAAATAGATCTCATTGGAGAACCCATCAATCATTTTGGAATGTTGTTTAACAAACCTACTAAGATCAAAGTGTATGTTACTCGGAGGATGGTCTTCCTAAAGAGGGAGCTGATATCCAAAAGGGCTAGTGGGAGTTGTATTGATCTTGATAATATTCAAGAATCAGCCAACAAAGAACCTAAATTTGGACCTAAAATTTAATTCGGGATTGAAAAAGCTATTGAGGAAATTGACATATTTCTAGTTTTTCCTTATAGATATGATAGACGATATCATACACCAAGTTATATAACATTTTATATTAACGAGGTAAATGATTCACTGGTATGAAGCAATCAGAGTATACCAATTATCGGAAGTTACGGTAGGCCCTAGAGGCTACAAAATGGAAGGAAGACATGGAAAGTGAGATTCAGTCCATGTATGTTAAAACTTGGTAGATCAAGCACTTAACCTTAATGATTAGGTGTAATTGGATCTTCAAGAAGAGACAAGCATGGGTAGTAAAAAGATATAATCAAACCAAGATAGGTTGTGAAGGATATGTAAGCTTTATACATTCGTTTATGGACCGAAATAAGCATCTCGCAGGTGCGATCATTTTTCAATGAGAAAGTTGAAGGAGTTTAAATTACAAGAAATAGAGACGAGCCATACATATGTCAAAGTTAGTAGGAGTAATTGGAATCATTGTTTCAATGGGAAAGGTTAAGGAGTTTAATTTTCGAGAAACGTAAATGATCCATATATATGTCAATGCTAGAGGGAAGATTATTGTTATCCTTGTATTGTACATAGTTGGTCTACATCTTATAGGAAACTATGTTCTGACTTAGTAAGTGTGAAAGATTAGCTTGGTATTAGAATGGTTTTCTTATGATACACTTGGGATATACAAACACACATACATAATATAATGATCTATGGAGATTGATTCATTGGATTAAGCCAAAGTACATGGACTCTTGAGGAAACTCGACATGCAGGACTTGGAAAGGTTCGTGCTTAATAAATACAGAATGACATTGAGGGATGGTAATGTCCTAGTTATATTAATGAGCTAAAGGAATAGAGTCATGTCCCACATGCGTCTGTTATGGGATCGATCATATATGCATAACATGTACCAGATCTGATAACTCGTATGCCTTGAGCATGACAAGTTGGATTGGATCAATTTGACGAGAATCAACGAATCAAGATCAAGAAAATTGGACAGAGGAAATGATCTTAACATTATGGAAGAGATCATTAAAAAGACTACACAGATGCTAAGTTCCACACTAATGGAGACAATTCTATTCGTAGTCGAAATTTATGCTTTTTCTGAATGATGATGTATTAGCTTGGAAGAGTACCAGGTAATACACCATGGTGGATTTAACAAGCTTAATGTATATTGTAGTTGGTTAAATCACAAAGAAGACAATGTGACTAAAAGAGATTCATTAGTGACATCCTTGTTGAAATCCAATCATTGCAGCTCCTTTTGAAGGCTCTTGTAACTATAATGGTGAACTTACCTCAAGTATGGATCCCAAGTCACACAATCTCACATGATACATACTCAGTAAGTAACATTACATTTTATATCTTTTCAGATATAAAGACATCATAGTTAATAAGTCTTATCGGAAGATAATCTTATCGATCCATTCCTAATCCAATGTCACTGACCAAGTCTAAGAATCAGACAGAGTCTAAAGGCATTAGATTTTCAAATGAATTGGATTAAACATTATTACTTTAGTTTGTTTTAAAATAGAGAAATTAAGCAATATAAGTGTTAATTTGATTTGGAGATTATTAAGTGGAGATCTTAATATATGATGGAGATCAGCACTTCAATTAGCTTATTACTGTGTTCTCCTTTTGAATATTTAGAACCCACTTCCGAGTATTAATTTACTAAAATGTCCATAGTTAGTCATACTCTTGGAAGTAAGTAGTGATTCAATATTGTCATGAGTAATAGTAGATTGTCCATAATGACTAGGCATAGCAGACAGATGGGGTTCTTTTCTAGGATAGCAGATAAATGTCCATAGCTAGATTGTCCACAATGATTGGGCATAGCAGACAGATGCCCATAGTTAGATTGTCCACAATGACTTCATGGATACTATCATAAGTAATTATATGATGATAATATTTTCTATTCTTAAAACCTAGATACACATGGGGTTTTTCTCTATGATTATGTTATCAATTGGTTTACTCCAACCCAATCCATAACTGGTTGTTATAAAGGGTATGTCCATGTGTGACATGATGTAGTAGATACACACTATGTAGTTGAAGTTTATTTGTTCCTTTTTCTTTCATAGTAGAAGTGATATCTAAGTGTCTCTTGATGATTTGGTGCTGACATCTAAAGTGCTTGGCCGAGCCCTGATTGAAATTTATGTGTTCAATTTAGTAGTCAGATGTAGTCATTACAAATTTATATCAGGAAACGTAATCTTGAATTCTAAAATTGAACATTATACATGTCTTGAATTCATATGGATATCTAGAGCAAAGGGGTAGTTGATCACTTGTCTAAGGGCTGAATATTGATTGGATCGAGAGTTAGGTAGTTACATTGGATGGATAAATCTCTGTTGATTATTGGAGAAGTATTGGTCCTCATATAGTTGATGAGTTGTCCAAGTGGGAGACTGTTTGAAAGAGTATCGAATGTCATTAATTATTGGTAATACTTCTAATAAGAATAGGGTCCTTTTGGGTTGCCCTCATTAGCCGAATTGAGTAGAATAAATAAAGAAGAAATTGGTTTACTAATTATTATGATTAATAATTAATTAGAAACTAATTGGAAATATATTATGGGAATTAATTAAACAGTTTAACTAATTAAAGGTTGGGTGAAAATCACTTCAACCCACTTGGGAAAAGGAGTGAAATTCGTGGTTTCCTCCTTGTCCCGCATGGGAAGGAGTACAAAACCTAGGAAGGCATCCAAGGCAATAAATAGGGTCGTAGGGATTTCATTCTCCTTGCACCTTGGATTTAAGTTTCCCAACTCTTCTTCCTCCCCCTCTTAGGGATGATTTCTAACCCTAATAGGGTTTGTGAAATTGACCCTTCTCCTAGTTGTTTTTATTCCACTCTTTGGTATTGCTGGGTGTGAAGGATTCTCGTTTGGGTCCTCTCATCCAAGCAACTTCATGGAGGACATGATCCCAACATGGAGATCAAGGGCTACATAAGAGGGTTTTTTTTTTAATGTTTTTATGTTTTTGTAGGAAAGTTGTAATTAGTATGAAGCTATAGATCCTTGGGTGCATGTAAACTTAGGTATATCATAGATTGATTTTTCCGCTTCCTAGTTTAAGTAAATTTGATGCATAGAAAACCTAAAAATAAGGACCGATGATGTAAGATCCATTTGGTAAAAAAAGATGTATCGTTTGAAAGAAATCCAATTTAAACACCTTACAAATCTAGCCAAGACATCACTGCTGTAAGTATATTAATCAGTATAATAATTGGTACTCGCATCACTGCCGTTTTTGATGTTCTTTATATCCCTGGTTTTGTATCAAAGATAAATACAACTTTCATTTAGACTTCATCGGCTAATTCACATTCTATTTTTAACTTTTACAATTGCTAAGGAATATATTGTAAAAAGATGTTGCAAAACTCATAACTTCTTCATACATGATCTGTTTTTAGTGTTCTTTACATTGATGGTTTCGTATTGACGAGTACTATAAATTTCATTTAGATTGTTTCGTCTAACGAGTAACCAATCTCTATTTCACTTTTGACACACATTGTTGTGTCAGGTTGAATGCGAATCTCCTAAAAATCATAACTTCTTCAATCAAAGATAGATTTAGGTGTTCTTTATATCCACAAAATCATCATCACAATTACCACAACTTTCTTTAGGATTATTTTTTTTAAATAATCTTCTATCAACAAGGTTAGTTTTATTGCTTTAATGATAAATTCCTAATATAGTTTTCTACAAATATTTTTTAATCTTAATATTTGTTCACATAACATGTATATAATAATTCTTTATATAGTTTGTAACGCATATGACGAAAAATTAGCATATTTCAAGTACAAACACAACGAGATTCACCTATCACTCTAAAATTCAAGATACAAAAGGACCCAACATGCATCCCTATTTATACTTGAGGGATCAAACCTAAAACCTTAATGGGCCAATCCCATTGGCCCATAGACCCATGTGTCGGATTAGTGTCTAAGTCCATAATTATAATTGGTATATACATGACCCGGCCTGGCATGGTCCATTTGGGTTAGATGGCATCATACATTTGGGTAGACTAAAATGAGAGATATAACACTTAAGGTTTATTAATATATTAAAATTTATAATATATTAATAAGATTACTTAATTAGTATTGATCAAGAATGAATCTAGAATTAATTAAGTGATCAAAATAAGACTACTTAAATATATGAGTTGATTGTGTAAATCATCCATACTTGTATAGTAGGCTAAGACACCATGGATTATCAAGTTGGGCTAAAACCCATAGCGTACTCCATGGATGCTCCATGGTGTATTTGAACCCATGGATCCAAGGAAATGGAAAGCCATGACAATTAGGGTTTACCCTAATTGTAACAACTATATAAGCAGCATATCTTGTGCAAAAATTGGCGACTATGTGTGTATGTAGAGGGCAAGCCGATTTCGTGAAGTGTACATTTTCACTCAAGTTATTCAAAATGTTCATGGTGTTGTGTGAACCATTTGAGGTGTTACACTCGAGGCACTAGCTCTTGAGCTCCATGGAATCAAGCTCCAACCAAGAGGTATGTAATTCTACTAGAATTTACATTATGTGTACTTTATATTATGCTAGTTAGAACAATACATTGGAAATTGATATTTGTATGTATAATAGATAAAACATAGATCCAAGGAATTTACGGTTGCATGTACACCATAGGAGTGTTAGAATGCTCAAAAACTCAACATTGGTATCAGAGCCTAGGCTTGTTTTCACTTATACTTAATGCAAACTTGTTTTTTCAAAGATGCAACTGTCCAGACCATAAAACTCGATGAGTTTATGTAAAGAAATGACGAGTTCATCATTTTGGGCATATACTCGATGAGTTCCTCAAAGAACTCGACGAGTTTTGGGTGCTGATAGCTTGTTTTTTGATGTTTTTGGCTGGAATTGGACTAGGAACATTACCCTAAGATGTTTTTCAACTTACAAACCTGTTTTTAATGTGATAATGATTATGTTAAACCAATTTCAATGCTATAATCAAAGTTTCAAGTTTATATATGTTTATTTAATTCTTGAAAAATTGTTGATTATGAATGTTCATGCTTCTGAGTTTTAGTTAGATCATAGGAATTATGTGCAAATTGTTTTGTTATTATAATTCCTAATCTTAATGAAATTGTATGAACTCCATAACTTGTCCTCAAGTTATGGATTACCAAAAGTTTTTTTTGTGTTACCTTGTTTATGAGTGGATTTAGATTTAAAAGAAAAATTATGTGTTATTTCCTTTCAATCCATATTGATCTAAAAGAAGTTCATTAAATATGTTTTTGTAACTTGTGTTCAAGTTATATAAAAATTCATATTTATGGATCTTAAAACTCATAATTATTGCCAAAGGTTACACAAAATGAAGAGTCTTATTCATTGAATTGTTTTATTACTCCATAACTTGTCCTCAAGTTATGGAAGTTTAAGAGTCACTTCTTTAAAAGTATTATTAATGAATAAGGAGCTATATAAAATGAAGAGTGTTCATTTTAATGTACATTAAACTCATAAGTTATGAATATGAAATGTTTTGAATACTTTCAAAACTTGCCCTCAAGTTTTGGAATTTATAAAGTATTACACTCTAATACTTTAATTCTAAATTAAACCTTAGAATTTTAAGTGTTTAAAATTCAAACCTTATGCTTCTATAATATCAAGAGTTTAATTATTATATATATATATATATATATATATGTATAAGAATAATTCAGTATTACCATTAGTAGGCCTCATTCACGAAGCCGGTCTATAAGGGGGGGGGGGGGGGATAAGGTTATTGCCTATAAAATGGCAGTTTAGCGGGTGTCCACTCTCACCCACCGCTTCCTTGACTGGTGGAGGGTCGTTAGCCGAACGAGTAGGAAAGGACTATAATTATCCCTTCATTAAAAGTATAATGATAAATATTAAGTAACTAAACACTTATAAATTCCCAATCTTAGTTACATAGGAAAATGTGAAAAGGTGCTAAGCCATGAAATTACACTTTGTACCTTACCAAGTCGTTAGTGGAGCGTGTGTGATTAACCGGCACACTAATAAGGACAAGTAAGAGTGGAAAAGGGTAAATTGACTTTATTATAGATCGCTAGAGCGTGTGTGGTGAACCGACACATTGATTAGGTAATATAGTTAAGGGTACCAAGTCAATTTACATGGTTATTAAAACCTTGTTTGTGATTCTCAGCATCACAGTCACAAATTTGAGAGGGCACGTTCGAGATTCAAACATGCCATTGAAAGTTCATTGTATCTCAAAAGATCTAGAACTTTCAAGTCCAATTAAAACCTAATTATATTTCGTTTTTCATGGTGAAAATTTCTAAAAATCGTCATTTACCTACCTTCAACTATTTTATAACTTGGATGACGACATCCCTCTTCCACTTGTAAGAAGGTTGTTGGATCCTAGCCTTAATATTTCATATTGGGTGTTATATTAAGGACTTTAAATCAATTAAACTTGAATTTCTCCTATTATAGATGTCTAGTTTAGACAGGAATGATTTTCCCAAATCTTTAGGAACAAGCTTTCCTAATGAAGATGATATCCCATATGGCAATCAAAGTGAAAGATTAATCCCTTGATGAGCATTAATGGGACTGGAAATCATACTTCCTTTCCTCCACCTCCTCTAATTATTCTCCCTATCCCATAAGTTCTTGAAAAGTTCAAAGTCACATGTTGACCAGCCAGGAGAATCGGGTTTCAAAGCCTCGAGGTAGCTGGCTATTGACTATGTTCTTTAGTCACTCTCTGATGATAGATCACGGCATGAACCTTAATGATCTTACCTATTTACATTATGTTGCTAAATCAGCAATGATTTGGAGCACTGGAAAAACAAATTTGATTGGAAGATCTACTTACCAAACTTTCATGGACATTAGCAATGATAACACTAGCAGTCCAGAGACTGGCCATGGTCAAGTCGTTTGACCCAATGGTAAAGAGAATGTATAAGTTTGTGATAGTCTCGTGTACCATTTCCAAAGAGTCCATATATTTCTTTTTCCCAAAAGAAGGGGCATTGGTTGCGAAGCTGCCAAATTTACCTAAAAGTCCATAGCGATAGTAAAGTCAAATGTTTGACTCTACTTTAGGTAAAGACCATTATATAACTCTATTAAGTTCCTGTTTGGAGATTCTTAATACATGATGTAATGTAATTACATTTTGATGTTTTGGAAGAATCAAAGGAAGCTTAAAGAAAGAGTGTGGTAATTCTGATCGCGAAGATGGATTTCGATCACAAAGTTCGATGATCAGAATTTTGGAGCTACTGCATAAGAGTTATGATATATATTGCTTAGGAATAGACAACAAAATGTTTTTCATATGTATTTGCATTGTAAGGATATGTTTTTCCACAAGTTTTTAAAATGAAAGAATTTTTTTTGATATTATTTACTTTAAGTATCCTTACAATGGCATTTGTAAAAAGAAATTGTTGTTTACATGTTTCCATTGATAGAAATATTGGAAAATGGATTTGATTCTTTCATTTGTGGTAGTGTCATAATTTACCAAATAAGGAAAGATTCTCATCACCCAAGTTTCAGTTGGATAGAAACTTGGAATCATGCAACTTGTATTGTATGATGAATGAGAATTTTTCTTCTTTATGAAATTAAGACTAATTCCTTGTTTACATGAACATGTGAGTCAAGTGAAGGACTAAAGGATTGAGTACATTAGGTTGTGCACTAGTCAGGTCCACCACAAAGGTTGATAATATTATTCGTTATGATTTACTAAAGTTTAGTAAATATGGTCATGCATACAAGTCTTAGTGTAATTCTGAAACATTGGAAAAGTTCCAATGTATGAAGGAATGGATAGGAAGAATCAAATAAGGCATGAAGATAAAAGTTTCTCCAATCTGAAGAGATGGGAGAGTACTTGAGTATCTTGTTTTATGATTATCTTAGTGATTATGAAACTATATCTCAATTGATCCTCTAAGGACACATTAGTTCATTTGTTTGGCCAAGGAGAGGAATCATGAATTGTTGAAATGATTAAATCAAAAGATAAAGCATACTTCATTCCAAAGTTAAATCTTAGATTCATACTCCAAGATTGAGCCTTGAGTGACATAATCTTAAGAAAGATTTAAAACACTTGTCAAATGTAGAGTAAAATGTTTTCTTACTCTTTTATATTTGAAATTGGTAAGTTGTGATGTTTTGGATAAAATAAAGACCAACTAAGGCCAATTGTGTGAGGTGTTTGTCGTGATTAGAATCCACACTATATATTGAATATTTGGCAAGAGAGTCTTATATGTTAAGAGAACAGTGGGAGTCTAAAAGATCCTGAAATAGTTTCAAGAACTAATCGAGAGTATTGTTAATCACTAGCCCACGACTTAAGGTTTGTAACCTATCGTGCTGATATTTTCTTGTTTCTGGTCTGTTCCAGTTTATGTTGACCATGTATGTAAGTTCTAAGTGTTCTCAGTCATTTGCATAACAACCTGGAAGCAATGGTAGGCCCTTGAGCTACCAAGTGGCAATAAATTAAAATTGAACAAGTTCAGTCCATATGAGTTTGGATTTGTCACTAACCTTGTGTTGTGATTATGGTTATGACAAATTCACATGGATAGGAACACTTACACCATAAAAACTAAGTGTCATAAGGTTTCTCTCTAATTCATGAAAATGATGGTAAGGAAACTCTTTCACTAAGTAGATTTTAAGTAGATAGCAAATATGATATTTGCACTATCAAAGTCATTAGTGGAGCACATGTGGTTAACCGGCACACTAACTTGGACTTGTGAGAATGAAAAAAGGTCTAAAAATTATGATTACGACATCTTTTTTCATAATTGTTTAGACACACAAGTGAGATATCTAAGGAAAGGTGTATGATTTTGATAAAGCCTTATCAAAGCAATCTCGTATTAGAAATCTAAACTTTGGTAGGAAAGTCAATAAAATATTGATTTCTAGGAGTGCAGTTGATTTTTTGGATAGATATCAAAGCTAGTAGGAGCATAAGTGTTATGCTAGTAAGATAATAATCATTATGCTAGTGGAAGCATGATTATTATGTTACATGTTTCAAGTTAGCAATGTTAATTATAGGAAACAAAAGTTTCAATTCGCTTTGAAAAGTTGTTTCGCTATAATTAAGGGAGAGGATTTTATACTTCATTTCACTTCTACAAGCTTAGGTTGAGATTTTAATCAACTTTAGTCAAGAATATATTTGAATGTTATGTTGGAATGGTTCAACATAATGAAATTCTATATATGTGGTGTTCTCAAAATTCGATTATGATTACGGCATCCGTATTCATAGTTCGAATTATGAGAACATGGCAAACAAAAATTTTATAGCAAGAATCGTGCCCCATATGCTTTGGGTATAGGATCGATTACATGTGCTATAATATTTATCCATTCTAAATTTTTCCAAATGCATAGGGCATTAAGAGGGAAAATAGAATAGAACTCGATATGACTAATTGATTAAGCAATTGTCATGGACAATTGGAAGTATATAATTAGGACCATATTGGCATATTATGAAAAGAGGCAACTCTTGTTCAGAAGTGATAGTCAAAATGGAAATTTGGAATTGTTTCCTTTGGTGGAAGTTATTATTTGAAATTGTATAAGATTAGAAAAACTTAATGCAAAGAAGGATATTCAAAGGAATGTACTTTGAATTTGAGACTTCATTTCCGTGGAATTGCTTTCCATTAGAATATTATGTAGTGTATTGTGCCAAGTCTTTGTGACTTCTGTTCATAGTCATTACAAGGGGATCAATGCATATAAGTTTAGAATCTAATAGATTACAGTAAATAACAAGAGTTTGGTGCTCTTAAATTTACAATAAGGATTTGGGATTGTAAAATGAGAATCATTGAAATTATGTTCAAATTGGTATATTTCACAAAGTAAATACAAACATAGTGTGCATACTTGGAGTATGGCATTGCTATTGTTTAGAAAACATAGTGTACATGGTTGGAGCATGGGACAACTAGTGTTTAAATTCAAGTATAAAGTTGATAAATGGAAACAATGAATAATGAGTAATCAATATGGTGCTTAGATAAAAGGGTTTTTATTTACACTCAAGAGTTTGGGACCATATAGGATTAGTATTATTCTTGTGTTTCACTTTGCATGTTTTGACTTCCAGAAAAACTAGGTTGTTCTTCCTAAAATACTAATTTATTCAAACTCTCCACATTCAGTCATTCTTTGGAAGTAGGTATTGATTTAAGATAGTCATGAATTTGGCTTGTAAGATTTGTCTAATGTGCATTAGACATACCAATAGTTGCTGCAACATTCATGACTACTCATAAGTTCTGAGTATTTGATTAAACCCACGTTCATTTGAATTACTTCATGGATTTTATCACGAGTGAGTCTTGAGACGATAATATCTTATATTATTCAAACATGGAGATATGAGTTGTTCACTATGAGTTGGTTATACATTGATTGCACAAAAATGCATTGGTAACTTGATGTTATAAAACGTGCCTTTGTGTATGATTCAACAAGTAGTCAGTACAAGCATATGAGTCAAAGTTTCTCCATTCCTTTTACCCTTAAAGGGATAAAAGCGATATTTGTGGGCCCCTCGATGATTTAGTGATGACACCCATAAGTGCTTGGCCAAGCTTGGACAAATTTGATTTGTTTAATTAGTCGGTCGTCATAAATCAGACATCGGGAAACAACAAATGGACATACATAATGATTATAGTCCATGTCTCAGTCCATATGATATCTCGATTGGAGGAATATATGATCACATATCTAACGGACGTGCCATTGATTGTTCAGAGTTCGGCAGAAACTTTTAAGAGCTATGATTGTTGGTCGGATTGTGAAGGCGTACTTGCAATAATAGTTATTAGACTTATCCAAGTGGGAGACTGTTGGATTAGTGTCGAATTCCATAACTATAATTGGTATATAATTGACTCGACCCGGCATGGTCCATTTGGGTTGTTTGGCACCATATATTTGGGTAGACTAAAATGAGAGAAATAACACTTAAGGTTTATTAATATATTATAATTTCTAATATATTAGTAAGATTGTTGAATTAGTATTGATCAAGAATTAATTTAGAATTAATTAAGTGATCAAAAGAAGACTAATTAAATATATGGGTTGATTGTGTAAATCATCCATACTTGTATAGTGGGCTAAGACTCCATGGATTATCAAGTTAGGCTAAAACCAATAGGATAATCCATGGTGTATTTGAACCCATGGATCCAAGGAAATGGAAAGCCATGACAATTAGGGTTTACCCTAATTGTAACAACTATATAAGCATCATGTCTTGTGCAAAAAATGGCGACTATGTGTGTATGTAGAGGGCAGGACGATTTCATGAAGTGTTCGTTTTCTCTCAAAGTGTTGTGTGAACCATTTAAGGTGTCACACTTGAGGTACTAGTCTCTTGAGCTCCATGGAATCAAGCACCAACCAAGAGGTATGTAATTCTACTAGAATTTATATTATGTGTACTTTATATTATGCTAGTTAGAACAATACTTGGAAATTGATATTTGCATGTATAATAGAGAAAACATAGATCCAAGGTATTTAGGGTTGTATGTACACCATAGGAGTGTTAGAATGCTCAAAAACCCAACACCATGAATGGTGTCAACTAATAAAAATACATTGTACAACATCTTGTGGAACATTCTTGAGCATCATCATCTTCTAACCATACCTGGATCAACATAGCACAACAAAGGAATCAATATGGAATATCATGTACTAAGATGGTCTATGATGGCATAACAACTTCTCCATGGCGCAACATCTCCTGATGGCACAACAAGGATGTGAATAGTGCAATAGGCATCAAGAGTGGTGCATGAAAACCAAGCTTGGAGCAACAACATCACCATGGAGCAACATACACATGCATGGCACAACAATAAGCCTCATGGCGAAAGAGTGAACAAGATGGTGCAAGAGGATTTCCATGATGGCGCACGAAGGAGTGCCATGGCGCAAGAACATCCTTCTTGGCCCATATCTTTATCATATGGCGCAACAAGGTCCCCTTGTTGCTCCATATCTCTTCTAAGTGCTCCAAACCTCCTCCAGGTGCTCCAAACCTCTTCCAGATGCTCCAAACCCCCTTGTACATGATTCGTTCCTTTGGAACTTGATCCATTCCTTTGTCTGATTATCCATTCCTTTCTGAGAAAATCCATTCCTTTATCACATGCTCCATGAACCCCAAGTGCTCCATAGAGTTCCAAGTACTCCAAATGCTCCATAAGCATGATCCAAATGCGTGAGTCACATTTAATAATATCCACCTTGACTTGAGCATCCTATGAACTCCACCTCGAACAAGAACTTCCTCTCACATCCTCCCATTCATCCCCGGTTGGACCTACCTCCTGTGAACATCAACCAAGTCCAAGCAAAGCTTAAACTTATATGTAGGAAACAACTTTGTTAACATATATGATGGGTTGACCTTGGTATCAGTATTCAATATTGAAAACTTATCTCATTCCAGAATATTCCGAATGAAATTCACCGTGACATCAATGTGCCTCGTCTTCTCGTCATACATAGGGTTCTTTTCAAGAATTAAAGCACTTTAACTGTCACAATACAAGAAAAGCTTTGTAACGCTTGTGTTTCTGGGATTGCCATTTCTAGCAATGTAATAGTCTAGGTTAACCTTTGTAACCAAATTTGAAATAATAAGAACGTATTATTTGAGTATTATGTGTTTCGTGCTTAATTGCTTAATTATGTGATATGATTAATTAAGAATAAAATGATCGTTAAAATTTAAGTGTAAAATAAAGTTGATATCTATGTATAATGTTGTAGTAGTGGAAATGAGGTTTCCGAATTTATAAAGAATGCCGAAATCCGAGTTATAACGAAAAAGTTATGACCAGTCAAAAATTCACGACAGAACCGGCAACGCTGAACGATGTAAAAAGTGAAATTTATGTTAGAGCGATATTTAGCCTTAGAAATCTAAACGAGAGTCATAGAGTTCGTTAAACCAAGAGCGTGCATAAAAAGAACACCCAAATCTGACTTCGTATGAGGAGGTTATGATTTTTTGAAATTTCGACTTGGCAGTATGCAGCCCGAATACTCGATTAGAGATCGAGCGGTGTTTAGCCGAAAGAATCTAAACGAGAATCAAAAAGTTCGTTGTTAATAGCGAAACGATGAAAAGTTAGGCGAGAACGGACGTCGAACGAAGAAGTTATGAATTTATAACGAAGTTTTTCTGTCCCGGCCTCCTAAAAATAAATAATAAAAAATAAATTCAAAATTAGCCGACGGAGTCCAAATGAAAGTTGTAGAGCATAGTCTCACCTACGCGTGGATATAAAGAACGTCAAAAACGGAGTTCGTATGGAGAAGATATGAATTTTCAAAATTTATTAAATAATTAATATTTAAATTTATCCATTGTAACTGTTATTATCCGAAGGGGAGTCACCGGACTCATCCGAAGTACGCCCAGCGTACCACTCGTGTGTTCGGAGTTCGTATGCAATGCCGAAGAGGGCCGCTGACGCACGCAGTGACGCCTCCGGAGGAGTACGCCCCGCGTACCTCGAAGTTACGCCCATCGTACTTCCGAGGATCAACCCTATAAAAGGGTATGCGAAGCCAGCTTCTTTCTTTTACAAATTTCTCTCCTTTCTCTCTACTGTTTTCCTCGTTTATCGTGCCGTTTATACCCCAAAGCCCCGGTAATATTCCCGAGCCCCGAAGCAAGTCCCGAAGCCCCGAAGCTCCCGAGAAGTGCAATTCCTGAGCCGAAGCTCTGCCCGCGAGGAACCCGGTTTTGTGAAGATCTTCCAGATCTACGGAGAAATACTAGTTCTACAAGTCGTAGTGCTGCCCGATCATCTTCAGATCAAGTGAGTGTGTAGTTACCTTCTCCTAACGCATAATTATGAAGTATTTTATACGAAATACGTGTTATTTGTATATTTGGTTGTTATATGCGTGAATGTATATTCACTCTCTTCTATCTCATAGATCTGATTTATTCTCTATGAAATACATGTTATGTGTGTGTGACTCATCTGTTATGTGGAATATGTATTGATTCAAGCACGCTACACAGGTTTTTTAAACTATGTATAAAAATGTACATTTTTATCTACTAATATGTTGGGTAGAACATGGGTATATAGTTGGTGTGTAATAAACAGATGAGAGGCCTCGATGATGTTGTTTTTGACCTAGTTATTCAGCAGAGTATGGATAACAACCACAGACTCCTTCTAGACAGTCTTGTGGAATCCTAGCAGGTTCATAACCTATAGGTGTTGTGAACGATGTGTTCACCGGTGTACTCTACCCCCCTCATGGTTGCCTTTAGGATATCTATTGTTGAGGAAACACCTTAGCAGTAATGTCCGTCCCAATGAAAATCCTAGATTAGGTCCCTTAAGATAGATGTTGTTTTAGGGACGTAAAGTGAGGATAACGGGAATGGGTAATCGGGTTATTGTTGGTTGGTGAAATTAAATATAATTTATTTATTGTGGGTTGAAAACCCTATATGCTCACCAGACTCCCAAGCCTGACCCACTCAGTTTTATTTGTATTACAGGAAGTGGCGCAAAGGCATAAGATGGATGAATCATCGAGTTGTTTTGTTTGCAAGTCTGTATATGTATATATTTTTTGAATGACTTGTAATGTTATCGTTTATGCTTTATGGTCTGTATCGAAACATGACATCCCGAATTTTGATTATATAATGAAAATGCATCTCTTGATGAAATGCTTTGATAAATATTACTTTTATCATATTTTGTTTTTGGGAACAAATTCCGCAACTCTTTTAAATCAAAAGGATTTACTCTTAAATTATTTTAAAAGCATAAATGAAATCGGTCTTTTCTGGCCGTGATTTTGGGGATGTCACAGTTGGTATCGGAGCATTAGTTTAAGCGAACTAGGAATTTGTGGGATTTCTAAACTTAAACTTAGAATGCTAAGTGGAGATTAAGAGGTGTATGTCTGTTAAATTTTAGACACAAGCACTAGTTTATTTTAGGAAAGTTGCCTAAAATGCTTTTATGTGCTAAATGTTATATGTTGCCATATATGATATTATTTGTTCGGATCTATAGTTTGTTCCCGACCGGATCTGGAAACCTTATGTGTGTAGGATTCTAAGCGTGTGTCTACGGTATTAGAAATAACATGTAAACGTTTTGGAGTGATAAGGATGATTTGAATATCTATCGTGAATGAGGATCTAATTTACCTTATTCGGTGTATAGATCAAAAATGGTGAGAACAAGAAGCGGTGTTGGAAACGCGGATGAAAACAGGAATCAACTGCCAGTGATTGAGCAAGCACCTATAGTAGCAGCACCACCAGAACCAATAACGATGGCTGGGGTGCAAGCCATGATTCGAGCTATGTTAGCCGAACAAAGGGATGAGATGCGATAGAACCAATAAAGATGTCCTTGTTTACTTAGAACTGACATGCCCTTCTCACTCATGTGCCCCAACCTATGATGCCACAACTTTGTCTTCTCATCACCTTCATTCAAGGATGGGGATATAGCCACCGTTCCCATAACCGTACTTCATTCTAGGATATAAATCCCTCCACGATTCATCTTCCCTTTCATTATAACAACAGAACCTTTGGTTACTTTGACCCAATCACCTTCACCACCACACCACATCCCATTCTTAGCCAATGTGCCAAGAGAAATTAGGTTCTTACGAAGTTCTGGAACATACCAACAATCAAACTTCCTGACCATGCTATCGTGCATCTTGATATGTAGCATGCCACTACCTTTGATACTGCTCACCCAATCATCACCCATCTTGACTGTACCATCCAACTCTTTGAAGGAGTCCAACCAGCCACAATTATATGTCATGTGATAGGATGCTCCATAATCCAAGACCCAAGAATCAACAGAACTTGATGTACGTACAATCAGTACATCACCATCGTCCCCTTCATCAAAACTTTCCTAAACCACAACAACAATGTTGTTGCTGCTTGATTGACCCTTGGAATTCCCTTTCTTTAGTTGTGGATAATTTCGCTTGAAGTTCCCTTTGTCTTTACAATTATAACACTTAGCATTCGATGAACCTTTAAACATTGATTTAGAACGTGTTCTCCCTATGTTACCCTTTCCTTTCTTCTGTCCTTCTTCTCTCTACAAACAAACCGAAACTGGACACCTCCTTTCCAACTGAAACTTTTCTTTTCAGTTCCTTGGACATCATAGAGTCTTTCACATCATTCACTGTGATCCTTGTCCTACCATAGAGCATAGTATCAACGAAATTCTCATACGAGTTAGGAAGAGAACATAAGATAATCAGCGCCTGATCTTCATCTTCAATATTCACGTCAACACCTTGTTGATCCAATATAATGCGATTGAAATTATCCAGATGATCTTTCACTTGGGTACTTTCTGACATTCTGAGAGTGTACAACATTTTATTCTAATACAACCTATTTTTCAATGAGTTGTTCTAGCACTTTTCATAAAGTTTGTCCTATAGCCCAGAAGAACTTGTTTGTTCCACGACCTCCCTCATACTTCATATGTAAAGCTCAATAGAATGGAAGTATGCGCCTTTGTCATAATGCCCACCTTATTATCAATCGCCATGTCCTTTGGCAGTTTTGCCTCCTTTTCTTGTGTCACCGCACATCCTTGTTTAACCAGAAGAGCCCTCATCTTCACCTTCCACACAGTGAAGTCATTTGAACCATTGACCTTCTCCAAATCAAACTTGTGTGTGGACATCTTCAATCACAGTAATACAAACCGTAACTCTAATACCACTTGTTAGGAAGTAAATCAGATAAATCAAACTATAAGCACATAAGACACAATATTTACGTGGTTCGGTCAAGGTGACCTACGTCCACGGGTTGGAGGGTAGTATTATTTTATTTCAGATCTCTCAAATAGAGGTTACAAGTACAAACTGAAACAACAAAGATTCTCCTATCTTTCTTGAATTCCATATACAAAATGACCCATCATGCATCCCTATATATACTTGAGGGATCAGACCTAAAACCCTAATGAGCAAGCTCATTATCCTATAGGCCCACGAATGGTGTTAACCAGTAACAGTACGCCATTCAACATCTTCTGAAACATTTTTAAGCATCATCATCTTCTAGGCATACCTGGATCAACAGGGCACAACAAAGGAATCAATATGGCGCATCATGTACCAAGATGGTTCATGATGGTGCAACAATTTCTCCATGGCATAACAACGTCTCTAGATCGCACAACAAGGATATGAATGGAGAAATAGGCATCAAGGTTGGTACAAGAAAAACTAGTTTGGAGCAACAACATCACCATGGAGGAACAGACACATGCATGGCACAAAAAGGCCATGCATGGCGCAAAAACAGACCTCATGGAGCAAAAGTGAACAAGATGGCACAAGAGGAGTGCTATGATGGTGCAATAAGGAGTTCCATGGTGCAAGAGCATCCTTCTTGGTCTAACCTTTTATCATATGGCACAACAAGGTCCCCTTGTTGCTCCATATCCCTCCCAAGTGCTCCAACCCTCTTCTAGGTGCTCTAAGCCTCTTTCAGGTGCTGCAAACCCTCTTGTACATGATCCGTTCCTTTGTCACTTGATTCATTCTTTTGTTTAATGATCCATTGGTTTCTCAAAAGATAAGTTCCTTTGTTGCATGCTCCATAGAGTTCCAAGTGCTCCTAATTCCCCAAGAGCATGACCCAAATGATCGAGTCACATTTAACACGTGATTTTTATAACCTAGTTATAGGCCGATTATACAAGTTTCTCTAATTGGATGACTTGATAGGAAATATATTATGATAAATGTTACCTAAGCAAGAGATTTTTGAGGCATAAACTAGATCCAACATGTCATTAACAAAATAGATTATTAAGGATCCCATACATCTATGAACTATACTTCGTGTAATTTATAAAAAGCAATTTACCTTTTTAAAAATCATGTGGATGAGATAAAGCTCATCAAACCATTTATTTGATTTGAAAATTGGATCATAGACTTTAATAATTAATGTTTTTGGAAACAAGAAGAGTATTAAATTTTGAATAACCATAAAATAAATAAAACATTGTAGATCGCCCTACCTGGAACTATAACACACCATCACGCAATGAACATTCGATATTTATTTGAAAAATAAAAACTAGGCCATTCAAATTTCTTAGATTGGAACATGAACTTAAGAATCTTTTTGAAACAGGAAAAGAAAGATTATGTTCTTGAGGGTCCACTTCCCGAATAAGCTAGTCTCACTCTGAAGGCAATTCATGATGAATGACTGAAACATAGTGATGACTTCATTGATGTTTCATGCCTTATGCTTGCTACCATGGTTCCAGATCTTCAACGGGATCTAGAAAATTATATTGCTTATGACATGATTAAACATCCCAAGGAGATGTTTGGTAAGCAAGCAAGAACTGAATGATTGAAACTATTTGATCTCTTCATGGTTGCAAAATAGAGGAGACTATAAATATAAGCACACATGCTCTAAAGATGAAGAGCTACTTGGATCATTTGGAGAGATTGGGTTCTCCATATCCACAAGACATGACCACAAATTTGATTCTCAATTCATTTTCAAAATCTTATGATACTTTCATAATGAACTATTACATAAGTGGGTAGGATAAGTCTATCTCTGAGTTACACTCGATACTCAAAACTTCTGAGTAAACTATCTTAAAGAAAACCCATCAAGTTCTTATAATTCATGAAGGACAAGTCAAGAAGAAGAAACATGGAAATAACTTCAATGGCAAGCCACAAGCTTGAAAATTTGAAGGGAAAAAAGATCTTGAAGCCACACCACCGAAGAAGAAGGATAAGGTAGCTAAGGATGACACATTCTTTGAGTTTGGAGTTGTTGGGCATTAGAAAAGGAACTGTCCTACCTACTTGTTGGGTTAAAATCCAAGAAGGTCGGGGAACACACTTCAGGTATATCTATTTTCATGATTGAAATGTATAACACTTGGATATTTGATAATGGTTGTGGAACTCACGTATGTTATTCATTGCATGGGTCCAGAAAGAGTAAGGAGTTGAAATAGGTGAAGTGGTACTACATGTCGGCAATGAATCACGACTTAAGGTCCAAGCGATAGGACATGTTGAATTATGTTTAGCATATGGCGTCTATTTATTGTTAGACAATGTATTCTTGATTGCTTATTTAACAAGAAACATCATTTTTAGTTTCCACTTAAAAGAAATCTAGTTTTGATTATCGTTTTGTTGATGACAATATTCTTTCCTTCTTGAATGGAATATTCTATTTTAAGGCTAGACCAATAAATGGAACTTATGAATTAAACCTTGATAACTATTCAAGAAATAAAACCATTTATCATGTTAATACTAAAAGACTCACACAAGATTTCAACGAAACATATCTATGTTATTGTCAAATTGGTCACATAAACAAGAAGCGTATATCCCAACTCCAAAAGAGTGGACTTTTGGGGGACATGACATTCTATGATTTGATATATGTGACTCTTGTTTGTAGTGGAAAGATGACAAAGTCCCCTTTCTCTAGTTCGAGTGAAATGGCAAGTGTTTTATAAGTATCGTACTTACTGATGTGTGTGGTCCTTTCAAAACAATGCCAAGATATGGTGAAAGATATTACATCACCTTCACAGACGACTTCATTCGTTTTGGTTACATTTATTTAATGAAAAATAAACATGAAGCATTTGAAAAGTTCAAACTGTTTCAAAGGGAAGTTGATGAGATTCAAAATGATCCAGAAAATAGAAAAAATTGTGGACAAATTTATTTTTTAGAAAATGTTGATTACTAGTTCCCATGTTGTGGAAAAGCATTTCTGCGACGTGGCAAATCGGAAAATTTCGTGCACAGGAAGATTCTGTCTCCGATAGTATGATAAGTCCTTTTCCACACCATTGCGATGCTAAAACCTATATATAAAGCGGAAAATTATCCCCAATGACATATCTTGAACCCTAATTCGTTACCTACAATTATAAACCCCAAAAGTGTCGTTTTAATGGTTTAGAAGGCAGTCGGAGGATAGTTAAGCTGATATGGAGAGAAGATATGAGAGATTCGAGAACAGATTCATGTGGGGACTCATTCAGTTTGCTTTTTTGATCACGATTAGTATTTCAGTTGTGTTCCCTTTGTTTTTAATTTCTAAATTTACAAGTTAAAACCTTTTTCTTTCTATACAAGATTAGATGAATCATGACATTTTGGATTAAATCGCATATTTTATTTGTATATTCTGATTTAATTTATTGTGTCAAGTTTGATTGGAGGTCCGTGATGGGTTATTATGGTTACAACTACAATTCCTTAAGCGGAAAGCAATTAAACAATTCAATTGATTAGGGCACAGGTAACCTAATTGGATCTATGTCTTTCACATATAGCAACATACTATGAAGGGCTAATCTACACAACTTTTTTATGAACAAACTAATTCATAAGATAAGAAAACTAACCTTGAAGAATATTATAGAAAAAAATCTTGAATTCCTCCTTGAAAGACTCTTGGAAGAAAGCACCAGAAGTGTCGCGCCTCTAATGGTTCACACCCAAACCCGAGCGACCAAGGTGCTTGAAGTGAGAGAAGAGGAGAAGAAGAATTCGGGCCCTAAGCCTCTAGGAAGAGTCAAAAAGGAAATTATTAACCCTTTGTGTTTTATATAGGAGTCTAGGAAGGTGTTGGATAAGGCAAAGATCTCCAAGATAACTCGAATCCGTTAGCTTCCTCCTTAAGGCATCCAAGAAACCATTAGAGCCCAATGAAACCCTAGATGGCTTCTAGATTTCATTCCCCACTTTATGGGAGGTTCTAGAAACTCTTAATGCTCAACTATTGAACATTGTCACCTTTAATCCTCTTACTTTTAATTAATCCAATTAAGCCCAAAATTAATTTCAATTAATTTCTAACTAACTACTAATTAAATAATACTATTTCCAATTAATATATTATTTTTACAATACATTAACAAATCATTTATTTTGATTTCCAATTAATGTAGTAACCATATAATAAATTAATAAATCATTCTTTCTCTCTAAAAGCTATCCTATTCAACTTCTAAGTTTGAGAGCACCCCAAAAATATCGTGTTACTATCACTTCAAGTTTATACGAATTATAGTTATGGGCTTAGACACTTGATCCATCAGTCTACTACTTGGATAAGTCTAGTAACTATAACTACCAATATAACTTCCAAACTGATCACAAAATTGTAGCTTCTAAAAGCCAATGTTGAACTCTGACCCAATCAGTTACGTAGCCTAAGATAAGTGATCAAATATTCCTCCGTTCTACAAGATATCGTAAGGAAATGAGACATGGATTATAATCAATCTCATTTTCTCAGTTTTCTTTCCTGATTTTTGATTTGTATAGACTAAATTCAGACTGCTAATTAAACACATTAATTTAGTCCAGGCTCGACCAAGCACTTATAAGTCAACACCAAATCACCGATGGGCCCAAAGATACCACTTTTCCCATTAGGGCAAAAGGAACGAATAAATTTTGACTTATATGCTTGCACTATTTACTCATAAAATCATGTACAACAATACATTTTATAACATCAAGTTACTGATGCGTTTACGTGTTATCAATGCACAACTGACTTGTAAACAACAACTCATATATCTTTGTTTCACGATATAAGATATTATCATCTCAGAATTTCTCATGATAAAATCCATGAAGTAATTCTCTGAGCAGGGTTTTATCCAATACTCAAACTCCACATTATTTAAGTACACACGAACATTGTAGCGAACATTGCAATGTCTAATACCCATAGACAATCTACAATTCAATTCATGACAGTGTTAATTCACTAGTTACTTCCAAAAGTACGAGCAACTTTGGAACTTCAAATAATTAAATTACTCTAGAAGTAAAACGTGAAAAGTGAAACACAATAATAAATTAATTAACTATGGTTTCCAAATTATTGAATATAAATAAAAATCTTATTATTTAATCACCATATGAATCAATAATTTATTTATTATATAATGTTTTGAGTAATCAACTAAACACTTGAATTAAAAATCAATCATGTCACCACTAGACACTATTCTAATGATGGTCATTTCACATTTCCAAATTCTTGTCACCACTAGAATGTGTTAGAGTTCAACCTTACATGGAAGGATCTCTTGTACTGTCGAGGCATCGAATTCATAGAGACTTAGTTAACAATATTACAGAATGTTTCAATGGAACTTTGTTACTAAAAACAGTTCCATAGAAATGAAGTCTCAAATTCAAGGTACACTCCTTGAACACCTTTATTGAATTAAAGTTTCTAACTCACATGTAGATTTTAATAGTCAACTCCCATTATGGAAGCATTTCCATATTCCCATAGGAACATCAATTTTTGATCAAGAATCATCCCAATAAAAAACATGTCATTATGGTCCTCCCAACCAATACTATACTTCCAACTATCCACAAGCAACCAATCCTTTAGTATAACCTTAGAATGTTCTTGACGGTTGTTCAGATTTAGTCACACAAAGATCTAATTCTTTTTCCCTCTCAATGCCTAAGGCGTTTTGGAAAAATCAGAACAAGTGAATATTATAGCATATATAATCGATTTGATATCCGAAGCATACGTGACTCGACTCATTATGTCTTACATAAAGACTTGATACCTGATCTGTCTCTTGCTATAATATTTCCATATATTCAATTTCCTATGTTGAACCATTTCAACACGATATTCATAAATGTCCAAGCCTATGTTCTTTTAAATCCTTTGTGACAACCCGAAACTTCTTTTGTACGAACCGTTTAAAAATCAATCAATTCAGATTTATTTCTACTCTCGTTAGCATTATTTTGGGTCTAATTGAATATTCTAAGCTCAGTGCAATCAAGGTTTGGGTCCAAGAACAAGTTTTTCTAAGTCATATCGAAGCATCCTGGCGTAACACCCCTTCGAGAGGAGTGTACGGCCGCAAACTCGAGTTTACGACCGTACACCCCCACCCACCCCTTGGCCGAAAACTCATCCCTATATAAGGGATGCTTGGCCTTCATTTACCACTTTAATCACTTTAAAAGCTTTCTCTCTCTACTCCCTCTATATATCCATTGAATTTTCTTAAAGATCTTCAAGATTGTAAGTATCTCTCCACCATGAATTGAGTTCCATTCCTCTATCTAGTGGTAAATCCATGATCCTATCTCATTAATCTCATCTTTTTCTACATCTTCTCACTCACCAAGAACACACACTAGTTCTTGGTGGCTAAAAACCCCATTTAAAGCTTCTTTTTTTAGTAAGTAACTGCTTCTTATGTTTGTTATCTACTATAAATGCTTGTTTTTCACTATAAAATAGACCCAAAAGACGTGATCTTGGAAAGTTTACGGCCATAAACCCCTGTGTACGGCCGAACACCCCTCATTGGCCGCAAACCATAGTGGTTGGTTGATTATTGGCCATAAAATCATCCTAAAGCTAAGTATATGACTTAGAACACTTCCAAGGGGCTAGTAAGGGCCTTGAAACACCTAAAATACACACTTTATCATGAGTGTGTGGTCACAAAGTCCTTGGTCGTACACCTATTGGGCCGTAAACCCATTAGGCGATAAACCCGTGGGCCACAAACTCATTTGGGCCGAAAACCCATGACCGTACACCCCTTTGTGTTGCCGCAAACTCCCCTCTTTCAATCACATGTGATTCTAACACATAGTTTCAAGTGTTTCCTAGTCTCTAAGGTGATTTGCTTCCCTAGTTAGTGGTGTTATACCCTAATCTAATACATATATGTTCTACTATATGTTAATAGGATCCATTTCATTCCGAGGCTTCATTTGACACTCAGCATCCCTATCGTCAAATAGTGAGTTCATACCCCTACGCTTTTACGGTTTTTAAACGTTTTTCAGGGGGAGAATACAAGCCAAACTTAGAGGTTTTCAACGATTTAATACTGATACAGTTAATACAAATCAACGGTTTTTCATCAAGCATTTAGATACTTTATCCCGTTTGTAATATGTGGAGCATAAGGGACGTTTTCTAAACTTAATTGCATAGTTTTTAGAACATATCACGATCATGACATTTCAGTCAAACTATAATAGGTATAGTTTGGGGAATTCCTTATCACTTTTACATATATAAACTACTTACCTGGTTGGACATATAAACTAGGACATATTTACTTTATCCATCACTACTTTCAGATAACAACAGTATAACACTAAATGATTATTTTGCGTATCATTACTTATACTCTACATAGTATACAAATGATTTCAAACACGAGAACAACGATACTAAACAACAAGTAAACTGGTTAATACATGATTGTGAGACATCTCTTCATTGTACCCTTTGGGGCACTAGTAGATCCTGTACATTTAGTATAGCCAGAGTTCCCTGGAGGGAGAGCATGAGATTTGTGAATAGATCTATTTGGGACTGACAATCCCACACCTGCAATGTTAGCTACAGTTAGGCAAGCATACTTGGGGTAATAAACTTCGTAACATACGACGCCTGAAGAAAAATCACGGAAGCCATCAGTCATATTAGCATGGTTATACGAACTCACAATAGTATAAACTAACATTGTTTACGAGATTATCATTCTTCAATTGTTTTATTTTAATTAATAAGACTACCTACATACTACACTGGTGGGTATTCCAGGGATACAACATTTGGTTTTATTTTAAGTAATAAGACTAGTTTATATACTGGTGATATCCAGGGTTTTCAAACAAGAGCATACATACTGGTGGCAGCCAGGGTTTTCAACGGATCATACTATTCATATTTTAATCATCAAACATGATAGAAAATATTGGATTTTCTGGAAAAGCAAACAAACATTTACACAAATCCAGTGACTAGTTTACAATTCAAAAAAAATGCTTATGAACTCACCAACTTTATGCTGATATGTTTTCAAAACTACTTGTATTCTCAGGAGATCAGTAGACAGGTATACTAGCCGGCTTTTGGAGAAGACAGAGTATTTTTGGACTCTCGTATTTATCTTTTGCTACTTTTCATGTATACAAACCTTATATCAAACAAATGTAAATATTCATATTATAATGTAATGGTTGTGTTTACTTTGATTACTATGATGCAATTGTTGTTATACTACATATGACGTCCTCCACCCTCAGATGTTTCTGCCATTTGTCTATATGGTTTGGGGGTGTAACATCCTTCAATCTAAACTTTTAGATTCGAAACGAAGTATGAGTGACCTCTCCCTTAATTCTAACTATAGTGAAACAATTTCCAAACTTTGCAACTTGCATATTTGTAAACTGTGTTTCTTACAAATAACATTGCCAACTTACAACACTTAGCATAACAATTATGCTCCCACTAGCTTTGAGATGTATCCAGAATTCAACTAGACTTCTAGAAATCAATACTAATGGCTTCCTTACAAAACTACATATTTCATATACTTAATGCTTCAATAAGTCTTCAATTAGACTTCTCAAGCTTATACACCTTCATTAGATAGCATATGCGTGTGTGTGTGTGTGTGTGTTTAAACCCTTTCAAAGCTTATAGCTATATGCCCTGAAAGTTCAAACAATTCTTTTCCATTCTCAAAATTCAACTATGAAAAGGGATTCCATAATCATATTGCAAATTGGAGAATGCAGTTCACAACTACTAACCATAATGATACTTATCAGATCTTTAAAATCTACTAGCAAAAGTGTTTCCTCATAGTCATTCTCAAGAATTAGAGTGAAAAATTTTGCCAACTAGATTTTATGGTGTGCATGTTCCCATCCATGTGAATCTATCTTTCCAACCTACGATCTATAGATAAGGCTTATGACCAAAGATAAATCTGAATTTAGCTTTCCTTTCATGGACTGAAGTTTTCTTATTCTAAATTTCTTGCCCTTTGGTAGCACAATGTCCTACCATTCCTTCCATGTTGTTAAAAAGCTCACCCATATTGGCCAATGTACTTTCACTTATTAACGTGCTCTGCCTTTTGTAGTCAAATGAGAACCATAGAACTCATAAGCATTGCCAACCCACTGGTAGGTGCACAGAAAGAAGAATGTATCGACATAACACTATAGGTTATCATACCTTAGGTTGTGTGCTAGCGATAATTAGAAGGTTTATTCTTGATTGACTGCTGAAACTCTTCAAGATCATTAAGAATCCCACTGACTTCTTGACATATACATTTCTCACTCATGGAGCATTCCTTCACGAACAAAAACAAATATTCAAAAGTTAGTGTGGATTATCGACAAGAAACACTTCATGGAAGTGGCCTTAGTTCATCCTTTGTTTTAACCAAAACATCACAGCTTCTGATTCCAAATGTGCTAGAGTAAGAAAACACTATTACTCTACATTTCATGAAGTGTTATAAACCTAATTAATATAAGTTTCAAGATACGATGTGTATTTACTAGAGCATGACTCTAAAACCTGATTAGAAACGAAGTATGACTCATCTCTCGATTGATCCATTTCAACAATATCTAATTCCTCTTCTTAGTCAAACAATTGCACTAAGATGTTCTTCGAGGATCAATTGAGACAATGTTCCACAATAATTTAGATGATCAGAAAACACAATACTAAATTACTCTCCTTTCCTTTCAGATTGGAAAAACCTTTATCTTTCTCCCTAACAGATTCTTCTTATTCGTTCTGCCACTCTTTAAATTTTTTAAAATGTTAGAATTATGCTCAATCTTATAAACACAACCACATTTACTGAATCATTAATAAATCATGTCGAATAGAATTTGCATCGTTCATGGAAGATTTGAATCGTCCACATCCATGGACTAGATTCATTAGTCCTTCACTTTGACTCACATAAAACATGTGATCAATAAATTAATCATATTCTTCCAAAGATCAAGATTCTCATATATCACACAATTTGAATTATATGACTCCAAGTTTCTATCCAATTGGAACTTGGTGATGAGAATTCTTTATCACTGAGTTAATTATGACATTTACCACAAGTAAAATAATAAGAATCAAATCTACAATTAATATTGCTAATAATAGAAATGTAACCAACACCTTCATAGACTACATTGCAAGGAAATATAAAGTAAACCTACTGTATAAATCAAATTTTCAATTTTATTTATAATAAACGAAAAATTAGAACTTGTCCTTACAATGCATAAATGAAAACAATGTTTATAGAAATTTCCTAAGCAATCTATTAAATTATCATAACTCCTAATTAGTAGCTTTCAAAATCTGATCATCGAACCATGTGACCAAAATTCATATCTCATGATCAGATTCAACTCACTCTTCTTGAGCTTCCTTCTTTATCTTAGATCCTTCAATACCATCAAAATGTGATCATCACATCATGTATTATGAATCTATGAATAGGAGCTTATTAAAATAATGGAGTTAGATAATTGATATAGAGTTACGTGACTTGACTTTACTACCTCTAAGATCTTTCTAGTAATTTGGACAGCTTCGTAACCAACGCCCCTTCAATAGGCAATAAAAACATATATAAGTTTTAGGGTTAGCACATGTAACTATCTCAAAACTATCCTTTTTCTTTTTACCATACGATCAAACGATTTGATCTTGGCTGATCCTTTCGATTAGGAAGAGAAATCTTTTCTGGGCTACCATTTTCATTATTGTTAATGTCTATGGAAACTCTGGAATCAGATCCTTCAAGCACTTTTGCTTCACTTATGCTCTTAAGCATTTCTGCTTCAGCAACAATCAACATATGTGTTAGATCAATTCGGGTCACGATGTTGTCGCTCATATAAAAGTTCTTAATGAACTGACTATATGACTCAGGAAGTGAAAGTAGAACCAAATCAATGGCATACTCCCTTGGGAAAATGACACCCATTCTATCTAATTTGTCAATGTTCGATTTCATTTCCAGAACATGCTCACACATAGATTTTCCATCTTGATGTTTACATACCAATAGGGCGTGTATAGTTTCGTATCTTTCGACCTAAAGGAATCGTGACGTGGGGAGAGTCACTGGAGGAGGAGGAGGAAGAGTTGGAGAAGCATGATATCCATTTCCACCATTTCTCGAAGAAGGGAACATACTTTCACCTGGATCAGAATGTGGAAGATCATCTTGGAAAGGAAGAGGAAAACTATTTCCAAATGGATGAGGAAGACCACCATTGTATTGACTTGACTTATATAAAGGGAGAAAAGAGAATTCAAGTTAGTTTATTTTAATACTTAATTATTAACCCATAAATTCAAATAAGGATACGATCCATATTTTCGATTCGAACTTTGACGAGGGATTCTGTAATCAAATTCGAATCTATTTCAGGTAGGTAATTCTTTTACCAATTTCAATCTTATAAAACTCCTAGATCTTTTGAGATTCATTGAATCTAATCAATAGCATGTTGAATCTCAGTTATGATCTCACTTTTATGACTAGGATGCCGAGGATCACAAACGAGATGTGAATAACCATGCAAATTAGTGTGGTACTCTCGATGTCATTTACCATCTCGTTTTAATGTGCAGGTTAAGCACACACGCTCCATTAATCAATGATAACTTTTCGGGATAGTCATCACCACCCTTTATTTCTCCCCCATTAGTGTGCTGATAACTACACACACTCCAGTAACAACTCATAAAATGTAATGTGCAATTTCATGGATTAGCTTACAAAGTCATATTTCCCAAAAGTAACTAAGAGTGGGATTTTAGAAAATAGTTTAGTTGCTTTATACCATTATACTTTTAATGAGGTTATGTCCTATCAAATTGTTATACTTTTAATGAGGTTATGATCTCACTTTTATGACTAGGATGCCGAGGATCACAAACGAGATGTGAATAACCATGCAAATTAGTGTGGTACTCTCGATGTCATTTACCATCTCGTTTTAATGTGCAGGTTAAGCACACACGCTCCATTAATCAATGATAACTTTTCGGGATACTCATCACCACCCTTTATTTCTCCCCCATTAGTGTGCTGATAACTACACACACTCCAGTAACAACTCATAAAATGTAATGTGCAATTTCATGGATTAGCTTACAAAGTCATATTTCCCAAAAGTAACTAAGAGTGGGATTTTAGAAAATAGTTTAGTTGCTTTATACCATTATACTTTTAATGAGGTTATGTCCTATCAAATTGTTTGGCTAATGACCCTCCACCAAAAAAAAAGAGCGGTGGATAAGAGTGTATACCCAATGACCGTCACTTTATAGGATGCTTCCTTAAACTCCCCTTATAGTATGACTTCGTGAATGAGGTGTACTAGCGATTTGACTGACTATTCTTATGCATATAATATATATTAAACTTTTAATTATATATACATAGTATAAGTTGCATTTTAAAACATTTTCAAATAGCACCGATTTAATCATTTAATAAATTAAACTTTTAATTTAATTAAATTGAAACCATTTTTATGCATTTATTTATTATATTGTAATTAAATTCATAATAAGATCCATAGGTATATATTTTAAAATTTCAAAATACCAAATATAATTTGATATAAATTATTAAGTTCAACTAATATCTAGATTTATTATTTATACTTTTAAAAAGAAACAATCATATTAATCACAAAACAATTAATCAAGTTAAATGCTAATCTCCCAACTTCTAGGTTTTTATATTATCATCATAGATACAGCAAAATCGAATTTCGGGATAAACGTAGCAAGTAGATATCACATAAAAGCTCTTAAGGCAGATTAGGCCTAAAATCCAGTACAGACTGAGATCACGTCGTGAGCATCAGAAGCTCATATAGTGAGCTACAACAGATCTAAAACAAGTTTCTTATTTGATTCACCAATGTACAAATACATGAAAGACAACACTTGGTTGTGATACCACTGATGGGTTAGTAGGGTTACAACTACAATGCCTTAAACGGAAAACAATTAAACAATTCAACTGATTATGGCACATGCAACCTAATTGGATATATGTCTTTTACATATAGCAAAATACTATTAATGACTAATCTACAAAAATTTTCTATGAACAAACTAATTCATAAGATAAGAAAAATGACCTTGAAAATTGTTATAGAAAAAAATCTAAAATTGCTCCTTGAAAGACTCTTGGAAGCTAGCGCCACAAGTGTCCGGCCTCTAATGGTTCACAACCAAATCCTAGCGACTAAGAAAATTGAAAAGAGAGAAGAGGAGAAGAAGAATTTTGTCCCTAAGCCTCTAGGAATAGTCATGAACGAAATTCTGAACCCTTAGGGTTTATAAAGGAGTCTAGGAAGGTGTTAGATAAGGCAGGTATCTCCAAGATAACCTTAATCCCTTAGCTTCCTCCCTAAGGCATCCAAGGCACCCTTAGAGCCTAAGGAAACCCTAGAAGGATTGTAGATTTTGTTCCCCTGTTTATGGGAGGTTCTAGAATTACTCAATGCTCAACTATTAAATATTGTCACCTTTAATCCTCCTACTTTTAATTAATCCACTTAATTCCAATTAATTTATGATTAATTATTAATTAAATAATACTAAGATTACTATTTCCAATTAATATATTATTTTCATAACACATTAACAAATCATTTATTTTGATTTCCATATAATAAATTAATAAATCATTCTCTCTCTTTCTCTAAAAGATACCCTATTCAATTGCTAAGTTTGAGGAAAACCCAAAAAGACTGTGCTACTATCAGTTTCAAGTTTATACCAATTATAGTTATGAGCTTCGACACCTAATCCAACAATCCATATGTGTGAAAGATCATTGCTTTATTACCTATTGTTGTGTTTATGTGATTATAAGAATAATCTAGTTATATATTTTTTTTATCATAGTTGTTTTATTGACATAAAATAACTTACTAGTTTTGGATCAAAACCTAGGGGGTAGGTTAATAAAGTTATGAACTTTAATGTGTATTCATGAGTAGATGATTATTTTATGCATGATATAATTCTAATAATGTTTAGGATTAATAAAAATTAAATCTCGCGTGATACAAATTGTATAATGAATTTAGGAATAATTAATTACATGACGATTACGTTAAGAGTCCTTATAGTCATTAGTATTTGTGTATGGACCAAATACATACCTCAATTTAGGAATCGATGAATAATGAATAAAAGACCATTGCATTAATGTAATTATCCATGATTTTGAGATGTAATCTAATTTAAAACAATGTACCTGAAGTGATTTGTTTCCAATAAGTTTATCAAGAGTAGTTGTTTATTTAATAATAAGCCCCTCCGTAACGTCCCATAAATCACGACTAAACATTTTATTTTTTAAATTAAAAAACTATTATCCAAAACATCATCATAGAAATCATAGTGAAACAAAAGTGTATCAATAACATCCCAATACATCAAAGTAACATAAAATGCATAACAAGGTGGTATGTGCACTGCAATCAACTCGGGCCCTTCCCATTTGAAACAGATGTACCTGAAAACATAACATAAAAACCATAAGCACAAAGCTCAGTGAGTTCCCCAAAATGTCACATACCATACACAATAGACATATAATGGGCCCCGCCCGGCATTAGGCTCTGCCTAACATCAAGCCCCGCTCAGTATATAAATTTGTCAGCCATCGGGCCCCTCCCGGTATGCATATAAACAAATAAAAATATAAACACATAACACATGCAATAATCACAAATATAGTTAGCATACATAATGGTTATCGGACTCCACCCAGTTACATATAAGCACATAACACATGCAAGTTTCACATAAACATCTAACATCCTAAACATAACAAACCCTAGGTTGACATTGGTACCTTCGACCCACTAAGATGGTGAGGAAACTCAACTCTAGATGCTGAACACTCAAATGAATCTTGGTCTACTAGTTCGAAAAAAAATCCCCGCGCTATCATCATCAAAATAATATCCGATTAATAATTGGATCTCGAACCATGAACAAGAATCTAAGATACTTAACCCATAACCAAGGTTAAAGACCATTTTACCCTTTTTCTTATTTGGCCCAAAACCAAGGCCCAACCCAACTACTTAAAAGGCATAAATTCCTGAATGGCAACCCGAAGACCAATATGGCCCAATCTTCCAGATGGGGACCAAAACCCATTATGGCCCTAAACCCACGGAAGCCCAATATACTAGAAAAAGCCCAACATCAGAAGTCTAAAAAAGGCCTAATCTTAAAAGTCCAAAGCATAGGCCACTACCGAGAATCATCAAACCCGAGAATTCATCTGTTGATACGTGGGGCGTACTCAACTCGTATGCCCAATGTATGCCTCATACTCCCAATCCACTCCATTAAACACTTAATTAGCTAAGACCTCTTGCCAAATTCTCAGATATGGTCATAAATGGTGACTTAATACGTAAAGTAGGCAAATTTACACCCATATATGGCTTAATGAAACTCAAAGCTTAAAAAGGAGCTTAATAAAGCTCTTAACACTTTCATGGACCAATATCTTTCACAAAGTTTGCATTTTTATGAATAATAGGCCTCCATGGAGCTAAGATCTAGCATCCTTAGCTTCTGGAGTAGATTAAAAGCTCAAGTTTATCTCAAAAGACCCAAAAATGCATAAACAAAGTCCCAAAACTAGATCTAGCATAATGAAGCATCAAATAGAGAGTTGTATACCTCAAATGGATTCCAATGATGATGATGACTTTGGATCTACAAGCCCAAGCTGCTCCCAAGCAACCACCAAAAGTTCTTCTTCTTCTTTTTTCACTAAAAACACCACCATAATCTCACTTTCAAGCTCAAAACCCACATGAGACACTTATTATTTCGTTTTTTGGTCATAAGGTGATGGAGACTGATCAATAATGTCCTAGAGGTTCTATGATGTTATTTAAATAGGGTGCAAACCTTAAAATATAGGGTTTTCCCCTGCACCATGTATGCAATGCGTACTCCATGTATGCCCCGTGTATGTGGGTGAAACATGCGATCAACTAATTGTCTAGTACGCTAAGGTTACTCATAAAGTATGTCCCACGTACCAGGTAAGGACCAAAATGTTAACAATTTGCATTAAAGGGGATAAAAAGAAAACTTACCAAGATACGAATGTTACATACCCCCCCCCCCTATCTTTTTCATTTAGTTAATGTAACCTATAATAAAAAAGTCTAATGTTAATTTACTACCATTCCTTTGAGTTCGTCACCCTTTCTTATCAAAACTATACTATACTTGATTAGGTTCACTACCCATACGGTGTTGTTTAGATGTGATAGACTAGAAATTATGAATAAAAACCTAGTGCATTAAAAAATATACATCATTCTTATTTTGAATATGGCTCCAACTAAAAAGGTGGACAAAAACCATTTGAGATTCGGTATGGAAAAGCTCTATCTTTATCTTACTCGAAGGTTTGGGGTTGATGTTTTTATTAGACATGAAACATAAAGCAAATTCAATCCTAGGTCTACCAAATGCATCTTTGTAGGATATCATAAACATTGTATAGGTTATTACTTCTACGTCCCAAGTAAGAATAAGATCTTTATTTCATGAAAATATGAATTCTTAGAAAACAAGTTTCTAATGAAGGAAGAAAGTGGGAGACACATTGAACTTAAGGAAGATCAAGAACCACAACTCGATGTCACTCAAGTTAGCACTAGTACTCAACAAGAGATTTTTGAAGATGAACACATTGTTTTTCTTCAACCTACTAATAAACAAGGCATTCACATATCCGACAGGACTCGTCAGGAATGTCACACCCCCAAACCGGAATGGTGGAAACGTTCGGGGGCGGAGGACGTCATGTACAATATCACAACAATTGTAAAATAGTGATCAAAGCAACGACAACCATTGTATTAATAACATATCATTTACATTGTTTTCAAAATATTACATGTATAACATTAAAACTATAGCAAAAGATAAGACGTAATGCTACTATGCTCTGTCTTTATAACGCCCGAGAGAGTACTTGCTACTAACTTTCCTGAGAACACAAGTGGTTTGAAAAGAGAGTATCAACATTTAAGATGGTGAGTTCATAAGTATTTTGGCGGAAAAGATGTGTTTTTTGTTATTAACAATGTTAATGTGTTCTTCAAGAAAATCCAATATTTTCTTAGTAAACATATCATAATCTTAGTACACTGAGACTAAAAAGTATAAGTTTCTTATGTTTATAACATGTGATTCGATATTCTAATTCATGTACTTAGTCTGCCCCGTCCTGTTACATCTTATGATTACTTAGTGTATAAAATTATATATAATAAAAATCGAACGGATAGCTGATTGGGTGAATCTGCTCTAAGCCCACAACCAAACAAGGAACATGAAGAAATGCGGAAATCACACATTCCACTGGATCTTGATATATTGAATCATAATGTATACATAAACTAATCATAGACTTTAATAAAAAAAATACTCGTTATATGTTTTTCTGAACTTCTATTTGTACCATATTAGTAATACTATGGTGTTTTACTTTTCGTGTAATTCGTGTGCAAATCTATAATTTATTACTTACAAATAAAATAATACAATTTTATTATTTAAATAAAACCTTTGAAAGTACATTTACCCTGAAATCCGAATGTATGGTTAATAATCAAATAAATTTATTTTATAGCATACCATTCATAAATAAGTGTTAAATTCTTTGTAAACATACTCTTTGTTATATCCGCTTTACTGTAGAACATTGATTTCGATAAGCAGTTGTGTTTGTTTTCAGAAAATCGATCTATAAACGGTTCACCTATAAAATAATGATATTGATCCTAGAAAAATTTTATATTTTCCATAATAGCAATTTGTGGTTTTAAACATTCCAAAACCAAAAAAGGTATAGGTTTAATTGCCAAAATTAATTTCATGATATGTAGTTTTATTCATAAGTAAAACTAACAGAAGGTATATTTGGCCTGTAAAATAGATATGATGTAAATACCTTGTTTTATTGCTTTAAAGGAAGTATATTAGTACATAAAATAATCGTTCTTTTATCCATGTGAGTTCTTATAATCATTGTATATGACTGATATGCCTGATGCGACGTTCTTCAGGCGTCGGAATGATATGACATTTGTCACCTTAGGCCTGTCGGCCTAACTGTAGCAAACAATTAAGGTGCAAGATTGTCAGTCCCGTATAGATCTATACACAAATTCACACTTTCCCTCCTGAAAATTCTAGTTAATAAGTGAGGACTTAAGGTCGTACTTAGGTAAGTACACCACAAAGTGTCTCACAAATTTATTGTTTCAGAGAAATTACGAGTAATAACTGTAAAAACCTTTTAATAAATAAAGATGAAATTCTTCCATATCTAAGTTTAAGATGATTGATATTGTGAATTGACTCATAAATTATACCTATTATAAATTATAAGTGTGTTTTCATACCGTTTTCCCTTAATTAGTAAAATAGTCCATAAATTTCATAAACTATACCCATTATAGTTTATATGCATGTAAATTACGTAATATAAAGTTTTTGTATTTTAACAACCTTGAGAGTTTATAAATTTGGTAACAAAACGTTTAGTTAGTATTTTTATGTTCAATATTTATAATGTATATAAAAGAGTGAAATAAACAATTTGTATTTTAAACACAATATTAATTGTGTTTTTACTTGTATTCCTCTTCCCCCCCCCCCCCCCACCCCCACCCCCCAAAAACATAGAAAAATCAGGAAAAGTATAGGGGTATGAACTCACCTTGTGTGGGTGTTCTTACTTAGATACAAATTGGTTGCGAATAATCTTCAAGATAGAATATGTGATTATAGCTGTATCCTAATAATTTTTACACACGATATTGTATTTAAATCAAAGAAGAATAATTTAAATATTAAGTTAAAGTGTTAAAAAAACACTTAATTATTGTAAGAAAACTTACAATAAGCCTTAGAATAGTTTGTAGGTGTTCTTGATGTGTTATTGATGAAAACTAGCTAAATTGGGTGTTTTCGGCCCAATCTATGAAGATTGAAAGGTGTTTTTGGAATCATAATAAGATCAATGGATGATACTTGTAAGATCTTCAAGAAGAATCAAGGGTTTTTCGCATGGAAATCAAAGAAATGAGAAGTTCCGCATGTTCTTGAGAGGAGAGGAGTGTTTTCGGTTGGATTCCTTGAGAGAAAAGTTAGAGTTTTAGGATGTAATGTGTAATAATGAAGGAAGTTTTTGATATCCACACACACACACACACACACACACACACACATATATATATATATATATATATATATATATATATATATATATGAAGTATAAAGGGTGGTGGTGAATAGTTCTCAGCCAAGAACACAAACCGAGGAAGGGTTCTCGGTTGGGAGCTCAAACCAAGAAGATAAGCCCGCAAGGTTTGCGACTGTAAACCTTAATTCGGCTTCGCATTTATGGTCCGAAAAGGAAACCGTCTGAGGTAGTTTTCTATTGAAGGTAATTCTCAGCCTCACACTTTTGCGGTCCATGGTTCTCGGCTACAAATGGTTTGCTGTCTCCAGTTTGTGGTCCGAAGAAAGAAAGGATTTGCGAGGGTTTTCAGTTAAGGCTAGAATCCTCGGTTTCTTGAGTGTTTTACTCCAAAACTTTACAAAACTTTAACACAATTTTTATACATATCAAATTGTTTTATTTTAATTTTATTAAATTAACAAAATAATAAGTTTGACTTTAATTTGATATGTTTGACTTTTGTTGAGTTTTACAAGATCGAAAATAAGGGGTTATCATAAGGAACCTGATAGATATGGATTTCTCATTGATGAGTGCTATTATGAATGCTAATGAGCCCATCACCTGTCGAAATGAATGACAAATCGTGAATTTGGAAATGGATTAAAACCATGTATGAAGAGATACAATCCATGTCAGAAAACCAAGTATGGGATTTGGTTGAACTTCCTCCCCATGGTAAGACTATTGGGAGTAACTGGATCTTTAAGAAGAAGACTGGTATGGATGGTAATTTACACTCATTGAAAGAAGACATGTTGTAATAGGATTCACTCAGACTTATGGAGTTGATTATGATGAAACTTTTTATACAGTCACCATGATTAAATCTATTAGGATGCAATTTACCATAACAACATATCATGGCTATGAGATATGGCAATTTGGATGTCAAAACTGCTTTCCTAACGAAAACTTGGAATAATATGTCTATGTGGTTCAGCCTAAAGGTTTTGCTGATCAAAAACATCCTAATCAAGTGTGTAAGATGAAGAGATGCATTCATGGATTAACACTGGCCTCTCGAAATTGGAATCATCATTATGATGATGAAATCACAAAGTATGGTATTATCATATATGAAGATGAATCTTGTGTTTATAAGAAAACCAGTGGGAGCTCGGTTACCTTCCTATTCTCTATGTGGGTGACATACCTATCATGGGAACTCACATTCTGACTTTGGAAGTTGTAAAGTCTTGTCTTGGTTAATTTTTTTCAATGAAGGATCTAGGTGAGGCAGCATACATTCTTGGTATAAAAATCTACAGAGATAGATCAAAACGATTAATAGGTTTGAGCCAAAGGATGTACATTGGCAAAGTCTTGAAGCGGTTCAAGATGGAAGACTCCAAGATAGGATAATTACCAATGGCACAAAGCACAATACTAAGTTCATTTCAATATCCTAGCATAAAGGCTGAGGTATAGAAGAGGAAATATGTTCCATATGCTTTGGAATTTGTTTCCGTAATGTATGTATGCTATGAATTATACTAGACCTGATCTTGCTTGTGTTATGAGCATGACAAGTATCAATAAAATCCAGGAAAAAGTCATTGGATGGCTATGAAGAACATCCTAAAATACTTACAACGAATTAAGGATATGTTCCTCATCTGTGGAGGTGTGAAAAAAAGATATAAATGTAAAGTGTTGCAGTAATGCTTCTTTCACAACACATAGAGATGATTGTAAGTCACAATCAGGATATGCCTTGGTTATAAATTATGGTGTAATATCTTAGAAGAGCTCCAAGAAAAGTGTTGTAGTGCAATCCATTACAGAGTTAAAATACATTTTGCTTCAGAAGCTGCAAAGGATGTTGCTTGAATGAAGAAATTCGTTGGAGATGTAGGGGTTCTTCCTTTCATCCATAATCCCTTCGAAATGTTTTGTAACGATGAGGGTGTTATTTCCTTAGCCAAAGAGCCCAAATCACATCAGAAGACCGTGGAAATTAACCGAAGGTTCAACCAAATTCGAGCTGAAGTTTGATGTGGTGAAATAAATATACGTAATGTACACATGCATCAAAATTTGGCAACCGCATTCACGAAGCCCATTCCTGAAGCAATGTTTGAAGGTCATGCTCAAGGAACCAGACTTTTCTATTCTAGTGATTGGATTTTATCTTTATTTTGGTATTGAATGTTAGAACTATGTGAGATAGATTAATGTAATGACTTTGATATATATCGAATATGATCTTTTTCATTAATTTATTTTTTGAGTTATATATTAACGTGTTTAATCCTTGAGTAATTTAGTCACTCTAAAATCCATATTCAGTTATTATTGTGGGAACAATAATCAAGTATGACTAATATGAATTGGATTGGTTGACCAAGCATTGTAACCAAGTTCATAAATACTTTCTAGAGAAAAAGTCTTGGATACGAACTGTTCAAGATCACTTCATGGATAACTATCATGAAGAATACTTGATAATGGAAATATCTTTGTATCCTTAATACCTTAAATACACATTTAGGACTCAAGTATGAGGAATGTTGTGCTTCGATGTAGTCAAATGTTGTTCTTTAAACAAACAATTATAAACGCTATTATCAGGTATAATATGAACCATACAAGAGGCGTATGTAGTCAAGATGAGATTTGTTCATCTTATTCGTTGAGAATTAGACATCTAAGGTGTTACGAAAAGTTGAACAATTAAGGAGATTGACAGTGATCTGTATCTCAAGTCCAATATGATATCTACGAAAAAGAGATAAATGATTACTTACCTAATACATCAATTGGAGGTTTGAGATTTTTGGAAATTCGATGTTGATGAATGACAGTTTGTAGTGTGTTATTGGGGGTAGTGAAATATTGTTAGATGTTCACCATTGTATATTATCAGTTCATAATGAAACTTGTGTAAGTGGGAGATTCAAAGATCTTTATGCTTAATGATCATTATCAAATGATATTTTTTAATAATATATGATCCTATAGGGTCACTCCATATAATAAGTAAATACTAATTAATTATTTATTAAGTAATATGATTATTAATAAACTAAATCTTCACTTGTATTTAATTGGGAATTTGTGTTTTTGAGAAAATAATAATAAAAGGTATCATAACTCGTTATATTTAATCACATAATATAATTTAAATGTCATATACAACATTATGGATTTAGTGAAGACCATTAGAATATGTCATGCACATAATATAAGAGAGATGATGTGGAATGCACTCACTCTCTCTCTCTCTCCTTTTTTGGGTGTTGTTTCCTTGACTTTGCTCATACACCACTCTTCTTACTTGCAAGAAATGTCTCATTAAATTAAAGCATAGGCTTTTCATCTAAGTGTGTAAGTATATAAAGAAGAGAAGAGGATAGAAATAGTTTACATTTTCTTCTTCTTTTTGCTTAAAAAACCGAAAGCTTGCATACATCACATCTCCTCTCTCTAGCAAATTAGTTGTGTAGTTTTTGGGGCTTTAGCTTGTTATGCTTTTGAAGACTTATTTGATATTTGTATTTGAGGCTTAAGAACATCTATTATCAAGTGAATGACTAACATCCATTGGTGGTTTGATGACTTGTTTTGTGGTTACACATAGAGAGATGCTAGCTTGCGTCTTTGTCATCTTCATCAACATTCTAGCCTCCCTTTGAGGATTCAAAGGATTACAAAGGCTGTCATACTTTTACCTCCTCTACGGTTGTTATTTTCTTTCCAATCTTTGCAAGTATGTCATTTGGTGGGAATAAAATTAGTTTACATCATTTAAATTTTAGAGTCTTTTATTGCTAATATTGTGTTTTAGAAACAACGTTTGAAACAATTTCCAAGAGGCACATACAATACAAATTTGATTAAAATGATTTGAGTTTTCCTCGCATGATACCTTATTTATACATGTCTAGAAGACCGGTTACATTAAAAAAGAAAGATCAATGACTTACATTAAATGGCCAAATATAAGCCATACTCACAACCAACCAACCGTTAAGTCACACCTGACGACCGTTACATCGGAAAACAAAGGCATCCCAAGGGATGTTATAGCAAAATCGAAAATAATTTAGTGACCCACTTGGCCTAAAAACACTTTTTTTTTTTTTTTTGCGACAAATAAAAAAATCCTCTTATAACCTATGATAAAATTGGTAATGGATAACACACATTTAATTGTAGAGGCACATGACATGTCTTCCCAATTGGCGTTATCATAAAGGTGGTTTTGTTTTCCAAATAAGGATTATATTAGCTAGCTTTTTTGCATTATAAATTTGTACTTTATGTTTAATAATTTATATTACATAAAAACAGGGCCGGTCCTGAGGATTCGAATACCCAGGACCGGATGCAAAAAAAAAAAAAACCTTAGGCCATAACGTGTAACGAATTAAATTATATAAATTAAAGGTTTATTTTAACGACGATAAGTTTTAGAAATATGTTTCTCATGTGAAAGTCTAAATCATAAGTTGTTTAGAGCAACAAACTTATCTTCAAATCACATAAAGATATTTTATCAAACACTTTGTGAACAACAAGAAGTTACGACTTATACTCAAAGTGAAAAGGGCATAAGTTTCAGAAATCTACTTTTCTCATGGGGCAAATGCTATAAAAGCCTTTCGGTTTTCTAAAAATTATGGGTTTTACCCTTTGCTGTTTCTTGGATTCATTAAAGCTTGAGATTTTCTTTAATGAGTTCATTTATTGCATTTATCAGGTTTTACTTATTTTTTGCTATTACCCTCATTTGAAACAATTCGACATCAAGCAAAGGCAAAATCTATGACTTCGATGCAGCAAAATCACAAATTTACAAAAGAAAAACAAAATGGTTTCCTAATTTGCTAATGCTAAGAAACTGTGATGACAAGATATTGTATCATTCAAGCATTTTGGGTACTCCGTACCTCATCACTTGGAACAAAATGAGTTACATTGTATTTTGGATGTAAGATTGGTTACGTTTAAGCCTCAAACCTTTACCTGTACATGAAGTGATCCAAGACAAGCACTATTGACCTAAAATTTGCAGCAATCCAAATTTACTTACTGATTAGGAAACATCCAAAAATTACTTAACCCCAAACCAACAAATTAATCATCAGAGTAACATTACGATTCACCACAAAATTAAAATTGATTCAACCAAAAACCATTAGAAATACGTCTCATAGCCTAAGAGGAAAGAATTGGTAATAATAATCAAATCGACACATATCATATTCATGAAAGGTTAAATTTGATACAATATCTAACAGTAAAGAAGATCAATCGAAGCATCTATTTTTTGTACTTAGACGACATTGATAACGAAACTGCTAGAGATACAAAATACTATGATATTGTTACCTCGATCGAACGGAGAACGATGGTTTTTGGGCCCTGTTCCACTGCCCATCTTGCCAAAGTGTATAACACATAAAAAAAAATGAGGAGTATATGATATTGTTAGACGACACTTGATTGAAACGCCAAAGTGTATAACACATAAAAAAATGAGCCCCTAAAATTTTTGGGCCCTATTCCACTGCCCATCTTGCCCGTGCCCTACACCGGCCATGCATAAAAAATTAGGAGTATTGAACCAAATGCTTTATATATATATATATATATATATATATATATATATATATATATATATATATATATATATATATATATATATATATATATATATTAATGGCCAACCGGTATTTGCCTATGCTCGACTTAGGGGCATCCTGTTGATTTTGAGGACCCAATGCGAAAAATAAAAATGAATATATATATATATATATATATATATATATATATATATATATATATATATATATATATATATATATATATATATAAAAGAAAACTTTGTTCATACTACGTAACTCGATAAATGTTATAAAGATAATAAAAAATGATAATACAATATGCAATCTTACGTAGCTAAATAAATCGTGAGACTCTCATAGAACTATTCAGTTATTTAGAATATGTTTGTTAGTGTGCTATATTCGTTAATCGATGACAACAATCAGAATATAAAATAAGATGCCATCAGATTTAGAAATTAGGAATAGAAAAATACTTAGTTGTTTAATTTCAGTTAACAATAAAAAAGTAGAGCGAAAGTGCAATATAAATAAGAGGTAGAGTCTAGTGGAATCAGAAAGCTAAGGAACAAAAAATATCATTTGAGCTTTGTAGTTGCTGCAAATTTGAAAGTTTGTAATTGGAACAAAACATAAGCTCTTGTCTACCATAAATTTACATTAGCTTAAATGCAATTTTTAATTTTAATCTCAATTTTTCAAAACATGAGTTGTTGCAATTTTTAAATGTAGCGTTAGCTATTGAAATTGAAAAATACATGGACTTTTCTTTTTTTGATTATTGGATTGTTGATTGCTAGATTATAAAATTAATCATATATAAAATTCGTCCCCTCCACAACATGGGCCATGAACGGTTGCCCATCTCACACACTTTCAAAGACGCCCATGTCTAGAGTACTAGTGAATGCAAGTAAGTATTTGAACCATTTTAATAGAAAAAGTAAAAGACAAGTTTTATTTGCCAAAGTAAATACAAGTATTACACAAAAGAGACATTTTGTACATCATGTAATAACCCTTATTATGGATATTGTTCTTGCATGGTAATATAGACATTGTTAATTCATGGTATTGGAAGTTCATATAGTCTTGGATCCCAGTTGAGCTAGAAAATTCATCCATCTTTTATGAGTTTCATCACAACATCCAAATGTACCATGTTAAGAACATCGTATGGATCATCACATATCACGTTTGTGCGTTTAGCACTCTCGTCCTTTGCAATAAATGACATGTTTTCTTCGTAGAGCTCCCCGTTTTCAAATGCTAAGCCATAATTGTCAGTTTTTGTACCTTGAAGTTGTTTGGGGGAACTAGTCTCAATAATGTAAGGAAGATCTTGACCCGCAAGAATTGAAGCCGAAATAAATTGAAAATCTTTGAACATATTATCAGAAATTATGTCCAAATTGGCGTTTGTAACGATGTACGGTGAAGGGAGTTCCTGTGTTGTAATCGGAAGTTGACTCTTTGGGTTTTCTTCTACTTTCGATTTGTTCTTTGACTTGTTGCCTTTTTGTCGTACCCGACACAACACCCAATCATCCAACTAATAAAAAATTAATAGCACATATAATAAAACAAAATATTCAACAAACAAAAATGATGTGTATCTAAGACTAGGTGTATTAGCAACTCAAATCCAATCCATCATTCTATTAGATGATTATTATCTTTATCCATCTACACAACCTTTAACTCTAACTCAATTTCAACATTTTATATTTCATTAACCTAACATAACCCAACCTTTTATTTGTAATCATTATGATCTCTAATTCTTTTAGTTTATTGTAAATTAAAGAAATATACAGAATTTTTTTATTCCAAAACAAGCTAAACTATTCATTTTAAAGTTAAAACACACAAAAATAACATTATATAGAATTTGTTTTTATTCCAAAACAAGCCCATGATCGTGATCACCAATAAACATAGTGTAAGTACGATATATATGAACTTAAGAGGAAACGATTATATTACCCTCATCGATCCGTTTAGTCTAGATGATCGGGTAGAGGACTCGGGTAATCTATACTCACTCATGGTCCAATTTGTCTTGACATTCTTCGCTGGACTTCCTTTAAAAAACGCCAAAGCTTTCTTAAGTCCAATCTTTTTTGACCCTGAAGAAGCAAAAATCGGCTTATCTTTCCCCATCGCCTTCCAAAAACCCGATCCTGCAGACCTTTTTGGTCTGGATCCATTTGGGTATTTTCTGTCCCTCGGGCTAAAAAAGAACCACTCATCTGCCCCAGAAAATGTTTTTCCTGCCAAGTAAACAAGAATCACATAAATTCATCATCAATAACGTTTCTTTTTCACGTCATGGGAACAAGCTAACTGACTCACATCATGGAAACAAAGTTTCAGCTGTTTGTATATATATATATGTTAGAGTCATTAACGTTTCCTCAAATATATGTTTGAAGAGAAACCTAGGACTCACAATATCTAAGTAACAAACACAACAATAATAGCAATATTGATTCTTACGTGGAAGTTCCCACGGGTTAAACTTGTACAACTCGATTTCTCCGATCACTGAAGCAGGAACTGAACAAAAGTTCACTTTCTTTTGCAAGTAGTGAACGATAAGTTCTTCGTCAGATGGATAGAACCTGAAGCCCGGTGGGAGATCAAGAAACTCTTCCCTTTCCATTGTTCGGTTGAACAGTAAAATGACGGGGAAAGTATCATGAAAGAAGCCTCGGTTTTTATGGAGGCCAAATTTGCTAGAGACAATGTAAGACAATATTAAAATGTAAGACGATATTAAATTTAAGAAATGTCGTTTTCAATTATTTTATTAGAAAATGATTTGGATTTTTATTAAAGATGCCGGTGTTAACGCTTATGTTGGCCACATAGGTATACTCGTCGTCCCAAGGTTGTGGAGACGAACACCCGTCATGTTAGCTAACGTTACATGCTAACAAAATAATCGCATTATTTTACCGTTTTTGGAGATGTTCTTTTTCATGTCACAATCACACATTTCAAGGACAATTTTATACTTGTACGGTATTAAATTTGCTGATATTTAACATCTATAATTTTCATTTTATTTCTCATATAAACTAGTTGTGATGGGTTTATTTAAAAAAAAAATTAAATATAAAATTCAAAATATTTGAGAAATTTGAATTTATGAGAAAATTGAGAAAAATATTGAGTTATAAAAATTAAAATGTTTTTTTCTTTTTTAAATTTAAACAAATAATTTAGATAAATAAATAAAAGATATTAATGAAACTTTAATTTAGTAATTTTGAAATTTAAAGAAAAGTCTATTAATGAAATTGATATGCATTTATTATTGGTTTAAATAATATATGAAATTTAATAAAATGGAAAAACCATAAAATCACATGTAGAATAAAAATTAATTTAAAATAGGGTTTAGGTTATTTTTGGTCACTTAACTTTTGGTTTTGTGCTCATTTGGTCATTTAATTCTTTTTAAGTTTTAAAAGGTCATCCAACTTTTGGTTTTGTGCTCATTAAGTCACTTAACTTTTGGTTTGGTCACATTTAGTCACCTAACTTTTAAAATTATACTCATTTAGTCACTAAACTTTTAAAAATTTTCAAAAGTTTAGTGACTAAATGAGCACAATTTTAAAAGTTAGGTGACTAAATTAGCACAAATCTAAAAGTTAAGTGATTAAATGTGACCAAACCAAAAGTTAAGTGACTAAATGAGCACAAAGTCAAAAGTTTGATGACCTTTTAAAACTTAAAAAGAGTTAAGTGACCAAATGAGCACAAAACCAAAAGTTAAATAATTATAAAACTACAAGTGGCAAAATAAGTAAGAATGTAACATCTGACAAAAAAGATCTTTATTTATTAGAATAGATAGGGTTTAATTTTGTGTAGAAATTAATATTATTCAAATTTAATATAGTGTATTATAACAATAAATTAAAAACCACTAACAGTAACAAATCCGATCATACTCTGAAACTATCTAATGTCGATTTGTAAGATCCATTATTATTATTATTATTATTATTATTATTATTATTATTATTATTATACAAAATTTCAACAACGGCCCTTGTGGTTTTCCAAAAGTGACAAGGATATCTTTCATTAAGATAACACTAATGGTCCGTTACGTTTACAAAATCCAACGCAGATAGTCCATGGCCTGTCAACCTACCTCCGTTAGAGTGGGGCCATTTTTGACATTCCACTTGTCACCGCCAAAGGAGCTTGATATGAGCATATTTAGTTATAAACTTCATGCATTATCTTAATACTTTATGTTGTTTTTGTCACATTTAATGAATAAAAGGTGCTTAATTAGTTTAGAATTTCATTTTTTTTAGCAATGATGACATGCTCGGATGGAAAAGGAAGCGGAACTAGCGATTGGACGCTTGGATCTTGGATTTTGAAGAAAGAAGGATGTTGCTGGACAGCTTGACCCCTCGTCAGTGTTTTGGCCATATCTCATGAACCGTAACTCCGATTGACGAGATTCAAAATGTTCTGAAAACTAGACACAATTTCGGATGACTTTCGTGTTTTGAGAAAATGCTGATTCCAAACGTACTCGGCGAGTAGGGTCGATTACTCGCCGATTTGGTCTGAAGTTTCGCGATTCTGAACGCGCTGACTTGCCGTACACGGGTTTTAAGTGACGTACTCGCCGAGTAGGTCACTGGACTCGCTGAGTAGCCCCTGTTTTGTGAAAATCTATATAAAGGGACTTTCAGATCGATACCCTAGCATATGGATGAACCCTTGGAGGCCAATTGTCGACTAAAGGTGTTGTTGGAGCGTGGGAAGCAAGGGAATCAACCCTACATTCAATTTTAAGGAGAATCAAGTCAAAATCAAGTTTACTCTTACCTAATCTCTTGTTTGAACTATGTTTTTACCAATTGATTTCGTTTTTGTGCTTGTTTCTGCTGTAATCATGAGCTAGAAACTCATAACTTCTGTTTGGGTAAATAATTTTGTGAACATGGATTAATTATTTGAGTAGGATTAATTTTAATTGGTGATTATGTTTTATTAAGCTTGTTAAAGAACCTTATGTGTTAACAATAACTATTCTTCTGTTAATAAATCAGTAATTAAGTTGTATGAACATCTCTTAGTTATTAATTTCATATGATTTATTGTGACCACATAGTTGTATGTCTAGGAATAACGAATGTGAAACTAGAATTAACTAGAAGATAGGTAAGTTAATGTGTGAGATTGTTTGATGAACATCAGCAAGAGGTTAATTGAAGGGCCAATTTAATTAACCATTACAAGTCTTATTTAACCCGAATCAATAACTAGGAAATTCGTTAATTTAGACAACTGGCCACTGCTTGAGTTAATTTGTTTCCTAAGGATTAGTAATAGCAAACGTGAAACTAATCATCTTAGTCGGTAGCCAATGGAGAATTAATCCGATACATTGAAATCATCCATGGGAACAAATGAGTCGAACCTAAACAGAAGTCCTCTTTATTATTGAATTTAGTTGATTTTTATTTGCTTAGCTCTTAGTTTCTTAGTTTAAGTTTTAGTTAATTGTTTAAGTTTCTAGTCTTGCAAAACTAGAGAAAACTCCCTTTCTATTACTTGTTTTATTTAGATAATATTAGCATCTATTTTAATTGTTTACCGTTCCCTGTGTTCGATACCCTACTTACTTGAACTAAACTGCTAATCGATAGGTACACTGCCTTTCGTGTGTTTGTCTTTGTGTTTAAGTTAGTAGGATTAAAACTAGTTGGTTTTACACACATCAAGTTTTTGGCGCCGTTGCCGGGGAACGGTTCTAAATAGTTAATTTTATTTGCTAATTGTTATCATTTTTTATTTTATTTGTTGATTAATTTTTTTTATTTTGTTTAATTTTTTATTTTTATTTTTATTTATTATGTATTTTCCAAATCTCGATGCTTTTGATGCTTTTCTTGAGGAAGTAGTACAGGAAATTCAGCAAGAAGATGAGGAGTGTGGATGGGATGAAGATTTGAAGAAATTTGATAGATGGTTAGATAACATCTTGCCCAACACACAAGAACAATCTGAGTCACAAGAGCTAGAGTTACAAGATGAAGAATTTAATCCAGAAAGAGATTTGGAGGAGTTGGAAAGGTTGCTAGCAGAGAGTTCGGATGAAGAGCAAAAACAAGTTGAATTGCAGGAACCAACTCGTGGTTTGACCATTACCACAACATGGTCCCCTGTTCTTTCGGTTTGTGTTTCGAAGCATGGGGTGACGATTCCAATTTTGGAGAAAGTTGTAAATCACGATCCATTTATGATTAGTATCCAACCGGTTCTAACCCTTGTCAATATTCTTGGGTTTTATGAATTCAAGCTCGTTTGGCCAATTTTAGAAGTAAAGAGCCAAATTTTACAAATTGGTCCACCAAAGAAAATATTTAATGCAACGGATGGATTGATATTGATTTTATTGGAAGTTTATTAAGTTGGGAGTCCAGCTTAAGACTCGCACAAAAAGAAGCGCTTGCGGGAGGCAACCCGTCATTAGAGTTTGCTTTTGTTTTTCTTTTTAAACTTCTAGTTTATTAGGGTAATTTAGGATTTTAATTTTGATGTTTGTTTTCGTTTTTCTATTACTTGGTTTTTGTTTTTGATCTTTTCAGTTTGAGTGTAAGGATGCATGTGAGGGTCTAGAGTCAAGGCTGATGAAGCGAGAAATCGAGTCTAGGCGAGAGAGGAAACGAAGTTTTGAGTCAAGCTATGAGTCCAATTGATAGAAGGGTTATATAGTGTTTGTTACCTAAAGAAAGCTGAGGGAAATTATTAGTTTATATAACCCCCATAAATGAGAAACGGACTTGGGCAGAATAAATTTTTTGTCACACAGCGGTCTACTCGTCGAGTGCATCTTATGGACTTGCCGAGTCCATGTGAAAATTCACGATTCTTCTGCCATTTACGCTTCAACTCGGCGAGTCGCTCATTCTTCTTACTTTTGAGCTGAAGATTTGATGACATTTGATATGGGTACTGATTATATTCTTTGAAGATCATTTTCCGAGCATTTCCAAGAGTTTTTCCCTTATGTTTTGAGCTTTTATAAAGACTGTACCACACGAGATTTTGACACCCAAGACATGGATAAGCTGTTCCCATGTCTAAAGTAAATTGAAGATGGAGCTGAAGAGAATAGATATCAACCTCGCCACTACTATCCCAGGGGAGTTTGTTCCAATTCTATCCTTATTTTTATTGTTCTTTATCATGCATGATATGCAATGGGGACATTGCATAAATTAAGTGTGGGGTAGGGGGTTGGTTACACTAGTTAAATTTAAATTTTTGCATAAAATTTGCTAGGATTAATTTAGAAAATTTTGGTAAAGCAATTAGGGATCATGCTAGTATTATATTTGATGATTGCATGAAAACCCAAATGTTTAGTTGAGCCTATATACGTTCTAGTGCATTTGTAGCTTCCTTATTCTAGTGAAATCATGGGACAAAAACACGACCTCGCTTAGTTTGAAGGATGCAATATGTTTAGCATCGTGTACCAGAAATGTATCCAGGAAAATTATTATCTTTAGCCAATAAAGGTTGAAGTTGAGCGCCCCTGCTTAAGCATGTAGGGTTTTGAGTGGAAAAAGTGTGTTACATTTAAAAAAAAAAAAAAAAAAAAAAAAAAAAAAAAAGAGAGAGAGAGAATTACAAGAAAAAATTTGAAGAATTTTTGGAGCATCAAAGTTAAGTATGAAATTAGAAGATCGAAAATTCCGAAGAAATTCAAAAGGTTGAAGATACCAAAAATCAAACAACAAGGTGGTGAATTCAAAGAAATTAAAGATTAAATGTCAAAGAAGTGAAGAATTCCAAAGAGCTCCAATGTGGTATCATAAATTGTAATTGTCTAGATTATATATGCTTGGGTTGCTCAATCAAAAATACCTTGAGGTTAAGAGGTTTTCTGAGGATGGATTCGGAGGGATGCATAAAATGAGCATTGTTCGGAAAAAGTGGGCGAATGTTTATGAGGATTGTGAGTATTTGGAGTATGGGGGGTTATTAGGAAAATTTTAGACACAAATGCATGCGTTGCGGTCTTGGCATAATGGCTGGGTTTGATTGGGATTCTCTTATGTAATATTAGTATACTAAAATTCAGTTTTGCTTGGGGGCAAGCAAAAGTCAAGTGTGGGGTATTTTGATATGAGCATATTTAGTTATAAACTTCATGCATTATCTTAATACTTTATGTTGTTTTTGTCACATTTAATGAATAAAAGGTGCTTAATTAGTTTAGAATTTTATTTTTTTTAGCAATGATGACATGCTCGGATGGAAAAGGAAGCGGAACTAGCGATTGGACGCTTGGATCTTGGATTTTGAAGAAAGAAGGATGTTGCTGGACAGCTTGACCCCTCGTCAGTGTTTTGGCCATATCTCATGAACCGTAACTCCGATTGACGAGATTCAAAATGTTCTGAAAACTAGACACAATTTCGGATGACTTTCTTGTTTTGAGAAAATGCTGATTCCAAACGTACTCGGCGAGTAGGGTCGATTACTCGCCGATTTGGTCTGAAGTTTCGCGATTCTGAACGCGCTGACTTGCCGTACACGGGTTTTAAGTGACGTACTCGCCGAGTAGGTCACTGGACTCGCCGAGTAGCCCCTGTTTTGTGAAAATCTATATAAAGGGACTTTCAGATCGATACCCTAGCATATGGATGAACCCTTGGAGGCCAATTGTCGACTAAAGGTGTTGTTGGAGAGTGGGAAGCAAGGGAATCAACCCTACATTCAATTTTAAGGAGAATCAAGTCAAAATCAAGTTTACTCTTACCTAATCTCTTGTTTGAACTATGTTTTTACCAATTGATTTCGTTTTTGTGCTTGTTTCTGCTGTAATCATGAGCTAGAAACTCATAACTTCTGTTTGGGTAGACAATTTTGTGAACATGGATTAATTATTTGAGTAGGATTAATTTTAATTGGTGATTATGTTTTATTAAGCTTGTTAAAGAACCTTATGTGTTAACAATAACTATTCTTCTGTTAATAAATCAGTAATTAAGTTGTATGAACATCTCTTAGTTATTAATTTCATATGATTTATTGTGACCACATAGTTGTATGTCTAGGAATAACGAATGTGAAACTAGAATTAACTAGAAGATAGGTAAGTTAATGTGTGAGATTGTTTGATGAACATCAGCAAGAGGTTAATTGAAGGGCCGATTTAATTAACCATTACAAGTCTTATTTAACCCGAATCAATAACTAGGAAATTCGTTAATTTAGACAACTGGCCACTGCTTGAGTTAATTTGTTTCCTAAGGATTAGTAATAGCAAACGTGAAACTAATCATCTTAGTCGGTAGCCAATGAAGAATTAATCCGATACATTGAAATCATCCATGGGAACAAATGAGTCGAACCTAAACAGAAGTCCTCTTTATTATTGAATTTAGTTGATTTTTATTTGCTTAGGTCTTAGTTTCTTAGTTTAAATTTTAGTTAATTGTTTAAGTTTCTAGTCTTGCAAAACTAGAGAAAACTCCCTTTCTATTACTTGTTTTATTTAGATAATATTAGCATCTATTTTAATTGTTTACCGTTCCCTGTGTTCGATACCCTACTTACTTGAACTAAACTGCTAATCGATAGGTACACTGCCTTTCGTGTGTTTGTCTTTGTGTTTAAGTTAGTAGGATTAAAACTAGTTGGTTTTACACACATCAGAGCTCCCGTAATGAAGACTACACTCTCGTCCTTGCTCCCATCTCTAATATCGTTCCAAAAAAAATCATATGCGTTTTTATCTTCAACCTCTCACAATATGATTTGCATTAGGGTTTTTGACAAAATGGTGTTAGCATTATGGAGCATTCGTTCTTGCTTTACCAAAACCGATTTGAAGAAGTTGTATGGTTCGTACCCTATCAATCTTGTGTAGTTTTTTGTTTGAATTTTTTTCCCTGGAAAATGAACTCTAATTCTCACTCTTTACATTTTCATTATTATAAAAGGGATTCCAAACTACTTTAAGATTAGGGTTAATCATGGGTTTTTTTTATCACGTTTACCTGCAAGATTACACATGGAAGGGAAAGAAGATCATGTGGATTTCATTGATATTAACCTATATTCAGTCCATGAGCTTGATGCAATGGAACATGTACTCGGGTATGTCAATGGAGAAACATTATACTACCATGTTCTCATCCCAGATGTTTACTTAGTTTACACCTTGCTTCCACTTGGTAATGACCAAGATATGGTTAATTTAAGTATATATGTTATAGAAAATAAGATTATTAAAGTGTATTTTGAGCATGGACAAAGTAGGGTTCATACAAATTTCATTTCCCTTTCAAATGTAGGGATTCAGGAGTTGGTAGACGACTAACAAATATCCTCTAAATCAAATAAGGAAAACAAGAGTACAAAGAAGGTAGGATCTTGTAACAAGAAATTGGATATAAATACCACTACTTATTAATCATAGTCTATGGTACTAGATCCTTCTTAGGAATATGGATATTATACATCATTAGTTTTAGATAGACAATCCTAAGGTACACAAACAACACATGGGTCAAACCCTTTTGTGGAGCAAAGGGTAACAGTTGATCTTCATCTAATGAAACAATAAATGAGGAGGCAACTAAAAAGTGTACTACTAACATGGTGGATGATGTACAAGATGAGTAATTTGGTTTTAAAGATGAAAAAGATAAGGAATTTGCCTATAATGATGAGCAGGATGAGGAATTTGGCTATAATTATGATAAAACATGTAACATCTCAAAAATCACAACCAATTTAAATTTTTCAAAGCAACCCATTTACTAATAAAAGTGTTTACAAAATCATTGTTTCCAAATCATTATTTAAAATCAGAGTCTCCCATTATCAGCAACATAAAATCCAATGATGTGTACGATCACGCCTTCACCTTGCCACGGTCCTCAGAAGTACCTGAAAAAAAAATAACCAAAATTGTAAACCAATGCTTAGTGAGTTCCCCTAAGACCACATAATACACATATCACATACAAACAAGTATATTGGGTTCGATCAATCATCAGACTGGAGTACCCTCAGGTCCACAGCTATCGAGTTGGGTTACCCCTAGCCCAATCAGTCATCAGACTGGAATGCCAACATACAGTAGGTCGAATCAGTTATCGGTCTACGTATATCATCAGATTGGAATACCCCCGATCTGTTGACTCATGCACATAATAGTAAATTCTCAACCTAACACAATATATCGACATATAATAGATAACAAGCATTATCAACTGACAAAATTCAAAGGTAGTCCTATAGATCTACAGGTCTACATATATCAGCAACTATTATATAATCATATACATCTACCTCCATACTCAACATATTATCGATCAAGATATATCATGATAAAAATCCAATTATGCTGGTGTTCGTGCCTTCGACCTACAAGTACAGTGAGGAAAAACTCACATCATAGTCTGATAAAAAGATGAATGATAAACTGCTCCAAATATCTACTCTACAAGTCATCTATTCAATAGATAGAGACTAAGGCTCAAATATAGCTCAAAATACCCAAAAGACCCTTAAGTCAAACTTGGTCAACCTTTTTCAAAGTCATTATCAAAGTCATAGTTAAAGTCATTGGGTCAATACATCCGAGTCAACTCAACCAGTTGAGCAGGCTTCGTATGCAGGACACACAAGCATGTCTGAGGTATCAGGGCCAGATCTACGTATGTGCAACGTACCCTGCAGTACCCCTAGCGTACGCATCAACCATCCTCTTAGCCCATTAAGCACTTATTTCTTCGACTTAAGATGTCTAACTGTAGATCCAAGGCTAAAATACCATCATGAGTCATTATGTTTCCGTCTTTATGACTTTACATGTCCATTTATTGCTTAAAACTAAAAATTTCAACATCTTAATGCATTAAGACCTTCTATAGCATGCATGGAGTGAAACTAACTATCACGACCACATTTTTATGAGTTATTGTTGGGTCTAATAGTATTGTGTCAAATGTATGTATATTATAGTTTATTTTATTCCATTTGGGCTTGTCTATTCTCGGCTTAGCTATCTAGTCCATCCTATATATATATATATATATATATATATATATATATATATATATATATATATATATATATATATATATATATATATATATTGCATGCATGTATCATTAGGGTTACGGTTTTGGTCGCTCTACCTAGCTCTCATAGAGAAGTTCTTTTATTCTGAACTCATCTAGAGCTACTTTAATCAAAGCATTTGACACACTTTTGGTCTTTGTTTTATTGTCATTTAATTCACATTATTTATTATAGAATATATTGATCTTAATTATTATTCTCACAATTGGTATGAGAGCAGGAGATAGTGTAATTAATTCGCTATTCTTCTGTCGAGTTTTGCTAGGGTTTTACGTTTTAGATATGTTCTTGTTGTCCCAATCGATTATAGATTCTAGATCTAGATCTCAAGTGTTTCCCTTGAACTCGATTCACGTTTTACACATCTGGTTCTAAAATTGTTTTTGTGAATTCTGGATAATATGACTCACGAAGATCCTCACTATTTTTCGTTCAATCTCTTGAGCAGTATAGGATGCATGACAAGGATTCCAATCCTCTTTCTGGAAGACTATGAAGTTTAGGCACTTCACTTTGAATACTATGTTCTTGGAATTGAAGAACACATGGCCACTATATGGTAAGTAGTGACTCAGGAGACATACTCGCATATGGGCATAAGAAAAGTGATCAAGACTCTTGCAGATTACAATGAGCTCGTTCTTGAATATACTGACATTCCATAGGATGAGAAGAATAAACTTATAAGCAACATAAAGGCTATGAGAATTATTCGATTTGCTCTTCCTCCATACACTTTTCGTTCTGTCAGTGCATGTGATACTGCTAAGGGTATACAGGATAGGCTAAAGGAGCTGTATTAAGGAGATGATGTAGAATACTCTTTGCAAACGACTATCTTTTCTGAGTTTGGTTCTTTCATACAAAAACCCGATGAGAAGTTGGATCAGACGTTCAATCTCTTAAACTACTTGCTAAGTAGAATGCTCAAATATAATCTTGAGCGATGTGTTATTAAATATAAAGTCACGTTCATGAATGGTCTTAGGTCATAATGGAAGTTTATTGTGTCCACTATGAAGACACACAAACAATTTAAGAGTTATACATTGGCCAAAGTTGTGGATATTCTAAGATATTACGAAGAGGAAGTAAAAAAGGAAGTAAAGCTTGTTGCAAGCATGGGATCCTTAGCATTAGTTGAAAAGGGAATGAAGTCACCAGATGAAGATTCCGAATCAGAACTTTTGGAAACCAAAATCTCAAAAGAAGACAAGGCACTTTCGCGTATCCAATCGCAATAAGTTCTATAAGAAGAATTTCTGTCATTACAGAAACAATTTCAAGCAAGGTAATTCTAGTTTAGAAAAGCCTAGAGATGAGATTTTTAAGAACTCTGGGAATGACGATGAGAAAAAGGAAAAGAAGTTGTTGGGTGATTCACGTTATGATTGTAATTACTGTCATGGCAAGAATCACTTTGCGAAGGAATGTATGTCAAGGAAGAAAATGAGAAGAGTGTAAAAGAAAATGACAAAGCCTATTATGTTCAGAAGATAGAGGAGCTTAGGAAAAAAAATGCATCAAATGCGAAGCCAGCGTTAGTCGTACAGGAAGGCAATAATGATGATGGATGAGTCGAGGTGGGTCTATAGACTCGGAGAATGACGAGCTCAGGAAACCCACACATGGCGGGTGCTTTGTGGTAAAGTAAGAATTGCAGGGTTAAGAAGGCAATTGCTTAATGGTTTAGAACAGAGGTTCAGAACAAAGAGGGTATGCTACTGATGGTGGTTAAACTTCCGAAAGTTGTTTTGCTGCGAAGACGGTTTTGCATCATGTGAAAGAACGTGACAAAGTGGTTGATAAGGTACATTTTGTACTCAAATCTCTTAACATTCATGTGTCTCATTATGAAATTGAACTAGATGATTTAAAGTATATTATTTCAAATTTTAGTGATAGTTTAAAAAGAACTCGTCTTAGTAATTCTAATATGAATGATCAACTCAATGGGGTAACATTTAAGAGTGAAGAGAGAAAATTAAGAATAAAGGCACTGGAAGTAGAGCTCACTAGATCAAAATTTGACATTATTTACCTTAAAAGAGATAGCATTGCACTTTTAAAAGAGAAAAATATTTTTTCTTTTATTGCAAAACGTTTATATAATAATATTTTTCATTTGCATTTGGATTGTGAAATAGGGAAAGCATTGCATAAAATGATTTTACCCTTTCTTTAATTGAAAGACGACACAATCGATGTTGTTTGTTATAAATGTGAATCAATTGTTTCTTCAGATGATGTTTCTGATTCATACAGGTTTGGACTTGAGAAACTTGAGGAGCACATTCAATCCAAAGATCACAAAAATATGATGAAGGGAATGTTAAATGAAAAAGATAAAGAACAAATAAAATTAAGTGCTATGTAAAATAAGACTCACTATGCAATAAATTAAATTTAGAAAATACTTTTGATTCTAAAAACGTTTCTGAGTTTGATGAAAGTGATATGACTGAAATTTCTTTAGATGATGAAATTGATTGTTCTATTTTTGTGCAAATTGATAATGAACGTAAGAAAATTTTGATTTCAGAAAACTCAATCGAATTGGTTCGAATTATTGAAAACAAAGGTTCAAATGTTTTGAAATAAAAAGCAACTGTTTTTCCGAAAGTCCAAACTATACCAAATTAGGTTCTTGTTAAGAAAGGACTGAACAAATATGATACATCTAAACTAACATCTCTAGCTGCTGATGATAATGCGAATGGATGCGATGAATTCTTCTGGTTGAAGCCAATAGATAATGTCGATTATACAAAAGGTCTTTCAAAAATAACCTCTTGGAAAACAAAATGAAAATACATTTCAGAACCATTGAATCGTGTGGATCTTTGTTACGATAAAGCAGGTTCTAGTGGCACAAAAGATGTTTCAAGTGAGATATTTTCATAAAAACATGAAACACCAGTCGCAAAAGAAAAACCAAAATCTTACATTCATAAGTCTGCTGAAGAACTTATTGCTAGGAAAAGACAATTGAATGCTAGATATAGGAAGTACTTAAAAGAAAGAAAGCATTTTTGAAAAAATAAGAATTCAAATCAAAGTTCCGTTAATTCAAAACGATATTCTAATCGAAAAGTTGATTCTTCTCAAATTTCTAAATCAAAGTCAAATTTTTCTCCAAAATCACAAGTTTTGAAACAAATTAACAAGCCAAAATCAAAGTGTTCTCAAAAAACACAGTTTGCAAAACATATTAACAATTCAAAAGATTTTAAGGGTAAAAGTAAAGTGGTTTCAGAACTAGAGATTACTTTCAACGAAGATGAAGCAAACCTAATAAAGAAAGAAAAAAAACATTTTCTAAAAGAATCGCTCCAACAATCAAAGAATATATTCTACGAAGATCCAATTTTGTTGAAATTAATCTTTGTGATAACAAAGTGGAAGTTTTTAAAATCGAAAAAGGGAAGAATCATGTTTTGAAAAGAAAATCATTTTGGGTTGATAAAACTAAGATATTCCCTGTTCAAAAGAAATCCTCACAAGGAGCCATGATGGTTTGGGTTCCTAAATCTTTCTAAATTTTGCAGGTTATGTGTGACGAACAGTACGATTTGGAATGGTATATTGATAGAGTGTGTTCTCGTCCCATGATTGGGAGAAGAGAAGAATTATGAGAGTTTAGATATTTAAAGGATGGCGGTAGAGTGATGTTTGGAAAAAACACCATTGGGGAGATAAAAGGATATAGAACTATTATGAATGGTGAATTCTCGATTAGGAAGGTAGCATTTGTCAAGGGCTTGCAACACAATCTGATAAGTGTTTCACAATTGGTTGTAGGTATAGGACTGAAGGTATCGTTTGATTTTGAAGGTTCAAAGATAACTGAAAAGAAATCTAAGGCAGTGCTTCTAGAGTCTAAAAGTAAAGGAGAGATGTATACTCTGAATCTGAATCAAATAAAAGGGAAGCCATCTATTTGCTTACTTACGAAAGCATCTTCAGATGATAGTTGGATATGGCACAAAAGGCTTTCTCATCTGAACTTCAAGGATATAAACAAGCTTGTCATTGGTGATCTTGTTTGTGGTCTACCTATTCTTAAGTTCGATAAGGAACATTTATGTGCTTCTTGTGAGCTTGGAAAACAAATTAGGAAGAGTCACTCAACCATCGTCAATACCAAAATCATTGAGCCACTAGAATTGTTGCACATTGATATTTGTGGTCCATCGGCCCTTGAAAGTAATTGTGGTAATAAATATATTCTGGTTATTGTTCATGATTTTTCTAGATTTACTTGTGTGTTCTTGAAGGGTTTTCAGCATTCTAACACTCCTCTGGTGTACATGCAACCCTAGAAACCTTAGATCTATGTTTTACTAAGATACATGCAAATTTGATTTTTCCAATGTTCTTAACCTAACTAGCATGGCATGGAACTTGAAACATAAAATCTAGTAGAAGAACATACCTTTATTGTTGCTTGGATTCCTTAAGAACTTTGTGACCCTAGCACCCCAAATGTGATGCTCAAATGTTTCACACAACACCACAACTCTTGGAATAATTTTGAGAGAAGTAAACTATCACTCAAAATCGGCTAGCCCTCCTTGTTCTAGTCTTAGTGTCGATTTTGCTAGCCTATGGGGTCTTTATATAGTGTGTCACAAGTAGGGTTACACCATGTAAACCCTAATTGACATGGCTTTTCATTTCTTCCATGATCCATGGGCTTTAACCTCTATGGAGCATCCATTGAGCACCCTATGGGTTTTAGCTCAATCCAATAAACCATGGATCATTACGCACTATATAAGAATGGATGATTTACACAATCAACCCAATATATTTAATTAGTCTCTTTTTTATCAAAAAATGAATTCCAAATTAATTCTTGATCAATAATAATTAAATAATATGATTTCATATTAATATATTATAACTTATAATATATTAACAAACCATAAGTGTCCTTATTCTCATTTTTCCTATCCAATTATCATGATGTCATGCAACCCAAATGGACCATGCCAACCGGGTCAAGTACATACTAGAAATAGTTATGGACTAACACCTTATCCAACAGTTCTTTGTTAGACAGAAATCAGATGCAACTTTGAAGCTCGTAGATTTCATCAAGCAGGTTGAGCTACAATTACAAAAGTCGGTTCGGAAAATTCGCAGTGACAACGATTCGGAATTCAAAAACCAAGCATTTGAAGAATTTTTAACTAGCAAAGGGATAGCTCATAACTTTTCTTCACCTTACACTCCACAGCAAAACAATGTAGTTGAAAGATGAAACTGCTCTCTTTGTGAAGCTGCAAAGACGATGTTATGATTTGAGAATCTTCCTCGACACTATTGCAACTGATTGTTTCACACATAAACGTTCATATATCAACAAAAGATTTCTCATTACTCTTTATGAAATCTTGAACAATCGGAAACCTAACGTTAAATTCTTTCATGTGTTTGCTTCCAGGTGCTTTCTTTTCAACTCTAAAGAAAATCAGAATAAATTGGATGTGAAATCAGATGAAGGAATTTGTTTGGGTTATTCTTTAACTTCAAAGGCATATATGGTTCTAAATAAGAAATCAAGAAAGATTGAAGAAACCTACTATGTCACCTTCGATGATAATTACACGAAGATATATCAACAAGAAGATTGTCAGTCTGGGGAAATCTTTCCATCAACAAATTCCACAACAATTCCTCTGATGAATTTATATGAGGAATTTCTAAATTTTTTTAATGAGCCTAAAAAAGCAATTTCCTTAGAATCGAAGGCCAAGGACACTCAAGAAAATGAATTGAAGAAGATTGTTAATGAAGCTGTTAAACATATCGAGACTTCTCAAGGGCCACCAATTCCGAAAGAACCTCAACCACAACTTACTGATGTTCCATTCTAAAGGGAGGTTTCCACTTCAAACCCCAATACTGATATTCACTTCTAGGGGAAGGATCCGATTCTGAATGAAGGGTCACATGCAAACTTCCAGGGGAGAATGAAACTAATGACTCGGATGTACCATTGGAATTTGAATAAGTTTATGTTGAAATCGATCCAGCTTATGATTCAAACTATCCATCTATGGAAAAGTGGACCAAAGATCATCCAAGATCTCAAGTGATCAGAGACTCATCTTCAGAAGTTCTTACAAGGGCTTAAAAAGCAAAACAAACAACATTATTTCAAATTTGGAATTTTGCAGGTTTAGTTCTTTCATTTCTAAAATTGATCCTAAAACTGTGAAAATTGATCTTGATCAAACAGATTAGGTTCAAGCAATGTAGGAAGAACTCAACGAATTTTAGCTAAATAAAGTATGGAGATTGGTTTCAACTTCGAAGGATGCTACTATTGTCGGAATAAAATGGGTATTTCAGAATTAGATGGACAAAGAGGGAAATGTAATTCGTAATAAGGCACGAATGGTCATTAAAGGATACTATCAAGAAGAAGGAATCGACTACGAAGAGACATTCGTACTGGTGGCTAGACTAGAATCTATTCGAATTTTTCTCGCCTATGCAACTCACAAAAACTTTGATGTATATTAATAGATGTGAAGTATGCATTTATGAATGGTGAAATGGAAGAAACCATCTATGTTGAACAACCACCTGGATTTGTGAATGAAAAATATCCGAATCTTTGCTATGTTTTGGATAAAGCGGTATATGGTCTTAAACAAGCATCGAGGGCATGGTATGAAACTCTGAATCGATTTGTTAAGCAATCTAAATTTAAACAAGGTACTTTTGATCCTACATTCTTTCATAAGAAGGAGGGTAACCATCTGATGATTGTAAGATTTACATTGATGACATTATTTTTAGATTTACTAATCCTAGCTTAACAACTAAATTCTGAAATCTAATGGAAACTAAAATTGAAATGAGTTTGATGGGTAAAATTAACTTTTTCCTTGTATTAAATATATGATAGAGTTGAAAAGGTATTTTCATCAATCAACAAGCCTTTACAAAGACCTTATTGGTGAAATTCGGAATGGTGGGTGATTCTAAAGTCAAAGTTCCAGTGGCGTTCGGACTGAAACTTACTCCTTCACTTGATAAACCATTAGCCAATATGACTTTGTATAATCAAATGATTGGGTCATTTTTGTATTTAACTTCAAGTAGACCTGACATTATGTTTTTTGTGTGTTACTATGCTCAATTTCAATCCAACCCTAGAGAACCTCACATGTCGGTAGTCAAGAACATCTTTTAGTATATGACGTGTACTACTTCTCTTGGACTATGGTATCCATTGAATTCAGGATTCTTTGTGCAAGCATATTTCGACGCTGACCTAGGTGGATGTGGACTTGATCAGAAAAGTACATCATGGGGATGTCAGTTTCTAGATGGAAAACTTGTTAGTTGGCAATCTAAGAAGCAGACATGTGTATCTTTGTCAACAGTTGAAGCTAAATATATAGCAGCTGCGTTATGTACATCTCAAGTTGTGTGGATTCAGAACCAACTTAGAAATTATGGTATTAGTATGAATAGAATCCCTCTGTATTGTGATTCCGAAAGAGATATCAGAATCTACCATAATCCAGTGCAACACTCAAAGAGGAAACACATTGCACTGCAATACCACTTCATAAAGGATCATCTCGAGGATGGTAATATTGAAATTCATTTTGTATGATCCTTAGATCAGTTGGTTGACATCTTGAAAAAGGCCTTACATGAAGCTACGTTCAATCAAATTTTACAAGGGTTAGGAATGATTGAAGCTAACTCAGCTCTGAAACCTACCTTGTAATCAAAATTTACTGTTCATGTTCTGAATGGTTTCGAGCTTTGTAATGGTAAGGAATCTACTTTTCATCGGGGTTTTAGAATGTTTTAGTATCCTTTGTACATTTAATCTATTATGACTGGTTCCAAGCTTCTGAATTGTTCGAAAGTTACTGTTCATTTGAGATTCAGAATTTTTTTATCTTTGATATTCTCCTTTATTTTTCTTATCATCATATTTTAGAAAATCAAAAATCAAAAAAGTATTCTCTTTATTTTCATTTTAGTATTTTTTTTTCGAAAAATCAAAAAATACCAAAAAAATTTAATTTTCTATAAATTTTCGTTCTTTTCTCAGGTGCACATTCTTTATTTTGTCAATTCAGAATGATGGGGAAGGTATAATTCTAAAATTTTGTATTAGCTAAGTGTCCCTAGAAGCATGATGTTTCATGTTGTCCCAAGCCTCTGAGACTCTATGTTTGAAGCCTTAATGAAACTTTCATTCCGACCATTTCTTCCCAATCACGCTATTCATTTACATAAGTCATTGAGCTACCTTATTCCTCTCACATTGGGTTAAGATTTGAATGTGTTGTCATTCATTTATAGCAGAGGTACACTTTCTTCTTTGGAACCAATCTATACTTTCTTCATCAATTTCATGTTCATAAATGCAACCCTTGAGACTCTCAGAGATTAACACTGATGTTTATGGTTACACAACATCTGTGTTTATGATCTTGAAATCGTTATTACCATGAGTTTGAGTGAACCCAAAATTCTGAATCCCGTTTCTAAATTGATGGTGAACAATTAAATGTTCTAGATATTTTCACTAAGGAATTGATGAATAAAGCCTTAATGGTTTGTACCATTATAGTTTGAAATCTCATTTTTTAGTGATGCTATTGAAATGTTCTCGACCTAAGACATTTCTGCCCAACTAGATAATTTTTTTTTAGATTTCCAACATATCTAGTTACTTAAAGAATTTCCAAAGCTTCCTTGTTCTTATGGCTATAGTGGTCAAACAAATACTTCTTTCAGATCTTCAGACTTACGTCAAGCTTCGGTATCTGATTCAAGCTTAACCACCCATTAAGCCTAATAAAAGAAGCCTTTCACAGTTTCCTAGTAAATGGGTGATCCTAATTTAGTGGGATACGTCACAAGCACTTCGAAGTCTCTCTTGACTTAGATGGAAGATATCGTTGCCCGGGATCCATCTGATTTTCATGTCAATCTTGTTTGACATCATAGAAGCCCACATATTTAATTTTCTTTATTCCTTTTCTTTGGCACACTGTTGCATAAAAATCGTTGTGAATTTTCAAAGTCTAGTTTTAATTCTGATTGGTTACCTTTATTCCAAGAACAGGTCTTGATTTAAAAGGCGATGGATTGGCTGATAGTTCCTAATATGTCAAAACTGAAATGATGGTTTCTTGGAGATAAGATTTCAAATCAGGTGCGATTTTTGAATTCCTTGACATCACGCGTGTCAGTTACAACTGCGTCTGACACCATTGATGAGTTTTCATAATTTTCTAGGCTACTTTTACAGGGTACAGGAATGTCAAATGGAAATTTTCTCTCACTACTCATAACAAACCATATAAAAGGGTTTTGGACAGTTCACTTTCTCTCACCATTCACACAGTATTCAAAACCCTCAAGGGAAAAAACCCTAAAAGCTCTCTACCGTTAATCGTCTTCTTCATTGATTCAATGATAGAATCATCAGAAACAACTTCTTTCGCCGATCAATCAACCTTCGTCATCATGCTAAATGTGAAATCCAACCAGAATCTGATAATCGATCTTGATTCATCGCGTTACAAAATGCTTAAAGTTCTCGCCACTGGCTCAAGCTTTAACCATGGCTGACTCTATTACACTAGTCCATTTCTCAAAGGCATACTCCTCTACAATCTACAACAAGGCAAAATAAATCACCCACTTCGAAGTTGCATCTCACAAAACCTCGATCACCAAGCCCCACTTAAGTAGACTTTTAGGGGTTCTTCTTCCGAAGCTCTCATAGATCCAAAATGGATTTCATCCATTACTCTAATCGAGATGTATTATCAGACAGGATACACCGGAGACATATCCCTATTGTCAAAATTCAGGAAGCCCTTTCTTCCTCCAATGTGGAATGGGTTGTTCACTCTCCTGTTCAAAAGTTTTTCTAAAAAAGTTACAGGTTTAGACATCGCAAGTAAGTTGTTCTATACTCTCTTTCATGGCATCAATCTGGATTATGGTGCTATTCTATGGACTCAACTCATCCAAAGCACATTCACCACCAATCGCCATGCGGAGATCTCTTGTGCTCGCTTTTGGTCAATAGTGCCTTGGGTCACTTCAGATTCAAAATTGATGCTAGATCCTGTTATGGATGCTATTCCGATACTCCAAATGACTATGTTTGTGATGTCTAGCCCCAGGAATTTCACATTTATTGGGTCTATTCCTAAGGAAATGTTGGTGAAGGTTCCTCATGATAATGTGATTGTGTACGAATATCAAGAGTTACCTTCATCCGGTATCCATCCAATGTCGGATGATTTACGAAGATTGGTTGATGAGGGAAACAAACTGAAGTGGGGAGGCAAATGAAAAGTGAAAGCGACTCCTTCTGAAACAGCTAAAGCCCCAAAGAAAATCAATAAGAAATCTAAGAAACCAAGATCTCTGTCTCCGGTTACTCACAAAGATTTTGAATCAAGAACTGTTACGGAAGTCAGAAATGGACAACATAAACTAAAATGAAGTGGAAGGCATTTCTGCCATTTCCGAACCAACTACTACTGATGTTGGTTTTCGAGGCCAACAAAATTAATAACCTTATATATTACACACTAAAATAGTGTATAGTGGTAAAGGGATCGAATCCACGGATATTGGTTCAATTTTATAACTCTATGAAAAATCTCTTTGTAAAAATACTTGTAAAATGACAATAAATTAAAAATGGGGGATTTGGTATTTTTAAATACTTGAAATAAACTAGAATTAAACTAAGATTTAAATAGACAATTTCAACAAAAATAAGAGTTTGATGTAAATCAATAAGGGAAGGATGGTTGACTTAAGGTTTCCTCACTTTGACCTTTGATGATCATATCATTAGAATCCAATTGGGAAATACTTGATTTAAATCCTCAATTTGGCTATACTAATCCAAGAAGCTTGAGATTACGTAAACTTTTCTTAGTTTTTAAAATGGTTAGAGAAGCTCATAACAATTTCCTTAGTTAATGTCATAATTTCCATTAAGCATTGAATAAGTGAAAGTCAACTAGCATTATGAACCAAAAAGCCACCAAATCCAAGAGGAGTCAAATGCTTTCACTACCATGTTGGAAGAAATGTTTTTATGATTGTGTGAAGCAAAAACAACACATAAATCATTTATTGCTTGCTAATTTGAGGATCCTTTACGTAATCAAGAAATTAGCCAACTAATCACCAAAAACACATTTAAACTCATAAATAAAAACATACAAGTAGTGATAAGATGTTAAAACACAAAACATTTCCATAAATATTCAAGAACAAGTTCATGGATTCTTCAAAATTCAAAAAAAGTTCAAAGGATTCAAAAAATGTCAACCAAGATTTGTTTAGCCAAGCATGGCTAAACTCAAGAACACAAAGTTAGAGAAGATTGTACCAAACATTTAACAAGAATCAAGAGGTGAAAATATGATGTTCTTGAGTTGTTCTTGGCCTTCAAAAGTCTTCAAAACTCTAGAGAAAATGCTCCAAAATCGGATGTGCAAGAGTCTCTGTGACAATCATCAATCTTGAGTCAAGTCAAGTCATCAAGTCAAACCGGTCAAGTCGATTAAACCTTGTGTATTAGGGTTTGTGTTATGTACATACTGTATAACTTGCTATATTAATGGGAAAACATCACTTGGGAAAAGTCTTGTGTTAAAATTTCCTGAGCCTTAGTGCTAATCAATGAACTAAACTGATAAAAAAATCATGTTGCATACTCATCGGGAGTGTGTAGGATCCTTAATCATGACTTAACGGGGCTCAAGAACCTTGCATTGCGGAGCCAAACACTCACAATTGTCACACATGGAACCTCTCTCAATCGTTTTCACTCTATCTCTCTCTATGTCAAATCTCTCCCAAATCTCTCCAAGTATGTGAAATCTCTCTCAAATATCTCTTTGTATGAGAAATCTCTCCAAGAATGTTAAATCTCTCCCAAATCTCTCCAAGTATGTGAAACCTCTCTCAAATATCTCCTTGTATGAGAAATCTCTCCAAGAATGTCAAATCTCTCCAAGTATGTGAAATCTCTCTCAAATATCTCTTTGTATGAGAAATCTCTCCAAGAATGTCAAATCTCTCCAAGTATGTGAAACCTCTCTAAAATATCTCCTTGTATGAGAAATCTCTCCAAGAATGTCAAATCTCTCCCAAATCTCTCTCAAAAGTTTCCCGTAACTTTTTAGAATCATTCGGGTCATTCCGACCCTTAACCGAGTCAAAAACGGCTTAAAACGGGGTAAAAACAAGAAAAATGGACCTTAGGAATCGAAACCCTTCTCAAGGAGCCGAAGCTCCTTAAGGCCGAGACCTAGGACCGAGAGTACCAGGATCGGACCGAGCCTCTATTGGCTGAACCCGGAGAACCGAATCCTTGTAGCTGAGACCGAGTCTCGGTCTCTGTCGCCTTCTCTCCTCTCTGTCGCCTCTGGGTTCCTTCTTCGCTCTTTGTTCCTCCCGCCTCTTTGCTTCTGTTCGCCTCCCGCCTCTCTGCCTCCTCTCAGTCTCTGCTCCCTCTCTTCTCTTCTCTCGGTCTCTCTTCCCCTCTCGGTTTCTGCTCTCTCTCTCTTCTCCCCTCTCGGTTTCTGCCCTCTCTCCTCTCGGTTCTAGCATCAGAAGGCCGAACCTCGGCCAGAATTCGGAATATTGTCACTTTTAGCCCCTTTTTGATATTTTTAACATTTTAAGCCCATTTTTCGTGATTTTAAAGCGGGATTTTCTCCAGAAATTATATTTTAACATAATAAACCCTAAATATTCATAATTTAAACATATTTTGATGAAAATCGTTATCTAAATAATAAAGATCTAATGGGGGATTTATCTAAGGTGGAGTGTTGACCTTGCCTTAACTTATGTCACAAGCAACCACCCCACACCCACTCTATGACCAGCCACACCTCCCCACCATACCTAGGTCACTTCAATGTCCCTTACACTCAATTTCTACTCATTCCCACGTTTTTAGATCTGGACCAAAACACCTCTCTCCTCATTTCTCTCATTTGCTCTCATTTCACTAAGTATCAAACACCACTTTTCTCTCAAACTTTTTCTACACCAATTTCGAGATTCAAGGCTGATTTTCAAGTGTTCTTCCACTCTTAGTAAGTATAATTCATCCTTCTTATGATTATTTCACTTCATTCTACTCAAATCATTGATTGCTTACACAAACTCCATAACTATGATGTTAGATTCTTGAAAATCTTCAAGGCATCTCCAAGTGTTCTTGAGCTAAACACTTTCATTCTTCAACAATCATATACTGAAATCACTTAAGGTGAGTTCATACCCCTACATTTTCATGTTTTCTCAAGTTTTTAAGGGGGAACTACAAGTTAAAACACCAAGAACATAACTAAAATTTTCTAACAGCCTTCATCAGAAAAGTTCAACTCCATTCACGGACTGTTTTGGGCTTCTTAAACATTTTTGTTTTCAAAACTGTACAAGGTGCAAATAGTTCAAGTTCTTAGATTTAAAATGACTACTTGCACATCTCCATACGATTTTTCTACAATTTATGGTGATATTTACAAAACTGCCTATCATTTCAAACAACAATCTGGACCAGTCTGTGATTATGGACTTTTTCACCCAAGTTGGAGGTCATTAAAAATCCTGATAAACATTATGAGTAAACTAGACACATTTTGTGAACTCTCAGAATTTACGGATCTAGTTTTCGACTTCGTATGATTTTTCTATGATTTTTACAAAACAGTGCAGAATGGCTAAAGTTAGTCAACAGCATGTAAATATCATAACACTTTGTATTATGTGGAGCAAAGTGTATAATCATAAGTTCGAATTATTGAATCTGTTTCTTTGTTAGTTTATCATCATGAACTGAAACTAAGTCATTCATAATAAATATTATTCATTCATTTTAGAACACGTATATTAAACTATAAAAAGTATAGTTTAATAAATTCATAACACTAATACATTTCCATAAAAGAGTTCTTACATATTACAAACGGTTTAGATAAACTATAATATGTATAGTTTATGATATATTGCATAACACACTCGTACTAAAAGAGTACATTCACACAGAAAAGGTTTACACTCACACACATTATACGTAAACTTATTACCCTAAATTGTGAGACATTCTCTCTTTCCGTACATCCGAGTGCGGAATATAATTCCTGGTAGTTATAATCAGAGTCTCCTGGAGGGGGAACGTGATACTTGTATATAGATCTATATTGGGTTTGACACCCCACACCTTGCTGCTAGCTACAGTGGGACCTGCAGGTCTACGAGTGACAAATGTCATTTCATTTTCGCGATGCCTGAGAAACGTCGTGGCAGGTTCACATAGTCATAGTATGATTATAGCGACTCACATAGGGAGATAACAATTCATAAAGTTTACGGGATTTCATAAAACCTAAGTAGGTTTTAGGTTGATTTAAATTCACTTTTTATATCAATTCAAACTCATGACATTTCTACTAAGTAAGAATGATTTCTTATACATTTTGGTCTTTGGTCATAAGGCTACATTATACGGATTTTAAGGAAAATATCGGATTTTTCTAAAACAAACGCGACATTTACATGAGAAAGACTTCTATTAAGTTTTATAGCAAAAACTTATGAACTCACCAACCTTTGTGTTGACACTTTTCAAACAACTTGTATTCTCAAGAAATCACTAAACAGGTAATCAAGTGCTTTTGAGGATGGGACGTTAAGGCGTCAAACTTTTCATATTTTGTCAACATATTGTAATTGATTTTGAAACATATAATTCATACAAGCGATGTAACTTTTTCAATTATATATATGTTGGTTGTGTTTGCTTAAATTACTATTGAAATTGTGGTTATGATACTATACATGAAGTCCTCCACCCCCGGACGTTTCCGCCATACTTGGTTTGGGGGTGTGACAGTCTCCAAAATATGGGCACCAACCTTCCTCAAATAGCCTTCTAAATGAAATAACGAATTTGCCCCTACAGTATTGTGCGCGACCTGCATATTGTTGTGCGGGTGGTTCCTGAATGTGGCCTCTTTAAGGTTTGGGCCTCCATAGCTTAGACCACTTGGCCCAATTCGAGTCCAATCAGCTCCTAGCTTATTTTTCTTCATTTTAATCTCAATTTGGCTTCTCCAAAAGATCCAAACTCGCTCAGTTAATAATCTACGCACGCTTGAATATAATCCCGCATATTTCAAATTTAAAGTTTATTTCTCTCAAAGCCTTCAATTAATCATCAAGCTCGCTCCATACATCATCTCCACCACCCATCAAGCCTAAGATCCTTGTTGTCCACTGATTCCCATCACTTTCCATGCGTCCCGAACATTCCCGCTCCACTAGTCTCCATGAAAATTGTAATAAAGCTCACGAAACTAGAAAGTACCGGAAATAGTCATAAAACAACAAAAAGGAAAATATGCATGGAAATTAACTAAAATGCAAATGAAATATGCTAAAATAAACTATAAGAATAAGTAAATAAAATGAAGCTATCAACTGACACAATTCCAAAGGTATCATCTCCACCTCCTACTTCTGTTTCTCCGTTAGTTAACTTTCATATAAACACTCCACCATCCTCACCTATCATAACCATAATTCCAATTTCCTCCATCCCTCCACTACATCAAATATTTTTGTTGGAATTTCTCTTCCTCGGATCTCCATCACATTAACCTCTACAACGTTCACCTATTCCACCCTCCAACAACTTCATTTGTTTCTACTCCACCAGAAGATCCAATTTTCAAGTTCGTTTATCGGAGCGACTAGGACTTCAGACATGCTTGTCAACGTATCTAATGCGGTGCAGATGTCAACAACAGTGTAACTATGGATCAAGGCACTACTCCTACTTCTTCTTTCAATGAGGAAGAAGAGATTCTATTTGGAGATGATCAGGAGCCTATGTCAGATTTTCTATTCAGCCCCTTTACCATCAACATCAACAGTGATTATGATGCACCAATGATGAAATGGTAGTTCAAGCAACTATATGAAAATTTGGATTCTCTTTTAGAATCTTCCAAATCTTCATCTTCATCCAACTGGGAGTACATGACGACTTCCCACAAGGCCACTATGGAGATGCTAATAAAAGGAAATGCCAAAGTCCTTGAAGAATCTTCCAAGTCAAGTAAAGTATTTGAGAAGACTATCTCGGAAACGACCGCAAAAGTCGAAAAACTACAACAAGTGGTCACTACCTTCATGGCTGAATTCAAAACGACGTTTGACTCCAATACTAAAGCCATAAACAAACTCTTTGAAGGATTTCGCAACTCGTTGAAATCTGAGAGGAAGGCACTACCTGTTATTCGTTCATACATTAAAGTTGAGAATGATGAACTCACCTCCTCTGTTGTTTCAAAGATTGAAAAGTTGCAGGCAGACTTGACAGTAGCAAACAAGATCATAGATGAGTTGACTAAGAAAAATCAGAAGGCCACGGTCCTTTCTATCAAGATGAAGAATGCTACCGAGCATATTGATGATCTTGAGAACGAGAAGACTATTGTCAAAAGTTGTGTTTCTAAAATAAATCAATATCTGCTCAGGCTTGTGGAGACTCATGACTCTTTGTTCACGATCTCAGTTCGACAATACCTATCACACAAACTTCAACTAGTCTTTGTGATGCTCAATCAAATTGAAGGTGTTTCGGGAATTAGAGCACTTCCAAAATAAGGGGGACACAAAGAGCCTCATCTAAATAAAGAGCCTCAGCCAAAGAAAACGAATGAAGAACAAAAACGGAAGACTCAAACAAATCAGAACGGTAATGAAGCTTCTACATTAAAGAAAGGAAAAGAAAAAAATGTTTGATGATGATGAGGAAAAAGAATAGCTTTATGAGTCTAAGAAGCTAGTGAGAAAGAAGCGTGAAAAAGCACTTGATGATCTTCTAAATCTTCAAAAGGAGTTAGAAGCACAAGCCGAAGCTAAAAATGCGAAACTCATGCTTGAAACTTAGAAGTCACTATTTCCTCCTTGGTTGATGGAGCCAATGCTGAAAGAAGCAAATGATGATCCCAACATCTACTGGTTGGAGCCCTCAATTTCGTTTGAATTGAACAATGATGTCGAATCTCAACTTGATTTTCCTATCACACCAAGGCGTTTTCTATTTCACTATTTTGAGAAGATAGAGAAGACTTTGATCTCAGATAGTACAGTAAATCAGGAGCTCTTCTCTTTGTTGGGTATTTGATGTTGCGTCATGGGCTCGTTTTTGTATATCCGGATTGGGCCTCTTTATCTGTGATTATAGATAAGGGTTACGTTATTTATAGTGCATGCATGTATGCCTTCGAGACTACGGTCATTATTGCTCTTATAACCCTAAACACCTCTACATTTGAAGTTCTTATTCGAGCTCTTTTGAGGTGTTAAAGTTTAATCATTCAACACTAGTTAATCCATTCATGTGTTCTTTATTGTGTCATATATTACGTTGTCGTTCATTATTCTGCTTGAATCTATCGATCTTTAAGGAATATCATTCCAACAATTGGTATCAGAGCAGGAGACTATGTTACTCATACGCATTGCTTCTGTGTCGAAGGTATTGCTAGTGTTCGATAAAACCCTAATATCAAGTTTACAAGTCTGATTCTAGAAGATCCAATGGATAAGCTCATCATGTCACACGATGATTCTCAAACCAATCCCATTAACATCTCAAATAGCATTAGATCCACTACAAGGGTTCCTATTCTCTACACCCAAGATTACAAAGTATTGGTGCATCACTTTGAAGATTATATAATTGGATCTGAAGATAATGGTTATCTTGTTTAGGAAGCTATAACGATAGGTCCGTTTATTCATGTTAGAACAAACTAGACAGTGAAAACTCAAAAAGAGTATAATCAGCTTTCGGGGGACGTAGATAAGATACCACAAGATGAAAAAGATAAGTTGTTGTGTAATCTCAAACCCTTGAGGGTAATCAGATTTGCCTTACAAGCCAATACTTTCCGTCTGGTTAGTTCATGCACTACCACTAAAGAGATATGGGACCGACTGAAAGAAATGTATTCAACCGACGAGTATCTAGAGCATTCGATCCAAACCCTATTTCTCTCTGAGTTTGGAGCATTTGCACAAAAACCTGAAGAGACACTGCTTCAGATGTTTGATCGTGACAATCATCTACTGAGCAATATGATGAAGCATGGTATTAAAAGGAAGGAGATCGAACAGAAAGTGACATTCTTGAATGGTTTGAGACCTGAGTGGATGGCAGTGGTCTCAACAGTAAAGGCTCATAAGCAATTTAAAACATACTCACTAGCGAAACTGATGAGTATCCTAAAATCACATGAAAGCATAGTAACTAAAGAAGCGAAGGTTGTGTCAGATGTAGGTTCTCTGGCTCTAGTTTCAAAGAACAAAAGTGTGGCTGAAGATGAAGAATAATCAGACATGTCAGAATGTGATCTAAACCAATGAAGAGTATGCAATGATGATGTCAAACCCAAAGAAGGTTGCTCGAAAGAGGTTCCCAACCAATAAGAACCGAAACTGGAAAGGAAGTTATAGCTCAGAGAAGGTGAAGAAAGAGACGAAGAACAATTCTCAAAAGGAAGATGAAAAGAAAGAAAGCAAGCTTATGGGGGATTCAGGGTATGATTGTAACTACTGTCATGGCAAGAACAACTTTGCCAAGCATTATATGTTGGGAAAGATGTCTAACAAAAGGAATGGTGAAGATGATGAAGCTTGTTACATGCGAAAGTTGGAAGAAATAAAGAAAAAGAAGTCAACTAATGTTTCAATGAATGCCCTAATTGTGCAGGAAAATGTGAATCAAGATAAGTTCGGTGGCGTTGAAGTCTGGTCGACCGATTCTGAGGATGAAGAAGTGAGAAAACCCTTAAATGGAAGAGCATACCTGGCAATAGAGGAAGCTACTAGTTCGGCTAGGAAATGTCTAATTGTTACTGCTAGAAGATCATCCGAATATATGCATAAGCAGCTGAACCTGACTGAGGATAAGTGTTTTGCAGCCAACCCGTGAGTGAAAGGATCAGCGACTTCAACCGGTTGATCAAAAAGGTACAAACGATCCTTGAATCACTTAAAGTTCTTGTCACTAATTATGAATAAGAACAAAACGAACTAAAATTCAAAATTTCCAAATTAAGTGGTAGTCTCACGCAAACTCGCCTGCCGAGTTCTAACCTAACTTACCAACTCAGCAGGGAATCTTCCAAGAGTGTGGAAAGGAGGGCATGGATACAGCTGAAGAAGAAGGAGTTAGTTAGAACTAGAGATGATATTATTTATTTACAAAGAGACAACTTAAAGTTTTTGAAACAACGAAATGTTTTTTGTTTGATTGCAAAACGCTTATATACCAATATAACTCAGCTGCAACTAGATTGTGAAATTAGGAAAATGATTCATAAGATGATTTTACCCTTCCTTGAATTTAAGGAGGATGAAGTAATTGTTGAATGTGAATCAATAATGTCCTTAGATGAGATTTCGGTCACTTAAAAATATGGACTAGACAAGATTGAGACCTTTATTGACTCCAAGGAGCACAAATGTATGCTTAAAAATCTTTTGGATGAAAATGATAGGTTGAAAATTAAGTCCGAGACCATACAAACATTTGACTCGTCAAATGCCGAATTATGTTCAGAACATAAAATAAATGTAGAAAACACGTCGGAATTTGATGAGGAAAGTGATGAGCGATATTTCAGTGGATGATGTGGTTGATTGTTTTGAGTTTTTGAAGAGAGAAACCGAGACTAAAAAACCCCACATATCTGAAAACTCAGTTGAATATGATCGCTTGTCTAATGAAAAATTAAAGAAACTTAAAGAAAAAGCAATGGTTTATCAAAAGGTTCAAATGGTTCCAAATCAAGTGTATGCTGTTAAAGGTGTCACAGAAAAACAAACAACAGAATTAAAAATGTTGGTTGACACAGACAATGCTGAAGGGTGCGACGACTACTTCTGGTCTGCCCCTATCGATAATGCAGACTAAACCATCGGCTTATCAGAGCGAACATCATGGAGGGTAAGGGGAAGGTACGTTGTTGAAACCATCTACAAACCCTCAAGTTTTGCTAACCAAGCTCAAGTGGAACCAAAGAGATACCAGAAGAATCAAAGAAAGCATCCAATGAATCCTCCAAGACAACCGAATCTCATAATTAGAAGTTGAAGTTAAGCTTCAATATTCATAAATCTCAAAAGCAGCTAGTTGAACAGAAACGGGAAATAAATCATAGATACATGAAAAATCTGCATGAGTGGAAACGATTTTGGCAGTCTCGAAACCCTAACTATGTTCCTTCCAAGAAAGAAATAAATGTCAAAGGAAATGACAAGTCAAAGAAAAACCGACAGTCCAGTTTCTGTCCAAACTCTTACTATTCTCGGAACCGAAAGCCCAGTCTCAGACCCAATTTATCTCAGAACCGGACATCTAGTCTCGGTTCCAATCCCAGATCTGAGAACTGGACATCTAGTCTCGGTTCCAACCCCAGATCTCAGAACCGAACTTCAAGTTTCGGTCCCAAAACCAAGTCTAGTTTCGGTCATTCTCACAGTCAACAAAAGCCTTATTCAGCGAAGGATGTTAAAGGAAAGGGAAAGCTTGATTCAATCTCTAACATCAATAATAAGAAAAAGTCAGCTAACTCTAGGACTCAAAAGAGTATTCCAAAACCAACTAACAAAACACCATCTGATACATTACAGTTTATACAAGAAAAAAATAAAATAAAAGTTTATACCATCAAAAGGAAAGACGAAACCACTCTAATGAAAAGAACTTATTTGGTTAATCAATCTGTTGCTATTCCTTTTTCTGTAAAAGACTTACCAGGGCCCAAGAGACTTTAGGTTCCTAAATCTGCTTGAATTTGTAGGTTATAAGTGACGAGCAGTTTCATGATGAATGGTACATAGACAGTGGCTGCTCATATCACATGACAGGAAGGAAGGAAGAGCTGAGGGAGTTTCGGTCCCTTAAGGATGGTGGATGTGTGAAGTTTGGCAACAACTCTAATGGCACTATCAAAGGATATGGGATGATAACCAACGAAGAGATTACAATTCGAAAAGTGACGTACGTGGAAGGATTGTAGCACAACCTCATAAGTGTATCTCAATTGGTTGTGGGAACAGGATAGAAAGTCTCATTCATTGATGAGGGATCAGAAATTATTGAAAAGCAATCTAAAAGGGTTCTGTTGAAGTCTAAATGTAAGGGAGAGATGTATCCTTTAAATCTAAACCCAATTCGAGGACAACCAACATATATGCCTTTTATCAAAGGCGAACTGTGACAAAAGCTGGTTATGGCACAGACGGCTATCGCACTTGAACTTCAAATATATTAATAAGTTGGTGCTTGGTGATCATGTTAGAGGCCTCCCTCTTCTCAAGTTTGATAAGGAACACCTATGTGCAGCGTGTGGGATGGGCAAACAAAGCCGAAAGAGCCATCCTACATGAATCAATACCAAGATCATTGAAGCTCTTTAACTTCTGCACATTGACTTATGTGGACCTTCGGCTATTGAAAGCATCGGTGGTAGTAAGTTCATACTTGTCATAGTAGATGATTTTTCACGCTTCACGTGGGTTTACTTTCTTAAATAGAAATCAGAAGTGACTCCCAAGTTGAAGGTGTTTATCAAGCAAGTGGAATTGCAGCTGCAAAAGGTGGTGAGGAACATTAGAAGTGATAATGGGCTTGAGTTTAAGAATAAAGAGTTTGAAGACTTTCTGACCGAAAAGGGAGTATCTCACAACTTCTCTGCTCCTTATACTCCACAACAGAATGACATTGTTGAAAGACAAAACCATTCCTTATGTGAGGCGACCACAACCATGCTGAACTTCGCTTCTCTTCCACTATACTTCTAGGATGATGTTGTTGCAACTGCATGCTATACTCAGAGTCGATCCTTACTTAACAAGCGATTCTCTATCACTCCGTATGAGATTCTGAACAATCAAAAGCCCAACGTTAATTTTTTCCATGTGTTCGGATCCAGGGTACTAGAAAAGGATATACACTCGGAGGTGAATGCAGCAGACAAAAAAATCGACCATCTAAAAAAGATCATCGATGACGTTGCGAAAGATATGGAAAATAATTCTTCTAAGCCAACTGATGATCAATCCTTAATTGACCCTCCATATAACAGCTCAATATTCAAGGGGGAGGGTTCATCTATATCAAATACAATTGGATTATCAACCAAGGGGGAAAATCCAACTTCAACCGAGAGGGAGAATCCAACTTCAACCGAGGGGGAGAATACAAATCCAACCAAAGGTGAGGATCCTGAACCTGACAAGGGATACACTTCACCATTTGAGGGGGAGAATGAAAAATCAAATGACGAAGACGATCAATTAAAATTTGAAGAAGAGGTAAATGTAGAGCTGGATCCTGTCTATGACCCGAATTAACCTCCTCTAACAAAATGGAGTAAGGATCATCCCAAAACACAAATTATTGGTGAATCATCTGAGAGAGTTCTCACACGCTCTCAATTGAAAGCGAAATAAACTGCTCTATTCTCTCATGTTGAATTCTTCATGTTTAATTCGTTTGTCTACAAAATCGAAACGAAGACGATTAATGTTGCACTTGATAACGCTGAATGGGTACAAGCTATGAAAGATGAACTCAATGAGTTTGAACATAATCAAGTTTGGAGGCTGATTCCCACTCCAAAGGATGTTTCTATTTAAAATGGGTCTTCAGGAACAAGTTGGACAAAGAGGTCAACGCCATTCGCAATAAGGCTCGGCTAGTGGTGAAGGGATACTGTCAGGAAGAAGGAATAAATTATGAGGAGACCTTCGCTCCTGTGGCAAGGTTGGAATCGGTTAGAATCTTTCTGGCATATGCTGCACATAAAAAATTCGAAGCTTTCCAGATGGATGTAAAATGTGCTTTCTTAAATGGAGAACTAGAAGAAACTGTGTACGTTGAACAACCTATTGGGTTCGTGAACGAGAAATTCCCTAATCACTGCTATGTATTAGATAAAGTTGTATATGGTCTAAAGCAAGCACCGAGGGCCTGGTATGAAACGTTAACTCGATTTCTTAAAATGATGAAATTCAAGCAAGGCTCGGTTGACCCAACCTTCTTTCGAAAGAAAGAGGGTGAACATTTAATGATAGTTAAGATTTATGTCGATGATATCAACTTCAGTTCCACGGATCCTAGCTTAACAGCTGAGGTCAGGAAGCTAATGGAGACTAAATTTGAAATGACCACAATGGGTCCAATTAACTTTTTCCTTGGATTGAATTTAAGATAGGGACTAGAAGGCATTTTTATAAACCAGGAAGCTTACACGAAGAATTTGTTACTGAAGTTCGGAATAACGGGAGATTCAAAGGTGAAGGTTCCCATGGCATTTGGCACGAAGTTAACTTCATCCCTATAGAAACTTGCTGTTGACATAACACTCTATCGTCAAATGATAGGGTCTCTTATGTATCTATCGGCTAGTAGACCAGACATTATGTTCTCTGTTTGTTATTGTGCTAGGTTTCAAGCGAATCCAAGAGAACCTCACATGGTAGCAGTGAAAAGCATTTTTCATTATCTGAAGCGAACCTTGTCTCTCGGTCTTTGGTGCCCTACTAGATCTGGATTCTTTGTTCAAGCCTTCTCTAAAGCCGGTCTTAGAGGATGTGATTTGGACCGAAAGAGCACAACTGGTGGATGTCAATTCCTTGATGGAAAACTCATTAGCTAATAGTCTAACAAGCAAAACTTCGTGTCTCTTTCAACAGCCGAAGCTGAGTACATAGTTGCAACATCATGTACCTCACAAGTAATTTAGATACAAAGCCAATTAAGGGACTACGGATTAAGTATGAAGAAAATACCTCTCTACTATAACTCTAAAAGCGCAATAAGAATTTGTTACAGTCCGGTGCAACACTCAAAGACAAAGCATATTGCACTAAGATATCATTTCATCAAGGACCATGTTGAAGATGGAAACGTGGAAGTTCATTTTGTTCGGTCCTCTGATCAACTCCCTGACATCTTCACAAAAGCCTTACCAGAAACAACCTTCAATAAAATTTTACAAGGTTTAGGGATGATGGAAGCAGAGTCGGTACCGAAACCTCAAACCTCTCACTAAAAATTAGACAAGCGAAATAGAGCGAACGCGCGGTCTATTTCAGTTCCGGATTTTTCGGGAATCGAAATGAACTGAAAGCTCAGCTTATTTCGGCTCCGAATTTTTCAGGAACCGAAATGAACCGAACGCTCGACTTATTTCGGCTCTGTAATTTTCAGGAACCGAAATGAACCGAACGCTCGACTTATTTCGGCTCCGGAATTTTCAGGAACCGAAAGGAACCGAACGCTCGACTTATTTCGCTTCATTTATTTAAAGGTTTGGTTTCGGCTGTTTACTTTGTAAATTTTCTTTTAAGCCTTTTATTTGATTTATTTTCCCTTTTATCTTTGTTTCTAGAATTTCTAAAAATAATTTCATTTATTCTTGTTTGTTTTTCTATTTTTATTAAAAATACCAAAAAGATTTTATCTTTTGTTTGTTGTTATCATATTTTTTTTGCTTGTGTGTGGTTTGTTTATCTTTGTTCATTTCTTTACTAGGTACCAAGGAAATGCGGAGAATGAAGATTCAAGGATATTGTTGCAACATGATTTGGAACTAAGGCAGGTATGACAATTCTAATTTGAACTAGTTAAGTGTCCCTAGAAGCATAATGCTGCATGTAGACCTAAGCCTCTAAGGCTATGAGTGAGGCCTTGATGATTCGATCTATAGCTATCGTTTCTTCCCAATCAGGCTGCTACATTCACTCAATTCATGAGCTACGCTACTCTTCTCAAATGAGTTATGAGTTTTCTTCTTAGTCACTTTCATATAGCAGGGGTACTTTCTGTTCTTAACCTCCTCCTCTACATTCTCCATCAAATTTCGTTTCAATAATGTAAGCCTTGAGACTCTCATCTATTACCACTGAAGTTTATGGTTACACAAAAATCTGTGTCTATGATCTTTGATGCGTACACCACGTGTTAAGTGAGACCCAAAATCCAACACCTATAAAGAATTGATGGTGATTTTTAAAATTCAAGATCTCACTTGTTACCTATCGAAATCTCTTTTTAATTTGGCATGATCTTTATGAAATTATCTTACACCAAGGCATTTCTTCCCAAAATATCCATATTAGTTTTTGTTTTTGAGATTTCCATTCCATACTCAGTCACAACAAATGATATCTAACCCACTTGTTCAAAAAACTACATCGGTCTCACAAGTGCTTCACTCAACTTTCGGTCTTATATTAAGTATCGAAGTTCAGTTGAAGATAAACCTCCCTTAAAGCCATTATATAAAAGGAAGCCTTTCGATGTTTCTTAACAAACACTCGATCGTATTTTTTGGGGAACCACACAATCACTTCAAGTCTTTCTTGACTTTGAAAGAAGAGATCCGTGCCCGGAATCACCTGCTTCATGTCTTACTTGACATCACTCACATCCAATACACATTTTGTTTTATTCCTTTATCATTGGCACACTCCCGCACAAAAATTCTTTGTAATTTTCCAAAATTCTAGTTCCTGTTACTCATGGCTTGTTTTTTTGTCAATTGGAGCGAAAGTGATCACTTTAAAGTGAATGAATGAGTTATCTTTTGCTTGGGCTGAAAGTTGAAGATTGTTTCAGAAGAATGATATGTGGATAAGAATCCGCATCGAGTCATCAAATAAGGATTGATTTTGGGCGCGTGAATTTGAAATGATTTCTATACCCAGGCACGATGACGTCTATCTAGGGAATCCTACCTGTCACATCGAGATTTTTCAGGTAAATTTTCAGCAATCGTATACTGATTACAGACAATTTTTTCTCTCTCCATGAAATGGTATAATAGAGGATTCTCACACCTCTTTTACATCACTACCCTCTTGATACAACAGGCGATTGTTACTGTTTATCTTCGTCTTAACATCAACAAAGGCAGAATCTTCATCTCTTCAAGATAAAACTGGCATCATCATCATTTCTTTCCATCAAACCTAATCAGAACATGACCATTCAACTAAATCCATTTTTATATGATTCCTATATTTTACATGACGTTGAATGCATCAACTACTCCTCACTGGTAATCACTCTTACGCAGGTGGAATCCGTTCCCATGTCCATGCAATCTCAAGTGTATTCTACTGCAACGTAAGACAAGAACAAGGAGAGGATATACTTTCAAAAGTTTTAATCACAAGGCATCAATTTCAAAAGTCCGATTCTGCTCTCTGTTAGGGCTTGTTGTCGATGCTTCAATTATCTCTCCGGATTTCATCACCACGAATCAGTTGTTTACAATGTTCTATGAAATGGGTTATACTGAGGTCCTTACCACTTTCATCAAGTTCAAGAAATCTTGTCTACCTCCACAATGGAATGGGTTACTTACTATTCTTCACAAGGGACTCTCTGAATGGGTCGGTGGGTCTGATGGATCAAACAAGTGTTTCATGACCATTTTGTATGGTCTCTACAATGGAATTACATTGGATTATGGTTCCTTGATATGGTCTCAACTAGTGCAGAGTTCGAACTCCTTGACCAAACACTCTAAAGTTTCTTGTGGTTGCTTCTGGACCCTTGTTACTCGTCGGGCAATCAACTCTCTCCAGATCCCTGTAATGAAGGATTTCGTGCTTTCTTCAATGGCAACCTTTCTCACCAAGAAGATTATTGTTGCTGCTTCCTCAGCTTCTAAGAAAGTTAAGAAGTTGGCCCAAAAACCAAAGACTCCTTCACCTTCCAACTCTGGTAATGATGATGAGCAGAATGCTGATGAGGAAGACGAAGATCAGCGTGAAGATTCACCCAGGGTAATACACCACCTAGGTCTCCAACTCCAGAAGGCAGTCTTAATGATTATGTTCCCACTCCTCCACTCGATACGCTGATTGACTCAACAAAGAAGTATAATGATGTTGTTTTGAAAGCGTTCATGGATACAACCTTGCAACAATATCATGAGTATATTGATAAATCCACGGCTATGGTGGATGACTCTACTTCTTTATGCAAAAAAGCAACATCTGATATCAAAGAACTTATTTAAGATTCCAAGATTTTCTTAGACTCTCTCAAAGGTCATTCCGATACAATTGATGCCAAGGTGAATGCCTCAATTGATTCTCTTTCTCAGTCACTTTAAGGAGATCAAGTCAAGCTTGAAACGGTTCATTTTGATATTCTAACTGATAATAAGACTTTTTTGTCTTCGGTTGATTCTCGGTTGGAGGAAATTCACTCTGATTTGGCATTGGAACGCAAAATCAAAGAAGATCTTGCTCAACAGACCACTACCATTGAAGTATAGAAGGCTGAACTTGCTAAAGCAGAACGAGAGATTGCTTTGTTGAAAACCAAGCGTGCAGTTTTTAGAAGCTGTGCTGGTTATGTTCTCAATATGCTAAATAATGTGGTTCATGCTCATGATCTGATTCTTACTCTTACCATCAAGAATCACCTAACCTCCAAGCTTCTTCCGGCGATTGAACTTTTATGTGAAATGAAGGGTGTTTCGGGGAAGGATGTTCCTCCACAACAAGGGGGAGAAGGTAGATCCCAAGCTCCTCCTGTTCACCCTACTATTAAACCGGTGATTGTTAAAACCGAATTGAAGGATAATGTAGCTTCAGGTTCAGGTAGTCGAGAGAAGAAGAAAGGTGTCACTAATGAAAATGATGATAGTGATGAAGACAAAGAAATAATTGTTGATGCCCTAAAACACAAGAAAAGGGATATAGAGATAGATGAAAATCTTCGTGTTGCAAGGGAAGAGGAAGAAAGGGAACGACAGAAGAAAGAAGAGTTTGATGCTCTTGCTTGTAAAAAGGCTTTGTTTCCTCCATGGACTAGGGAGGGTCTGATCAAAGAAGCAATTGAGTTTCCAAGCATGTATTGGTTGGAACCTGTTGTCTCTTTTGATTGTGATAACACGATGGACTCTTAATTCGATATGCCTATAACCAGAAAGGCATTTGTTTTTCACTGTTTTGATTCTACAGTTGAAGTCCCCTCTCCCCATCCTCAGGTTGATCGTGATCTTATTGATTACTATCTCAAGTTCGGTCAACCTCAATACCTAAGGTGGAATGCACAGAAGATAACCACTGTCAAGGTGATGAAACCCTCTCTTGCAGGAAAATTTGTGAATGTTCAATTTCAAATAACCAGGGGTTCGACCAACTCAATCTATACAATTTCCTTAGTAGATCTTCGCAACCTAAATCCTCATGATTGGATTTTATTGTATAACATTTTGCTCATAAATGCAAAGGAGTGTGAGCCAATTCTCAATTATCTTAATAAGATGCTGGCCTCTTATATCCTTGAAGTTGCAAAAATGGATCAAGAGGTGGCTCTTGTTTTAAGGAAAAGGCCAACTGTGAAGTCGATTGGAAAACCTGGTGATGTGAACAAAATGAAGCTTGGTTAAATCGACTCCACTAATTTTACAGTCATGTTTACAAGATTCGAAGGTGAAAAGTTTTTGTTCGCTCTTGTTGATAAGCATTTGTTCTCTACAACCCGCTTGGAGCATAATCTTGATATCATTCACCGGTGTAAGCAGAACAGAGAGTCAGACAAGATGAATTTCACGTACATGATTTGGTGGTATATCACTTTCCGTCAAACTGTGTTGGCCATTATACCGAACGTGTTCAAGACTATCAAGAAATCTTCAGTTGCTCAATAGAACTGAGCTCTCGACTCCATTGACGGAAAGGGGGAGATTGTTTGGTATTTGGTGTTTCATCATGGGCTCGTTTTTGTATATCCGGATTGGGCCTATCCATCCGTGATTATAGATTAGTGTTACATTATTTATAGTGCATGCATGTATGCCTTAGAGACTACGATCATTATTATTATCATTATTGCTCATGTAACCCTAAACACCTCTACAGTCAAAGTTCTTAATCGAGCTCTTCTGAGGTCTTAAAGTTTAATCATTCAACACCAGTTAATCCATTCCAGTGTTCTTTATTGTGTTATCTATTACGTTGTCGTTCATTATTCTGCTTGAATCTATCAATCTTTAAGGAATATCATTCCAACACTCTTTCCATCTGAAGTATGCCAAGCCTCAATACAAGACTTGGAGTTTGAAAAAAAAATATGTACCTTAAGAGTTAAATCACCTGTTCAGACTGAAGACTTTCTGAACATTCAATTCAAGGGGTTCAAGGAAGCTAATCAAATCATGAATGAGTCTACTTTGGCAGACTTTCTATTCATGAATCCATACGATTGGATCTCCTTGTTCTTGATTGTGATGAAAGATGAACAAAAATGCGAGCCCGTCTTTGCCAATTTGAAAAAGGATGCTTATTTGCTACATCCTGTAGATTGCGAAGATGGATGTAGAGATTGCTTTTGTTCTGAAGAAAAGGCCAACTTTGAAGCCAGAAGAGGACCAAAGGATCTTCATAAGCTAAAGGTTGGAAAATTAGAAAGGAGTATTGGAGTGTAGTATACAACCGAAAGGTAGGTAACTCAGTTCAGAAGAGTATGTTCTTTTTGTGAGACAAACATCTGTACTCTTCTTCTGGTTTGAAGACTATTCTATCCATGACTGAAGCTTGTAAGGCAAACTTTGCTGGTGACTTGAAGGGATTTTTCAATATAATCAGATGGTACCAGGTTTCCAAAACTCGCTTCTGAACTAGATGCCAAAAAATTTCACTGTGTAGAGAAGACAACAATGAAGATACTCCTTCTATATTTGACACAAAGGGGGAGATTGTTGGGTCTAATAGTATTGTGTCAAATTTATACATATTCTAGTTTGTTTTATTCCGGTTTGGGCCTGTCCATTCTCGGATTAGCTATCTAGTCTAGCCTATATATATTAGATGCATGTATCATTAGGGTTACGGTTTTGGTCGCCCTACCTAGATCTCATAGAGAAGTTCTTTTATTGTGAACTCATCTAGAGCTACTTTAATCAAAGCATTCGACCTTATAATCCCCCCCCCCCCATAAGGTCTGAAAGGATGACTTATTTGGGACCAAAAAGTCCCCTAAATAAAGAAATGGTTAGATCTACAAGATGGAGTGATCAAGTTGAGAACTTTATACCTCCTAGAGGTTGCTAATAAGAAGATAGTCTCACATCGAAGATGCTTCCAAGATCCAAGCTCTTCTAACCAGCTTCTTCTTCGTCAAGAACATCACCAAAACACTCTAATGGTCTCAAAAAGCACTCTTCTCATTTTGGCTTTGCTTGGGCTCATTTTTCATAGAATGAGGCTGATGGAGGAATGAGAAATGAGGCTATAATGGTGTTTAAATATGGGCAAAAACCTAAAAATGAGGGTTTGCACTTTCTTTACATACGCCCTGCGTGCTAGGTGTACGCCCAACGTACTAGGGCATGCCTTAGTATGCCTAGCATACACAACGTACACTCAACGTACTACTCCTGAACAGAAATACGATATTTCCACTATGGGCCATTTTGTAATCCTTTCAAACCCAATGGATAAAATATAATATTATTCAACCATAGTATTGAAATTAAAATTACATTGACATCGAGATGTTACAATTCTGCATTTAAACTAGACTTCGTCCTCGAAGTCGGCCGTCGCGAATAACTCAAGAAAATGCTCCCACATCTCAGCCTCTAGGTCCCAGGTCCACTCAGAGCCTCTCTGATGTTGCCACTAAACCTTTACCGAATGTATCTCCTTGTTGCATAGGACCTTCATCTTTCTCTTCAACATAACCACCGGCCTCTCAAAAAAATTTAGGCGATCATCAACCGAATATCATTCAAAGGGACCACTTCCTCACCGTCCATCACACTTCAACAATTTAGAGACATGGAAAGTGTTGTGGATCTGACTGAGCTCACTTGGCAAATCCAACTGGTAGGCCACCCTCCCTACCGTAACTATCACATGGAACGATCCAATATACCGGGGACCTAATTTCTCCATCTTCTTGAAGCGTATCACACCCTTCCAGTGTGAGACCATTAGTAATAACACATCTCTGACCTGAAATTCCAACTTTGATTAGTGTCGATCGATATAACTCTTTTGTCGATTTTGAGCTGTCTGTAGTCTCTGCCTGATCTGCTGAATAAGCTCCATGGTCTGAAGGACTTCTTCAGTCCTTCCCATGACCCTGTGGCCAACCTCTCCTGAACATACCGGGGTATGATATCTCCCACCATACAAGAGCTTAAAATGTGGGGCACCAATGTTGAAGTGATAGCTATTGTTGTAGGAAAACTCCGCAAGTGGTAGGTAGTAATCCTAAGTCCCACCAAAATATATGACACAAGCCCATAACATATCCTCAAGTGTCTAGATGGTCTGCTTATTCTGACTGTCAGTATGCGAATAAGTAGCGTTGAAATGTAGCCTCGTGCCTAGTCCCTCGTGAAACTTATTCCAAAATCAAGAAATGAACCAAACATCTCGGTCTGAAACGATGGAGACCAGAACCCCATGACGAGCAATAATCTCCCAAACATACACATCAGCCAACTTTTGGCCAAAGAGCTCTCTCGTACGGCCAAAAAGTGGGAACTATTGGTCAATCGATCCATGATAACCCATATAGCATCAAAACCCTTGGTAGTGTTTGGCAACTTGGTGATAAAATGCATGGTGATCTGTTCTCACTTCCACGTGGTAACCTCCAAAGGTTGCAACTTGCCATGTGGCCTCTGATGCTTGGTCTTGACCATCCTATAGGTCCAGACCTTTCAGCATACTAGGCTATCTCCATCTTCATACACGACCACCAGTAACTCAATCCCAAATCCCAATACATCTTGGTGGCTCCCAGGTGTATAGAAAAGCGCGACTTATGGGCCTCCTCCAATACTATATGCTTGATCCCACCAGAAACTGGAACCCAAACCCGACCACACTGGGTCAAAAACCCTAGAATGTCGGTGATAAACCTATCGATCTTGCCCTTGATCCTTTCCTACATCCAGTTTTCCTTCCTAACACCCTCTTCATATGCCTCTCTAATCCAACCCAAAAGTGGATAGTTAACGAATATCCTCATACATCTCTCCAACTAAAGATCTAGGCGACTTGCGACTCAAGCAATCCGCTACAACATTTTCTTTACCCAAATTGTAAAGGATCTCGCAGTCATAATCCTTGACTACGTCCAGCCACCTGTATTGCCTCATGTTCAGATTCAATTGGTCCATAAGATATCGCAAACTCTTATGATCAGTGTATACTATATAATAGACCCCATAAAGATAATGCGTCCACATCTTGAGGGAAAATACAACTACCCTCAACTCCAGGTCATGAGTAGGATATCATGCCTCATGCGACTTCAGCTGCCGAGAAGCATAAGCAAATAATCGTACCTTTTGCATAAGGACTGCACCCAAACTAGTGATGGATGCATCACAAAATACCACAAAGTCCTTGACACTCTTTGGAAGGATCAACACCGGGGCCTCACATAACCTCTGTCGTAGCGTCTCAAAAGCAACCTGTTGCTCAGGGCCCTATCGAAAATCCACTCCCTTCCTTGTCAGACGATTGAGGGGTACTGCGATCATGGAGAAGTCCTGGATAAATCTCCGATAATAACCCGCCAAACCCATGAAGCTCTTGATCTCTAGGGGAGATTTCAGAAACTCTCACTACATTACGGCCTCGGTCTTGGCCGGATCAACCAAAATCCCATCCTAGTTAACGAGATGTCCTAGGAACTAGACCTCTCATAACCAAAACTTAGTTCAAGAACTTGCCACACAGCTGTTTCTGCCTCAATACTCCCAAAAGATTTCGAAGGTGTTCATCATGCTACTCTCTGGTATTGGAATACACCAAGATATCATCAATGAAAACAATAACTTATCGATCAACATTAACCTGCATACCGGATTCATCAAATCCATACACACTATAGACGCATTGGTGAGGCCAAATGGCATCACCACGAACTCGTAAAGCCCATAACGAGTCTGAAACGCGGTCTTCTCCATGTTATCCTCTCTCACCCTCACCTGATGATACCCCAACCTCAATTCGATCTTGGAGAACCAATATGCACCCTAAAACTGATCAAAGAGGTTGTCAATCCGTAGAAGGGGATAACGGTTATTTACCGTCAACTTGTTCAACTCCCAGTAATCAATGCACATCCGATGTGAACCATGCTTCTTCTTGACAAATAGAATTGGCGCTCCCCATGGAGAACTGCTTGGTCTAATGAACTACCTGCCCAGAAAATCTTGAAGCTGAGAGGACAACTCCTGCATCTCGGATGGTGCCATGCAGTACGACGCCTTGGTAATAAGAGCTTCACTTGGCGTTAGATCAATCCTAAACTCAACTTACCTTTTAAGAGGCACACCTAGTAACTCCTTCGGGAATACATCGGAAAACTCCCTAACAACTGACACATCTAAAATTGAGACCTACTCCCTACATGAGTATTTACCACATAGCAAGATAACCCGTACACCCATGCTGAATGTACTGTCAGACCCTAGCCACCAAACAAAATCCTGATCTAACCCTAGTACCTTCTCCATAGATAACTAGTTCTCCCCCACTTAGGGTTCGAACTACTATTCGCTGGCGCTCATAGTCTATCAGAGCACCACACTTGCTCAACCAATCCATCCCTACTATCACGCATACATCACCCAAAGGTATAAGGATCAGATTAATCAGATAAGGCACCCCGAAGATCTCCAGTACATAACCATGGATGCAGAAACCTCATGCTTGTTAGCAATAGAAACTCGCAACGGACACTCCAATTCGCTAAGGGTCATACCAAAATCCCTACTAAAATATCGAGACACGAAGGTACGAATCACGCACGAGTAAAATAACACAAGAGCAGGAAAAGAATTCACTAAGAATGTACCTATTAGAAACATGAACATAAACATAGCATAAAATAATCGACATAACAATAAATAGAAACATACCCACCATGACGTCTGGCGCCACCCTCACCTCCTATGTCGTGAGCTAAATAGTTTGACCTCGAGTCCTCGAGGGCTACGCCCTGCCCCGGCTCCCAGCAGTGATCCTTAAAGTAGCCGGCACTGGAGTTTATGTCGATCTAGCAGCAAAAAAAGGACAGATGGCCTTCACATGGCCCAACTGGTCACAATGATAGCAAATATTGGTGCTAGTTGCTGGAGCCTACTGACGACAATCCTTCGTAATGTGGCCATTCCTGCTACATTTGTGGCATCTAGGAGAATATCGACAAGCACCTTCATGAACCTTGACACACTTCACACAAGTGCAACCCCTCTGACTCCCAGATCTCATATCAACGGCCTTAAACCGCTTTGTTGTAGGCTGCAACTGCATCGGGGCCTGCTTCTACTCCATCGTCTGGAGCTCCATCTAGATCTCATGCCACATAGCGGCCTCCTGCAACCCCACCAGTGTACCATAGTGTTGCATGGACACAAACCAGTGGATGTCTGTCTTTAGCATACTCAAGTACTGGTTCATCTGAGCTTTCTCAGAAGCAGGAAACTAAGGGCAAAACACATATATATATATATATATATATATATATATATATATATATATATATATATATATATATAACATCTTGGTGATCTCTGTCACTGACTCGGTCCGCTATCTCATATCCAAATACTCCAAAGCCAGCCTATCCCGCTCTACCAATGGAACATACCTCAAGCAGAACAACTCAGAGAACTGTTCCCATGATACTATAGCTCTCTGCTCTAGATTGTATGAACTATTACTTAGTCTCCATCAATCCATTTATCCAGATCTAAGAAGGTTCAGAGCGCACTTGACCATCTATTAAGCTTGGCAACAGCAAGTAAAGAAACATCCCTCAACATCTGATAACCACCTTATGGAAATGATCAAATCCTAAACCTCTTCAAACATCGGGGGCTTTGTATTTGCAAATTCCTGGTACTGGAAGGCTCTCCCCCTCTAATCCCCGCAAAATCAATGGCCGAGGTGGTTGCAGCAACAGTAGCCTCTAAAAGTGCAGTGTAGCGGTCATCAAAGAACTCCATCATGATCGTCTTGATAGACCCAAACAACTACGATATCTGCCTCCGGATAATAGAAATGCCCTCAAAATGAAACATCTAGCTGAACTGATCCTCGGTCAACCCTTGCCTATCCCGATCACTCGCTCCTGATCCAGACCCCCTCATGAACACGATATTGAAAATAAACCAGAGCGATATTAGATAAAACGCATATCATACCATAAGGACCATTCCCAAAAAAAACCCTAGGGGTTGTGACTTCCCTGCTATGTGTACGGGTCTTGTGCTTCGAGTAGTATGGGCTCATACTACCTTCCGCACCTACCCATATGTGTCTCAGAATATCATCACTAGAATACACATACACCCTATTCTCACTTCCTAGATAAAGGCTAGACATCCCTCGACTGGTCAGGTGACCACACATTACTTATCCTTTCCTTTTGAAAATGACACCGAATCATACATAACACCGGATCGTACAGACAGTCGTGTATGCTAATCATACATAACACCGGATCCTACAGACAATTGAATACTTGATTATACCCTAATCCCACAGCCAAAAAAGGAATAGAAAATAAGACAAATCAAACATTCTCAAGCTATAAAATCTTAATCATATAAAACTTTGATGCATACACTAAGCAACTACAATAATGATGTCAATTTCATACAAGGAAGAACACTTGGCTGTCATACATCATATAATCATGTAATTCTATCATGTAATTCCTAAAGATCCCTAGCCTATCACTAGGATGTTGTTCTAACATAACATAATATCAAATAACAGTGTGGTAACTTAGGGTCTACTTACTGGCTCCGGCTGATCGTACACATCACATCCTTTCTCTTTGAAAACAATTTTTGAAAATCATCATTTTTTTAAACCTTTGTAGTTCCTTAGTTTGAGATTGGATTCACACAAATGTTCGTCCAATTCGCTCAAACCAAGGCTCTCATACTGACTTGTAACATCTCAAAAATCACAACCAATTTAAACTTTTCAAAAAACCCATTTACTAATAAAAGTGTTTACATAATCATTGTTTCCCAATCATTATTTAAAATCAGAGTCCCTCAAGATCAGCAACATAAAATCCAAGGATGTGTACGGTCACGCTTTTGCCTTTCCACGATCCTCAGAAGTACCTGAACCAAAACTAAAACTGTAAGCCAATGCTTAGTGAGTTCCCCGAAGGTACCACCACACAATACACATATCACATACAAACAAGAATGTTGGGTCTGATCAGTCATCAGACTGGGATACCCTTAGGTCCATATCCATCAGGTTGAATTACCCCTAGGCAGTAAGCCATCGGACTAGAATGCCAATATACAATGGTTCCAATCAGTTATCGAACTGGAATACCAATATACAACGGACCCATTTAGTGATTGGACTAGATTACCCTCGAGTCCACTCAATCATCAAATAGGAATACCCCCGGTCTATTGACCCAAGCACATAATAGAAAAGTCTTAAACCAACACAATATGTTGACATATAACAGATAACAAACATATTTAATAGACAGATAATCATGCAGACAGAAATCACAGGTAGTCCTACAGATCTATTGGGATATGTATATCAACAACTATTATATAATCATATAGATCTACCCCTATACTCAACATATTACCAGTCAAGATATATCAGGATAACAATCCAATTGGTTTGGACTTGGTTCCTTCGATCCAAAAGTCTAACAAAAAGTTGAACAATAAACTGCTCCAAATACTAGCTCTATAGGTCAACTATTCAACATATACATACCAAGGTTCAACTATAGCTCAAAATACCTAAAATACCCTTAAGTCAAACTTGGTCAACCTTGGTCAAAGTTAAATTCAAAGACAATGGGTCAACTCAGCCAAGTTGACTCGGGCTTTGTACGTGGGGCATACTCTAAAGGTATGCCGGGCGCACAAGCATGTCTGAGGTATTAGGGATAGATCTGCGTACGCACAACATACCCTGCAATACACCCATCATATACAACAACCCTCCTTTTAGCCTATTAAGCATTTACTTCTTCGATTTAACATGTCCAATTGCAAATCCAAGGATAAAATACCATCATGAGTCATAAAGTTTCTAACTTTATGACTTTGCATGTCCATTAAGTGCTTAAAACACAACATCTCAAAGGACAACTTAAAATCCCCTTCTATAGCATGCATGGAGTGAAACTAACCATCCAGACCCCATTTTTATGACTTAAGACCCCTCATAAGGTCTAAAAGGACGACTTATTTGATAAAGAAAATGCCATGCTCAAGAATCACCATATTTGGGACTAAAAAGTGCCATAATGGATGAAATGGCTAGAGCTACAAGATGGAGTGATCACGTTGTGAAATTTACACCTCCTAGAGGTTGCTAACAAGAAGATAATCTCATATACAAGATGCTTCCAAGCTCCAAGCTCCTCTCACCAACATCTTCTTCTTCAAGAACATCACCAAAACACTCTAATGGGATTAAAATGAACTCTTCTCATTTTGGGTTTGCTTGGGGTCGTTTTTCACAGAAGGATGTTGATGAAGGAATGAGAATAAGGCTATAATTGTGTTTAAATATGGACCAAACCCTAAAAATTAAGGTTTTGACTTTCTTCATGTACGCCTTGCGTACGAGGTGTACGCCTAGCATACTAGGGCGCGCCTTAGTACGCTTAACATACATAACGTATGCTCAACGTACTACTCCTGGACAGAATTACCATATTGCCGTTATGGGCCATTTGACAATCCTTTCAAACCCAAGGGCTAAAATACAATGTTATTCAAACATAGGGTTGAAATTGAAATTACCTTGACATTGGGATGTTAGAAAACAAGTGTTTATAGTGACTGCATCATACATGGATAGAGGTAGTGAATGATGTAGATGTGGACATGGGAGATGTGTATATTGTGGTGGTTATAATCTTGACATCCCAAGTGTTCATCAAACAACACATGTAACCTATGACACAGATGATGAATACTTAGTTGTATTGCATAATGAAGTTTTTGAGTCAGTTGGAATTGAGGAGTAGGATGATAAATGAGCTTTTAAAACAAAAAGCATCCTCATTAGGTGAACTGCATGTTAAACCTTTCAGAGTTGGTAAAAAATTCAAGTCAAAGAAGGACATTAAAGTTGTGGTTGACTTACATTCACTTCAAACAAGGAGGGGCCTACATACAATAAAAACAAACAAAACCAGGGTTAAAGTGAAGCACATAGGTGCTACTCCTCTAATGTGTAGTGGACAACGTACCATATCTAAGGATAAATGCAAGGGAGAACATGTAATTTCAAAATAAAGTAGTTTTCCTTGGGTGCTTTTAGTTTCTAGATCTAATGAACAGGATAACTGGAGAGTTAAAATTTTTGTGGAAGACCATACTTGTTTAAAAACAAGATCTATCAAAGGTTGCACATCCAAGTTTCTTGTAAGCAAGATTTTCCAACAGGTGGAAACTAACATTACTGTCCCTGTAAGAGCTTTGCTAGATGAACTTAAACAAAGGATGAAATTAGGGATTTCTAAGATGAAGATGATTAGGGTTAAACAAATAGATCAAACACATTTTTTTGGATACTATCAAAACCAATATTTTCTTTTAAGGGACTATGTGTTGGAGCTGCAAACATGTAATGAAGGCACAATTGTGAAGATTGAGGTATAACCTGAAACTAATTTGTCTGTTGAAACTATGGTGTTTAAAAGTATCTATGTTTATTTGGGAGCATTTAAAATGGGTTTTAAGGCTGGGATGAGAGAGTTCATGGGTCTAGATGGGGCCTTTATGAAGGTCCCTGGCCAAATACTAACAACTATTCGACTTGATTCAAATAATGGTATATACCATCTAGCATATGTTGTGGTGGAGACTGAAAACACCAACTCCTGGACTTGGTTTTTAGAATGCCTTGCAGATGATTTGTATCTCAGTCTAGCTTGCAGTTTCATCTTTATTACAAACAGGCAGAAGGTATAAATTCATATATTATTTTAATTTTAATTGATTATGATTTTAGTATGTTTAAATGGCTATTCCTAATAAATTTAATATGTTATAAACATCAACTAAAGACTTATACCTTCTATTACCAAAGTGTTTCCGGCTACTGAACATAGATTGTATTAGACGTATTCAAGATAACATAAAGATGCATGGGAAGGGTAAAGAATTAAAAGATTGTGTTTGGGATTGTGCTTTAGCAACTATCTTTGATTGAAAGAGAGATGGAAAACCTTAAAAAGTTCAACCCATAAGCACATGAATGGCTAAGTAAGATCCCCCCAAATCATTGGGCTAGATAATAATTCTCAGTTATTGTTTGTATGAATTTAAATTTTTTGTTACTCTAGTTAGGATGTAAATTTACCAGTATATATGTTAAATAGGTAGAGCATTTTCTGATGCTTTACGAAGTTACATTTGTGAAGTTTTTAATTCAAACATGCAACATAGTCGTGAAAAACCATAATAACATGTATAGAGTACATTAAGGAGTACCTTATGAAAAGGATTTATATTGTACTAGGCTTATGAAAAGGATTTATATTGTTGGGGATGGTAAGTACTAGGTTTGTGATCCTTGGAAGGACCAATGTATGGTAAATATTTTGCAAAGAACCTATATTTGTAGAAAGTAGGAAATAACAAGGATACCATGCATGAATGTTGTTTGCAGCTATGAATGAAAAAATTGAAAATAAGGAGGAATGTGGTGATGTGATTGGCCGCATGACTGCAACAAGCTTACCACATGGAAGGAAATGTAAAAAGTTCAAGGTGAGCCCTATAAATGGTTGTAATATGTGGAGAAAGTAACCATGTCTATTGATATTAAACCCTCATCATCATCACCAACATGTAATGTATTTAAATTTTGTACTTCGGTTATTTAATTACATTTCTTTAACATAATGTAGCACTATATAGGTTGTACGCCCATAGTAAAAGAGGTAGAGAGAACAAGTTGAAGAAACTAGCCAGGGAATTTTTTTAAGCATGAAGCAATTCACTATTACTTGCAGCAAATGTTAGAACAAAGGCCATAAATCTAGGAGTTAAAAGGGCCAAGGAGGACCAAGTGGATTGAGTCAAGGGAAAAAGAATGGAAAGGGCCCATGAAGGGAAAGTGGAATGGCTAAGGGGAAAAAGAGTGGGATAGGAAAAGGGACATGTTGCTCAGTTTTAAGTTGTTTTAATATGTTTAATTGTCAAACAATTTGGCTTTTTTACTTCTTTTTGGGTTAAGACATGATGTTTAAGGGTTTCTTTGATTTTTGGTAACTGGAAGCCACTTCTAGTTGTTGACATTAATATTTTGGTTTGTGGTATGTTGACAGTGGATATCATATTTTGTGTGTGTTTTAAATGTTTATCAATGGTAATTTTGGTTGTTAAAATGTTTATCAGTTGACCATTTATTATTGCACATCATTTGTACATACCAGTTTTACTTTGGTATTACCACTATACATACAAATAAAATATCAGTTCAACACATGATACATACCATTCATTCAACATAAGTTCAACATAAACACAAACTAGTTCATTTCATAGATCATAATTCAGATATATAAGTAATGGAAATCCAACATCAAAATATCCATCATTGGGATTACATCAAAATATAATGAATTTTCCCCAAAATACCATAAACCTTCATTTTTTAAAAGCATAAAAGAATAAAAACATCCAACTGAAAATCAGAAACCACTTCCACATCCTAGCTTGATCACACATCATGTTAAGAGAGCATAAAAGTCTAGGAATGACTTTAAGCAACCTAGAGCACATCAATGGGTCATACCATCCGATAAGCATGTAATTAGAACCATTCTTCGAGCATGACCATAAACTCCTTACGGGGTTCAAATTCATCCATAAAGTCACCATTCTTGTTGGCATGCGACAGGTACAAAACACCAATTTAAGTTTTTTTTAAGAGTATACGTACAAGAAAGAGAAAGAAGAATATGAAGTTAGGTTAAAAACCCTAAGTGAGTGAGGAGGGGGGGCGGGGGTAAAGACGTATGTTGCTTTTTTTTTAGAGGAGAGAAGTGACACATGTGAAATAACGAAAATGCTCTCTTAGGAGGTTCACGTGTGCATCTCTAACGAAGGTAGGTTGACGACATTAAAGCCATGGACCATCCATGTTGGATTTGAAAACGTTAGGGACCACTGATGTTACCTTAATAAAAGACATCTTTAACTTGCCATTTTGACAAACAACAAAGACAATTTTTTGAATATTTTGTTCTTATTATTATTTAACTTCTAATATCTTAAACTAACTAAGTTATTTGAATATGAATCCTACAAAACCTTTTCTCTGAAATTTTAATTGTTAAATGATATATTAAAATCATTTTTTTCATGTTTTTTTTAATGAAACATATACAAGAATTGTATTTAGTGACAAAAAAATATATATATATCTTTGTAGAGAGAACTAGTAATGTTTTTTAAATGACCATAATTAAGCTATATCTTATAAGTTGTTTGAAGTATATTTTTGAAAAGAATATTTAAATATTTAAATATATAAATATATAAAATTTATAAAATTTCGATTATGTCAAAATATGTAAAAGAATATTTTAAATATTTAACATAATAGATATACTTAAATTATGATTATGTCAAAAAAAAAAAAATTGTAATTCTTTTAAGACGAATATATTATATTAGCACCAGGAGTAAAATCTCCTTTTTGTATTGTATATTATTATTGTTCCTTAATTTATTATTATTAGTTTTTTCTAAAATTTGTTCATATTGTATCTTGTACGCTATGTATTGTTTTCAATATGAAATTTAAATAACCATTTATTACTAAAACTGGGCGTGGAAACCACTGTTAAAGAATTTAACAAATTTTCATAATTATAAATTATAAGTATTAATCAATTATTTTAAAAAATAATAAGAAAGTATGTGATTTTCATATAATTTTATAATGATTGATTCAAATAAATATAGGAAATCATTTTTCAAGATATAAGAGAGGTATGTGATTGTCATATAATTTTATAATGATTAGACCTCTGTTGAAATTTTTATAAAAAACCAAATAAAGAAAGTTCATATAAGTACTAATAATTACTTCAGATTAGAAAAAACAACGAAAAACCTTACCAAATGAATATACACGACAAAGGCATTGAGAAAGATGGAGATGAGTAGGCAATGGAGGCATAACCTTTTTATGCTGCACAGTAAAACCCAAAAAATAATACTGTAGAAAAAAAAAATTACAATCAAAGCATACTAACATTGAAGGTCTATAATCTACATACCACAAGAAATGCATCAAACCCTAAAAATCAAAACCAATTAAAAACCTATTAAATCAAAAACCAAAGATAAGAGATGAAGAATGAATTACCATGTTTCGCATTCGAGACGTAAATAGGAGAGTAATATAGCAAAAATCAATCCTTACAGAAGAACTTGACAAGTAATTGATTTGAAATTGATAAATACATTGAAATCATCATAGACAAATAATGATTGCATAATATGAGATGACGGAACATAATTACATAGCAACAAAATCAATACACAACATTCATCTGATTATCGAATAACACATCCATATGTCATTACAACAATCAAATTGAATTCCAAGGAATATTCATCCTCCCATAGTATGAATAAGGTGGCATAAAAACATAATCCATCGAATTCTTGTGATAATAAAGTGAGAACAAGCGTTATAAGATTGAAAATAGAATAAAACTGTCTTACAAATTTTGAGATAAGAATCCATCGATGATTTGGAATTGATTACGTAATGAATGGAAAACTGAATGGGGAGCAATAGGTGATTGAGTAATTGATTACGAAATGCTAATATGTAGAATTGAAATTGAATGATGACAAATAGACGATGGGAATCACTGGACGGGAAAATAAGAGTGTAAAATGTTGGTGAAATGACACGCAACATAGAGCAGTGTGTAAAGGATGACACGTGGCTAGTATAGGAGTCTTTTATTAAGAACTAGGTGTAAAACCCGTGTATTACACGAGTTGATTAAAAAAGAAATTAAATATTAAAGTATAAACAATAAATAGTTTTTAAAATAAAATTTTGAAATAAGAAATAAAGAAATGTATTAATTGCACGTTAATATCATATTTATTACCTTTAATACTTTACGTCTACTCTAATAAATGACGGTTTGTTTTTGCCACATGTCACACTCTCATTCAATTTGTCAAATATCATTTTGTAGTTATTTTGAATTAATTTCTTTTCCACATGTCATTTTATGGGTTTTTCTATTTTAATAAATTCCATATAATATTTTAATGTAATAATTACAATAAATGTAGTAATAAATGAATATCAATTTAATTAATGGACTTAACTTCTTAATTCAAACTAACCAAATTAAAGTTCATTAGTTTATTTTATTTATTTATTTAAATTTAAAAGATAAAAAAATCAATTTTAATAATTTATTATTTTTCTTATTTTCTTATAAACCTAAAGTTCTTAAATATTAAGAAATTTATATTTAATTTTTTTAATTAACCCATTTAATACATGGGTCTTACACCTAGTATATAAATATATAAATATTATGTGGCTTTTTAGCTTGTAAATTTAAAAAACCTAAGAATTGACATGTGATTATTATTTATTTCAAAAATATTAATGACAAGTGTCAAAATTCATGAGAGTTTGACATGTGGCAAAATCGATCTTCATTTATTATAGTTGATAAATTCAATCATATATAGTTTAAACCTATGAAATACGAAATATAATATAGAACATTATATTATATACTACTAGGTGTGACACACATGTATTATACGGGTTGATTAAAAAAAATTAAACATTAAAGTGTAATTTTTTTTTAATTTACAACTTTAAAATAAAAAAATAATAAATGTATATATTGCAATTTAATATCATAATATTTAATACTTTACATATATAAGTATATGATTTTAATTTTAAAATTGAAACAAACCAAAAATTAACAAGTGAATAATATTTATTTCAAAAATACCGCAAAATGACAAATGTCAAAACTCATAAGAGATTAACATGTGGCAAAAAAAAACTCTCCGTTTATTAAGAAGGATGAACAGAGTAATCATTTCTAATAAATAAAGAACTTTTTGTCACGTGTCACATTCTCATTGATTTGATCACATGTTATTTTGTGGTAATTTTGAGTTAATTTTTGTTCCATATAGCATTTTGTGGTTTTTTTCATTTTAATAATTTTCACATAATATTTAAATGTAATAATTACAATAAATATAATAATAAATGAATATCAATTTCATTAATTAACTTCTTTCTAATTTCAAATTTCCTAAATTAAAGTTTCATTAGTTTTCTTTTTTATTTATCTAATTATTTGTTTAATTTAATAGAAAATCAAACAATTTTATTTTAATAATTCAATATTTTTTTATTTTTTTCTTATAAATTCAAACTTATCAAATATTTAGAATTTGATATTTTTTTTCTTTAAAATGAACTTATGTAATACATAGATCTTATACCTAATACCTAATTACTAATAAAATCAAGCATCATTAGGAATTATAAATGTTATTTCATTTAAATCAATCTTGTTTTGAGAAAATTATACACACCATTATAAAAATGGTCTCATAATGTAGTGTGCGTGTTCGCGCGCACTCAAACATGTGTATGTATGATAGTCAAAATATATCGTGATATACAAAAATGAAGATAAGATTAGCGATTATCCTTTTGCCGATTTGTCTTAAAACTTTTATTATTTCATAAAGCCCATACAGATATTGGTTTCTATTTATTCATCCTTCATATTATGAAAGTGGTTATTATATTTGGTACAAGCCAATTTGAAATATGAAGCAAAAATAAATATAATACCTTTCAAATTTTAGAACACAAATAATTAGAATCAAGTAAGTAATATTGAAGTGTAATAAGGTTTAACAATTAGATTAAATAATGTACTTATACAATTGAAGCGGAGATTCATGATCTTATTTCAATCTTCAAAACATCTTTTTAACGCTTTTTTAATGCTTTTAGTCTTTTACCCCGTCCTAATTCACTACTTAATACCCTTCACATGCACTAATAAAAATTAATCTTTTTTAGCAAATGATAATGCATCCGAAATATAAAAAAATATATATATAAAAAAAATAAAAATAAAAATAAAAACTACAGAACAAAGATGAAACTATAAATATTTATATACACATAAAATAAACGTTAAAAAACTAGACTTCAGAAGTGATCCACCCATATCATGTTGATGGCGTCTCTCCAGCATTGTCTTTGTATTCTCAGACATTAATCATTTTCTTCAAAACTAAGCCCAACATAAAAACACCTTAAAACTTAAGAGACGGGGGAATGAAAATTAAGTAATTAATATACTTCACTTACTCTCAGAGAAGAGAGAATGAATTCATATGGATTAAGAAATAGTTTCAGTGAACTTTAGACTTTCAAATTTCAGAAATCATTATTTAGAACTTGTAGAACTTCAGAAAATTAGATATCACAGCTTGAGACAGAAACATATGAGCAAACCAGTTGATAAATTTGATAACTAGAAATCAAAAAACTCATAGAGTGAGAGAGATAGAGTCGTAGTCTTGTTGGGGGCTTCAACTTAACTTGGCCGTTTCGCTCTATTGTTTGGGAAATTTCCGCTACTGATGCTTAAGTTTTTGACGCTTCAATACCTTTTTGCAGTTGATGAACACTCTTAACAGTAATTTGGGCCTTGAGCGTTTGTCCAAATTTTTCTCTTTACTAACTGTCCCCATATTAGCGTTATATTGTATTGCCACGTGTTCATATTAGTTTCAAGTTGTTGAAGTTAATTATTCAATTTCTGTTAGAAATAGTTAGTTATAAGTTAGAGGTGGTTGGTTATGTCTTGTATACATTTTGGATTCTTTGTATTGTTCAGTATTCAGTTAATAGAAAACTCATTTCGAATCTTTAAATTCTCTCTGAAGCTTAGAAATCAACATGGTATCAGATTAGCAATCAATCCTATCTTCATCTTCTTTCTTCGTTTTTTTCGTTTTCAGTCACATTTGAAAGTGCTTCATCTAATCCTTCAATCATCAACATTTCCAGTCCATATTACATTGGTTCTTTTGATAACTGAAATCAAATCCTTGTTTCCAATGTCTTCAATGGAGTTAGATTTAATTCCTGGAAACATTCAATGATTCTCTCATTATCAGACAACAACAAGTATGGCTTTGTCGATGGTTCTATTCAATCATTTGCAATCAATTCACCTACATATCCTAATTGGCATCGTGTAAACTCTATTGTTATTAGCTGGATTTAGTATTCTTTGAGCAAGAACCTAGCTGACAGTGTGCGATTTCTTCCTACTGCCTATGAGATATGGAACAAACTACATCAACACTTTGAACAATATGATGGTGCTCTTCTTTACAACATTCAACAACAGGTCTATTCCCTTTCATAAGGTACAAATGATTTTTCATCTTATTTCACAAAATTAGCCAAGATCTCGGATAAATTGATGATTTTTCAAAACCTTCCTTCTTATACTTGTGGTACAACAACATCGATTCAAAAATTTCTTGAAGATCAACGTCTCATATAGATGTTAATGGGCTTAAATGAATCATACAAATTTATTAGAGGAAAAAATTCTAATGATGAAGCCACTTCCAACAATTTATGTTGTTTACTCTATGATAATACAAGAGGAACGCCAACACACAATTTCTATTCCTTTAGTCATCAATATTGATGCAACTGCTATGCAAGTCACTTCTGATTTTTCTAATGGGTTTTGAGCATTACATCAATCCTATGGTGCACATGCAAACCCTTAAGCTTTGGATCTAGGTTTCTCTAATTGTACATGCAAATCATCCAAATCTTGTAAACCCTAATTCTAGCATACAAAAATCGAAAAATCATAAATATACCAAGGTTAGGAAATTACTTTTCAATTGTAGCTTGAAGATCTTGAGCTTTAAGAAACTAGCACCTCAAATGTGATGCCTCTAATGAATCACAAACACCAAAGCAAGTTGGATCATCTTGGAGAGAGGGGAAGGAGGCTCAAAATCGACTCTATGATCTCTAGGGTTCAAGTGGTAGTCGAAATTCTAAAGCCTAGGGTCCTTTATATAGGTGAGTCGCTAGAGTTTCAGTTAAAAGCCTAATTGGCTTGCTTAGGCCTTAAGCAGTCTTCAGGATCCTTCCAGAAGCAAGGCTTGGACGAATTCAATGTGGGCTTCCCCTTGATTTTTTCCATCCCCTTCTAAGGGCTCCACAACCCAAAATCCAATTATCTTATAATAACAATTTCAGTCCCCTAGGTTCAGTTTATATTTTTTTACCACAAAATTAATTTTTAATTTATTCTTGATCAATATTAATTAACCAATGTGATTTCTCTTTTAATATATTATTCATATAATATATTAATAAACCATAATAACCTCTTTCTCCATTATTCATCTAGTCAAGTTGCTATGGTGAAGGCAACCCAAAAGAACCATGCTATAAACGGGTCAAGTACATACCAAATATAGTTATGAGCTTAGACACCTAATCCAACAGTCTCCAACTCGGATAAGTCTAATAACTATAAATGCAAATATGACTTCAAAAGCTGATTAGCAATCGTAGCTCTCAAAAGTCACCGTCGAACTCGGACATGTCCTATAGATAAGGGATCGTATAATCCTCTGTTCTCAAGATATCGTGTGGAAAATCACATGCAACATAGTCATACCTATTGTCCAACAGTTTGTTTCTTGATCGCTAATTTGTCTGACATAGAACTTAATTGAACACATCAATTCAGTCCTGACCGGGCCCGGCACATAAGTCAAACCAAATCATCGAGGGGCCTAAGGTATCGCTTTTACCCTCGTAGGATAAAAGGAACAAATAAAGTTCAACTTATATGCTTTTACTATTTACTCATCAAATCATACACAACAATGCATTTTATAACATCAAGTTACTCATGTGTTTACGCATTATCAATGCACAACCAACTTGCAAACAATAAACCATATATCTAGGTTTAAAGACTATATGATATTATCATCTCACAATCACTCATGATTAATTCCATGAAGTGATTCAAGTGAGCGCAGGTTTAATCCAATACTCAAATCTTATTTCAAGAGCACTCATGAAGTTGCAGAAAAACTCTGCTATGTATAGATGCTTAGACAATCTACAAGCCAACTCATGTTAGTCTTTTTTCATACCTACTTTCAAAGTATGATTGACTGTGGATAGTTAAAATAGTCTTATTATCTAGGAAGTCAAAACATGCAAAGTGAAACAATAGTAAATAACTGACATAAGACAGTAACATTACTTATAAACAATACCCCTTTATTTAATCATCAAAATGTCAATTACAATTTATCTATTACAAGTTTCTATGGCTATCTAATCACTAAAAATAATATCGTCCTTCAGCCAAATGCTCCTAGCATGCTGTAAGTGCTTAATCCTACTCAGTCCCTTCATAAGGGGATCTACAGGGTTCTCTTCTGATGATACCCTTTGTACTACAAGGATTCCCTCTTCTACCCGAAGTCTAATGAAGTGATATTTCATGTCGATATGTCTAGATCTGCCATGATCCCTCGGTTCATTGGTTAAGGCAACCACACCTTTGTTATCGCTGAAAATCTATATAGGCTCCTTTATGGATGGCACAACTCCAAGGTCTCCGATGAAGTTCTTCAACCATATTGCCTCTTTCGATGCTTCGCTTGCTGCTATGTACTGTGGTTTGCACGTTGAATCAGCTACAGACTCCTGCTTGGAACTTTTCCAAGTCACTGCTCCTCCATTCAGGGTAAAGACCCAGCCCGACTGCGAGCGGAAATTATCCCGGTTAGTCTGAAACTAGCGTCACTATACCCTCGCACTCTCAATTCATCACTCCTACCGAGGATAAGAAACCATTCCTTAGTCCTCCAAAGTTACTTAAGAATATTCTTTATTGCGGTCTAATATGTCGAGGTTCCCTTGATATCTACTGACCATGCTCAAAGCCAAGGCCACATCAAGGCAAGTACAAGTCATAGCATACATGATCGAGCCAACTGCGGAAGCGTAAGGTACTCGACTCATCTTTGCTATTTCAGCTTCGTTACTCGAGCTTGGAGTCTTAGTCAACTTGGTATTGCTTTGGATTGGTAACTCCCCTTTGTTGGAATTTTCCATACTAAAACGCTTTAGTACCTTATCCAAGTAAGTAGTTTGACTAAGCAATATTAGTCTTTTACTCATATTTCTCACTATCCTTATCCCTAGAATATAAGTAACTTCTCCGAGGTCCTTCATAGTGAAGCACCTCCCAAGCCAGGACTTAACCTCCTGCAGGGTTGGGATGCCGTTTCCTATGAGCAGTATGTCGTCCACATACAATACGAGAAAGCTAACTATACTCCCATTGGCTTTGACATATTCAAATGACTCATCATTGCTTCGCAAGAAACCAAACTCTTTGACTTTCTCATCGAAACAAAGATTCCATCTGCGAGACGCTTGTTTCAATCCATAGATGGTTTTCTCAAGCTTACACACTCTATTAGGGTGTTTTGCCTCGACAAAACCCTTTGGATGACTTATGTAAACATCTTCAGCCAACTACTCATTAAGGAAAGCGGTTTTGACATCCATTTGCCATATTTGATAATCATGAAACGCAGCTATGGCTAGCATAACCCTTATAGATTTTATCTTCGCTACTGGTGAGAAGGTCTCATCATATTCAACTCTGGGAGTTTGAGTAAAGCCCTTCACAACAATTCATGCCTTATATATGTGTACTGTCCCATCCATGTCGGTCTTCTTTTTGAAGATCCACTTGCAGCCAACCGTCTTAAGACCTGATACATTGTCAACCAAGTTCCAAACTTGATTGTCATACATGGATTGAATCTCGTTGTCCATAGCCTCTTTCCACTTTGCAGACTCTGGGCCTACCATGGCTTCCTTATAGCTGTTAGGTTCATCTAAATTTACTAGTGTATTATCACTAATAAACATATCACCCTCACTTGTTATATGAAAACCATATAACACAGGTGGACCACTAACTCTACTGGAACATCTAAGAGGTAAGGACTCGTCAATCGGTTTAATAGGAGTTTCCTCCTCGAGTTGAACACCATCCTTAGAGGTTCCTTCATCACTTGACTCTTGAAACTCTTCAAGATTAATTTGCATCCCATTGTCCTCTTGGCTTATGAGTTCTCGCTCTCATAAAACCCATCTCTTCGCAACAAAGACAGCATTGTCACTCGGTCTATAGAAGAGATATCCAAAGGACTTAAGCTGATAACCGATGAAAATACACCGCTCACTACGAGGTTTGAGCTTTTTATGAGTGTCTCGTCTTACGAAAGCCTCGCAACCCCAAACCTTGATATGTGCCAACGAAGGAGCTTTCCCTGTCCACATCTCGTGAGGTGTTTTGGCAACCTTCTTAGTAGGGACTAGATTAAGGATATGGGCAAAAGTCTCTAAGGCATACCCCGAAAAGGAGATAGGTAATGAAGCACAACTCATCATGGAATGAACCATGTCCAACAAATTTCGATTACGCCTCTCAGCCACACCATTCTATTGTGGCATCCTAGGTGGTGTTAATTGCGAAAGAATTTCGCATTCCTTGAGGTAGTCGTGGAATTCAAGACTAAGGTACCCACTACCTCGATCGGATCAGAGCATCTTAATTTTCCTGCCCAGCTGATTCTCTACTTCGTGCTTAAACTCTTTGAACTTTTCAAAGGTTTCTGACTTGTGCTTCATTAAGTAGATATACTATAACGCCCGTAGATCCGGGCTAGTCACTTTAGAGACAGTGAGCGTCAAAAATGACTTTTTGATAGAACATTATTTAAAATAAATAATCTTAACCAAGTTGTAGTATATGTCACAAAGGTTCTGTACATATAAAGAACGCCGAAATCCGAGTTATAACGAAGAAGTTATGACCCGTCGAGGTTTTACGGCAAAACCGGTGCGACACCGGGAATCATAAAAAAATGAATTTACGACAAAATACTGTGTAGCCTTAGCGATCTAGACAAAAGTCGTAGTATATGTTAAACTGAGAGCGTGCATAAAAATAACGTCCAAATCTGACTTCATATGAGGAAGTTATGATTTTTCTAAGATTTAGCATAGCAGTGCACAGCCCGAAATTCTAATTTTAGATCGGTTGATCTTCAGCCAAAATAATCTAAACGAGAAATGAAGATATCATTAATATGAGTTAAACGATAAAAAGACAGATGAAAATGTAGCTTGTATGCAAAAGATATGGACAAAAAACTTAGTCTCTACTCTTCGAGGGCGACGAATTCGATACAGTTTTATAATTCGGAGATAGAATGAGAATTAGTCACCGGTGTTTAAATGAAAGTTGTAGTAATCATAAATACCAACACGTGGATATAAATAACGTCAAAAACGAAGCTCGTATGCGAAAGATATGGACGAAGCTTAGTCTCTACTTTTCGAGTGCGGTAAATTCGAATACAGTTTGTAAATCTAAGATAGAATAAGAATTTGTCAACAGGGTCTAAATGAAAGTTGTAGTACTTGTAAATACCAACGCGTGGATATAAATGAACTAGAAAACAGAGCTCGTACACGGAAGATACGGACGAATCTTAGAGACTACTCTACGATAAAATCCCTATAAATAAAGGATGAATCCTTTATATTTTCTTCACACCATAACCTCTATTTCTCTCTCTAACTTCTCTCTAGCCTCCTTAAACCCCTCCCAAGTCTAGGGAACCTCCCTAGTGCGAGAAGGAAGCCCCGGAGTGCCCGACGGCTCTGAGTAGAAAAACTTTCGGCTCAGAAACGCTACTCCAACGAAGTCTGATTTTTTAATAAAAACCCGCTGCAAGTGAGCTACGCCTACACTATTTCTAATATAGATTTTATTTAAATATAGTAATGTTATTAGGACATAATAATAATAATAATAATAATAATAATAATAATAATAATAATAATAATAATAATAATAATAATAATAACAATAATAATAATAATAATGCTAAGACTAATAATTAGTCACAGTAAATTAGGGATGTCAACGGGACCAGACGGGAGCGGGAATAGCTGCCCCCGCTCCCGCCCCCGAAATCAATTGTTGCCCCCGCTCCCGGTCCCGCCCCGGCACCCCCGTTTACATAGCCCCCGGTCCTGCTCCCGGTTACCTCCATCACCCCCGATCCCGCCCCCGTTCCCCCGGTTCCCCCGCTTAAAATTCGTTTTTTTTGCTAAACGACTACTTTGTGTTAGGCTAAAAAGCTTGTTTTTTAATAACTTTAAAAGTTTAAAACATAATCTTTTAGAAACTAAACAATTAAAAATTCAACATTACGAATTCAATATTACAAAACGACAATTCCAGCAATCTTAAAAATATAAAATATGACAAATCCAATATTACAAATATAAAATACTTACATATCCAAAAATATATGATTAATTCACTACCTCTTCAATATCTATTAATTGAAAACGGGAAAGTGAAACCTAACCTACACTTAAAATTAGAAAATCTATTTTGTATATTTATTTTATATTAAATATATATTTTTTACATAAATGTACAACCGGGGCCCCGTGGGAGTACGGGATGGGAATACCAACTCCCGCTCCCGGTCCCGAAAATAAGCAGGGCTTAATTTTGCCCCCGCTCCCGCTCCCGCTCCCGGTTTTTTTAAAAATTTAGTCCCATACGGGATCGGGATCCCACGGGAGCGGGGTTCCACGGGGGTTTTTGACATCCCTACGGTAAATATTAGACTAAAGTCTAGTGGTAATAATACTAGGTTTCGTCGAAGGAAATTATATTGCTAAGAAGCGAAACGTTGTCGAAGTTTGGAATCATCACTTTAACAAGTGAGTTCATAGTTACTTTCATGTTACACATAGATATGAAGTATTGTATATATATTACGTGCCATGTGGGCATATTATCTGGATACTTGCTGTCTATGCTGGATGAATGATTTTATACATGTTTTAAATGATTTAAACTATATATTTATTTTATACTTACATATATGTTGGGATAAAACATGGGTAGATGAAATAGTTGATGTGTGATGAAATAAAATGATGAGACATAGGTAATGATAATTAGGTGAGGATAGATAGGTGATGATGAATCGGTGATGTAGGATGAAAGATACTATAACCTTGTTCGACAATTTGGAGATGTAGTCATCTACCAGGGTATAGATGGAGACCACAGACTATTATAGACAGCCCCGTGGAAACACCAGCACGCTCATAACCTCTAGGTGATGAATTACAAGTTCAGACGATGTTGTAACTACATATTCATGCGATAATACTCTGACCGCTTACTATGAATTACGAGTTCAGGCGATGTTGTAACTACGTATTCATGCAATGATACCTTAACTCTTGTTGGGCACGTATTGAGGGAGTAATCCCTGAATCAATATTTTCTATGCGATGTGAGCGATGATCCTTAGGGAGAGTCCTTAGGAACAAACATATAAGGAAATGCGATGTAAGGAGATGAGAGGTAAATATGATGTAGGAGACGACCCTTAGGATAAATCCTTAGGGAAGTTACTTAGGAATAAAGAAGATAATGGGGATGGGTAATTGGGTTAATTGTTTGATGATTAAACATAATAATTATATTATTGTTGGTTGAAAACCCTATGTATTCACCAGGTTTCCCAACCTGACACACTCAGTTTACTTGTATCACAGGTGACGATGTGAAGTTACATTACACTGAGAGATTAAGGAGATATATATCACTAGTGTAAATGAATGTAAGTTCTGTTTATGCTTATGTTTCTGTATTGACGATGACATCCCAAATGTTTTAAAAGGAATAAAAATACATTTCTTCGGAAATGCTTTGATAACGAAATTATCATGTTTTTCTAGGAACAAATTCCGCAACGTTTTTATTGAAAGAGATACTCTGATTTTTATAAAGCATAAACAAAATTGGTATTTTTTGGCCGTGAAAATGGGGATGTCACATATACCCATATTTGCTATAATCATCGGTGAAACTCACATAGAAGCGGTTCACATCCCTTGTGGTAGATCTAAAGGGCCCGCACACATCGGTGTGTATGAGATCCAATAAACCCTCACCCCTTTCACAAGAACCAGTGAAGGGTGACTTGGTCATCTTTCCAAGCAAACAAGACTCGCACACGTCATCGTCCCTAAGGTCGAATGACTCTAACACTCCATCCTTTTAGAGTTGGGCTATGCGGTTCTTGTTGACATGTCCAAGACGACAATGCCATAAGCATGCTTTGTCCAATTTATTGGAAGAATCGATATGCAACACATCATTTCCTAAGTTCTTTACAACCATCACAGTTTCATATATAACATTACAATGAAATGCTTCAAAATAGAAAGTACCATTAAATGAAGCATTAATAGAACCTTTTTCATTATCAAACGAAAATCTAAAACCTTTTTTATACAAACCATGAAAATAAATAACGTTTCGTGTCATTTCTGACGAGTAACAACAATTATTCAAATCTAAACCTAACCCACTACTAAGGACTAAAGAGTAAACTCTAATCATGGTGACAGGCGATGCTTTCCTATTCCCCATGATCAAGTTTATCTTCCCATGCTCCACATCCCTACTTCTTCTTATACCCTACAAATCAGAACAAATGTGAAAACCACATCCTATGTCGAGGACCCAAGACATAGCATGTGATGAGTTGTTAGAATGAATAGTATAAATACATGTGAAGGATGGATTTATCTTCCCATCCTTGATATCTTGCAGATACTTCGGGCAGCTTCGTTTCCAACGCCCTTTCTCGTAGCAGTAATAGCACTTTGCATCCTTCGGGTTGGAGGAGGGTGCAATGGGAAAGCAAGTGAAGGGAAAGCAAGTGAATTTTGATATGGGCATATTTAGTTATAAAAATCATGCATGATCTTAATACTCTATGTTAATTTTATCTCAAATAATGAACCAAAGGTGCTTAATTAGCTTGAATATTTCATTTTCAGTAACAAAGACATGCTCGGATGGAAAAGGAAGCGGAACTAGCTATTGGAAGCTTGGGTCTTGGATTTTGAAGAAAGAAGGACGTTGCTGGACAGCTTGACCCCTCGTCAGTGTTTTGGCCATATCTCATGAACCGTAACTCCGATTGACGAGATTCAAAATGTTCTGAAAACTAGATACAATTTCGGATGACTTTTGTGTTTTGAGAAAATGATGATTCCAAACGTACTCGGCGAGTAGGGTCGATTACTCGCCGAGTTGGTCTGAAGTTTCGCGATTCTGGACGCGCTGACTTGCCGTACACGGGTTTTAAGTGACGTACTCGCTGAGTAGGTCACTGGACTCACCGAGTAGCCCCTGTTTTGTGAAAATCTATATAAAGGGACTTTCAGATCGATACCCTAGCATAGAGATGAACCCTTGGAGGCCAATTGTCGACAAAAGGTGTTGCTAGAGCGTGGGAAGCAAGGGAATCAACCCTACATTCAATTTTAAGGAGAATCAAGTCAAAATCAAGTTTAATCTTACCTAATCTCTTGTTTGAACTATGTTTTTACCAATTGATTTTGTTTTTGTGCTTGTTTCTGCTGTAATCATGAGCTAAAAACTCATAACTTCTGTTTAGGTAGATGAATTTGTGAACATGGATTGATTATTTGATTAGGATTAATTTTAATTGGTGATTATGTTTTATTAAGCTTGTTAAAGAACCTTATGTGTTAATAATAACTATTCTTCTGTTAATAAATTAGTAATTAAGTTGTATGAACATCTCTTAGTTGCTAATTTCATATGATTTACGTGACCACATAGTTGTATGTCTAGGAATAACGAATGTGAAACTAGAATTAACTTGAAGATAGGTAAGTTAATGTGTGAGATTGTGTGATACACCATCAACAAGAGGTTAATTGAATTACCAATTTGATTAACTATTACAAGTCTTATTTAACCCGAATCAATAACTAGGAAATCCGTTGATTTAGACAACTGGCCACTGCTTGAGTTAATTTGTTTCCTAAGGATTAGTAATAGCGAACGTGGAACTAATCATCTTAGTGGGTAGCTAATGAAGAATTAATCCGATACATTGAAATCATCCATGGGAACAAATGAGTCGAACCTAAACAGAAGTCCTCTTTATTATTGAATTTAGTTGATTTTTATTTGCTTAGCTCTTAGTTTCTTAGTTTAAGTTTTAGTTAATTGTTTAAGTTTCTAGTCTTGCAAAACTAGAGAAAACCCCCTTTCTATTACTTGTTTTATTTAGATAATATTAGCATCTATTTTAATTGTTTACCGTTCCCTATGTTCGATACCCTACTTACCTGAACTAAACTGCTAATCGATAGGTACACTGCCTTTCGTGTGTTTGTCTTTGCGTTTAAGTTAGTAGGATTAAAACTAGTTTGTTTCACACACATCAAGTTTTTGGCGCCGTTGCCGGGGAACGGTTCTAAATAGTTAATTTTATTTGCTAATTGTTATCATTTTTTTATTTTATTTGTTGATTAATTTTTTTTATTTAGTTTAATTTTTTATTTTTATTTTTATTTATTATGTATTTTCCAAATCTCGATGCTTTTGATGCTTTTCTTGAGGAAGTAGTACAGGAAATTGAGCAAGGAGATGAGGAGTATGACTCAGATGAAGATTTGCATAAATTTGGAAGATGGTTAGATAACATCTTGCCCAACACAGAAGGGACATCTGAGTTACAAGATGAAGAATTTAATCCAGAAAGAGACTTGGAGGAGCTGGAAAGATTGCTAGCAGGAGGGTCAGATGAAGAACAAGAACAAGCTGAATTGCAGGAACCAAGCTGTGGTTTGACCATTACCACGACATGGCCCCCTGTATTTTTGGTTTGTGTTTCGAAGCACGGGGTGATGATTCCAACTTTGGAGAAAGTTCTGAGGCACGATCCATTTTTGATTAGTATCCAACCGGTTCCAACCCTTGTCAATATTCTTGGGTTTTATGAATTCAAGCTCGTTTGGCCAATTTTAGAAGAAAAGAGCCAAATTTTACAAATTGGTCCAAAGAAAATATTTAATGCAACGGATGGATTGGCATTGAGTTTATTGGAAGTTTATTAGGTTGGGAGTCCAGCTAAAGACTCGCACAAAAAGAAGCGCTTGCGGGAGGCAACCCGTCATTAGAGTTTGCTTTTCTTTTTCTTTCTAAACTTCTAGTATTTAGGGATAATTTAGGATTTTTATTTTGATTTATTTTTATTATTACTTGGTATTTGTTTTTGATCTTTTCAGTTTGAGTGTAAGGATGCATGTGAGGGTCTAGAGTCAAGGTTGATGAAGTGAGAAATCGAGTCTAGGCGAGAGAGGAAACGAAGTTTTGAGTCAAGCTATGAGTCCAATTGATAGAAGGGTTATATAGTGTTTATTACCTAAAGAAAAATGAGGGAAATTATTAGTTTATATAACCCCCCATACATCATAAACGGACTTGGGCAAAATAAAAGTTTTGTCACCCAACGGTCTACTCGCCGAGTCCATGTGAAAATTCACGATTCTTCTGCCATTTACGCTTCAACCCGGCGAGTCTACATGCTTACTCGACGAGTCGCTCATTCTTCTTACTTTTGAGCTGAAGATTTGATGACATTTGATATGGGCATTGGTTAATAAGCACTCTTTAATAAGCACGTATTTATCTTCTGGCATATCGTCGTGTACTCGCCGAGTAGGGTCGATCTACTCGCCGAGTAGGTCCTTCTTTCACTCTTTAATCTTCACTTGCTTTCCCTTTTCTCCTTTTTGCCTCCAAGCATATCTTTTGGACTGAAAACACAATTCAAAGCATTTTAAGTACCTTTTGTCCATATTGTCCATATTATTCTCATAATTAACCAAAAATAACTAAGAATATATGTTAAATAATTAACTAATTATGCACATCTCACCAGCCTTGGTTCCACTAGAAGAGGTACCATCGTGGGACTTTCCCTTGTGGCTCTTAGAAGGATCCTTCCTCTTATTACCCTTCCTTTACCCAATATCCAAGACGGTGGCGGTAGTAGCAGGAGTTGATGCAACGGATTTGTCTTTCAGACTACTCTCAGCAATCCTCAATAAGCCTTGAAGCTTGCTTAGAGTGACCTCCTCCTTGTTCACGTGGTAGGTCATACGAAACTGGTTGTAACAAGGAGGTAAGGAGTGTAGAATGATATCTATAGCCAGCTCCTCATCGAAGTTAACATTTAACTTCAACAAGCAGTCCACATATCTTTGCATTTTATGCAGGTGGGCCATGATGGACTCTCCATCCTTCATCTTGGTAGTGATCATTGCAGCAATGATCTCGTACCTTTCCTGCCTCGCGCTTTGATTATACCTACCCATCAAATCTTGATGCATCTCGTAGTGGTAGTAGTCCTTGTAGGACTTTTGGAGTTCAGTAGTCATTGTCGCGAGCATGCTGCAATGAACTTTCATTGCATCTCGCTCGTGAGCTTCGTAAGCATCGATTTCTTCGGGAGTAGCAGTGTTGACATTGACCTCTTTCAGCTCCTTATCGAGAACATACTCCTTGTCCTCGTAGCGGGTAACCATGCGGATGTTGCAGATCTAATCGTTGAAATTGGACCCACCAAATATCACCCTCCCACACAAGTTCATGAGTGAGAATGACCCCGAAGGGTTTGAGCCAGAAGAGTTGTTGTTGTTCGAAGTAGACATCTGAAATAGAAAAGGAACCAAGTTTATATTAGATAAGAATCCCCAATTAAACACCCAAATGAGAAATTAGGGCTAGGACCCAACACAATTATTCACAATTTAGAAGAGGGATGTCATAATCTAAATTAAAAATAATTTGAAGGTAAGTGAATGACGATTCACTAATTTCCACCATGAAAAACGAAAACAAAAACGAAATTAAAGATGGATCTGTGGTGAAAATGGAAAATATTGCAATTGAACCAATCAAGGGTTTCGGATCTATTTTACTTTACTTTACTTCTAGAAAGTGTTTGTGTCTGGACAATGTTTTATATGTACCTGGGATCCAAAAGAATCTTGTGTATGAAATTGTTTTAAATAATTATGGTTACAAACGAGTATCATAAAGTGACAAGTATATCTTGTCAAGAGATGGTTCTTTTATGGGTTTTGGATATGTATGTAATGGAATGATTAGGATTAATATTAATTATCCTAGTTATGATAATTATGTTTGTATGGCTTCTTCTAGTACTAGCAATAACTTTAATAAATCTAATTTATGGCATGCTCGACTAGGACACATTCATTACAAGAGATCAAAAGACATGTAAAAAATGAGTTTAATTCCTAATTTCGATATAAACAATCAAAAATATAAAACATGCATGTTAACTAAAATCAAAAGACAACCTTTCAAAGATGTTGTTAAGGAAAGCAAATTGTTGGAACTTATACATAGTGATTTATGTGATTTCCATGCAACATCTTCCCTTGGAAACAAAAAGTATGTTATTTCTTTTATTGATGATGCATCTAGATATTGTAATGTCTATGTGCTACATTCTAAGGATGAAGCACTTGATAAATTTAAAATTTATAAACAACAAATTGAGCTTCATAAAACTGAATTAATAAAAGGGTTGCGTATTGCTAGAGGTGGTGAGTATTATGATCCAATTTACTTTGAATCAACTGGAATAATACATCAAACCACATCTCCTTCTACACCGCAATAAAATGGTGTAACTGAAAGGAAGAATAAGACTTTAAAAGTAATGGTTAATTCCATGTTGTGCTATTCTGGATTGAGTGAAGGTTTTTGGATTGAGACAATGTTAAATTCATGTTATATTTTGAATAGGACTCCAAAAAAAAGGAGTAAGAATACTCATTATGAACTTTGGTGTAAAAAGGTACCAAATTTGATTTATTTTAAAGTTTGAGGTTGTCGAGTAGTTTTGAGGCGCACTGAACCCAAAATGAAAGCTTTGGGTGAAAGAGGTATAGATTGTATTTTTATTATATATGTTGAGCATTCCAAAGCCTACATATTCTATGTTTTAGAATCTAATGACTATGTGTCTGTAAACACTATTATAGAGTCAAGAGATGCTATGTTTGATTAAGAAAGATTTACATCTATACCTAGACCAAGGGACATGATTCAACAATCTTTTAGCAACAACACAACTCAAGCTGAATATGCTTCTGGTGCTACAAGTTTTGTCCCTGAACTTAGAAAGAGTACTAGAGCTAGAAAAGCTAAATCTTTTCGATTTGATTTTCAACTATATTTAGTTGAAGGAACAAGGGATGAGACAGTGTCTCAACTTCAATATTGTTTTAATATTGAGGATGATCCAAAAACTTTTAGTGAAGCTATGACTTCTAGGGATGTTCATTTCTAGAAATACGCAATTCAGGATGAGATTAATTCTATCATGCATAACAATACTTGGGTATTGTTTGATTTACCTCCTGGTTGAAAGGCATTAGGATGTAAATGGTTCATCAAAATAAAAATGAAGGTGGATGGCACAATTGATAGGTATAAAGCCAGATTGGTTATCCAAGGCTTTAGACAAAGGAAGGCATTCATTTCTTTGATACTTATGCTCATGCTGCCAGAATTTCTACTATTAGATTATTATTAGCTCTTACAGCTATACATAATCTTGTGATTTACTAAATGGATGTGAAAATCATGTTCTTGAATGGTGACTTGGATGAGGAAATATACATGCCTGGAAATGAACATAAAGTGTGAAAGTTAAAGAAATCATTATATGGTTTGAAACAAGCACCAAAACAATGACATCAAAAAGTTTGATGATGTTGCCTTGTCTAATGGTTTTGCATTAAACCAAGCTGACATGTGTGTATATAGAAAATTTGATACCTCTGGTAAAGGAGTCATTATTTTTTTATATGTAGATGATATGTTGATTTATGGTACTGATTTAGAAGAAGCTGATAAAACTAGGAAATTCTTATCATCTAGTTTTCAAATGAAAGACTTGGGGGAGACTGAGGTAATTCTTGGTATAAGAATTAAACAAGGAAACAATGGGATTTCAATTTCTCAATCTCATGACATTGAGAAGATATTGAAAAAGTTTAATTTTGAGAATTGTTCTCCTGTTAGCACTCATATAGATCTTAGTCTTAAGCTTCTACCTAACAAAGGATCTCTAGTGTCTCAACTTGAATACTCAAGGGATATTGGTTGTCTAATGTATGCCATGATTAGTACTAGGCTTGATATAAAATATGTTGTGGGAAGGCTTAGTAGTTATACTAGTAATCCTAGTACACATCATTGAAAGGGACCATGAATTATGGTTTAACTTATAATATATATCTTTCTGTTTTGGAAGGTTATTCAGATGCTAGTTGGATTAACAACTTAGAGGATCACTCGTCTACTAGTGGTTGGATGTTTCTTCTTGGAGGAGGTTCCATTTCTTGGGCATCTAAGAAAAAAACTTTTATTACTAACTTAACTATGAAATCTGAATTTGTTGCATTGTCTACTGTGGCTAAGGAATTTGACTTATGAAATTCCATTTTGGCCCAAACTAATATCTATAATTTCTATCGGATGTGATAGTACTGTAACTTTGGCTAAGGCTTATAGTCAAGTGTACAATGAGAAGTCTAGACATTTAGGTGTTAGACATAGCATGATTCGTGAGCTCATCATGACTGGTGAGATATCTATGGAGTTTGTAAGAACTCGGTTCAATTTGGCCGATCATCTAACCAAAGGGTTATCAGGAGATCTTGTGCACAAGGCGGCTGCAGGGATGGGTTTAAAGTCCACTTAAAATCTTTTATATTGAGATACCCAATTCCCATCTAATGTAATATTAGATGATGAATTAAATGAGGATAGCTTGATATATGAAGATTGGAACACATTATAATCATCATCCCAAGGTATGTGTTCAGTACTGCGAGTTAAGGAGGTTGAGATTTTATTTCCTAATAGCTCTTTAAAAAATTGCATTAGTAGGTGCAAGAACAAAATAAATACCTATATAAGCATGAATTTTAGCTACTTCAAGAAGTTGGGACTTGACTTTGATATACTTATTGAAGGATGGGACACAAGCTAGTAAAATATAGTGTCAAACTAGGAATTATAAGAGTGTAAATTGTTGTGTGTATTATCTTTATGTATTCACATTGAATAGAAAGGGTTCAATCCTTAGTGACACTCTAATATTCGAATATTTGGATTGAGTAATATACTAATGTGAAATTCAATCGTCATGATATTTCATTTATGCATCAGTTTGTTATTGTTTATGTTTTGCTTTAAGTTTAATCAGGATTACACTTAAATGGGGGAATTTTGTTGGTGATTTAATATCATCAATATTATTTAAGTGTAATAGGATTAAATTTGTTGACCAAAAGTGATCTTGTTGAATATTGAACAAGTTAGGATGGTGTAAGAGTGCACACTTGTTCAAGTTTTCAAGATTCAAAGTACACTTTTATTTACGGGCAAAGCCCCTAAACGAACAGGGATCCGGGGCGAACGCCCTTAGCGGGGTCCAAGTGGCGGAGCCCCTGGCTGGGGTCGAAATTTTTTTATTTGGGTTATGTTGTTAAGGTAGGAATTTTTTTATTTCTAACTGTCTAGTGACAGTTTTCAGACATGAATCATATAGTTGTTTTTGGTCATTTTCTGGTACAATCTTGACGAACATTTTCACATACATTCTTGGATTTCATATCTCTGAATTTCATCGAATTGATTGATCGATCTGTACCATCGAAATACTTCAATTTGATAGTGCATCACGAATTTCAGAAAATCCAAGAAATATGTTCATCCCTATTTATAACACTATGTTCCCAATGGAATAATTATTCATCAACAGAAGTATATCAAATAATTACTTGAAGCTTATTATATGACTTAATGCACTTCTGTTAATACTCCACTTACACAAAAACTCAAATTGGTTCCAATCACAGACAATTCTCTTGAAGATCCAACTATTTATCGTCAACTCATAGGTAAACTGAATTTCTTAATATATACGAGACCTGATCTCTCTTTTTCTGTCCAATACTTAAGTCAATTCAACAAAACTCCATCACAAGCTCACTATGATGTTGCTTTGTATGTTCTTCAATATCTCAAAGTCATTTTTAATCAAGGATTCTACTTCAATAAAGATGATTCTTACAATATTGAAGCATATTGTGACTCGGATATGGGCTGCTTCCCCAATCACACGATGTTCTGTTAGTGGATATTTCATTATGTTTTTGGAATAGTGTAATTGCTTAGAAATCAAAGATGAAAATTAAAATCTCTCTGTCATCTGCAGAGGCTGAATATCGCTCCATGTGAAGATTGTGTGTAGAAATGGCTTACTTAAGTTGTTTTTTTCATGAACTTCAAGTACCTAACATCACACCTATTCCTCTAAAGTGTGACAACCAAGCAACTATATACATTGCAAATAATCCTGTATTTCATGAACGTACAAAACATATTGACATAGATTATCATTTTGTTCGTGAAAAACGGCAGCGTGGGATCTTATCCTTGTCTCATGTTCCAACAACTCATCAGCTCGCAAATGGTGTTACGAAGCCTCTAACTAGTTCAAAACATCAAGAAGCTTCAGTCAAGCTGAGTTTACAACCTTACCCTCCATCTTGAGGGGGTGTTAGCGTTATATTGTATTTCCACATGACCAGATTAGTTTCAAGTTGTTGAAGTTAGTTATTTAATTTATGTTAGAAATAGTTAGTTCTGAGTTAGAGGTTGTTGGTTATCTCCTGTATATATTTTTGCTTCTTTTTATTGTTCAACAATCAATTAAATGGAAAATTCGTTTTTCAAATCTTCCAGTTCTCTCTCAAGATTAGAAATGAAAGAATTACTTGAAGCTTATTCTATGACTGAATGTACTTCTGTTAATATTCTACTTCCACAAGAACTCAAATTGGTTCCAATCATGGACAAACCTCATGAAGATCCAACTATTTATCGTCAATTCATTGGTAAACTGAATTTCTTAATACATACGAGACCTGATCTCTCCTTTTCTGTCCAATACTTAAGTCAATTCAACCAAACTCCATCACAAGCTCACTATGATGCTGCTTTGCATGTTCTTCAATATCTTAAAGCCAATTTCAATCAAGGATTGTACTTCAATAAAGATGATTCTTACAATATTATTGAAGCATAATGTGACTCAGATTTGGTTAAGCTTGGTTAAGTCGTCATTTCCATGAACTTCAAGTACCTAATATCACACCTATTTCTCTAAAGTGTGACAACCGGGACATTGCATCTAATCTTGTATTTCACGAACGTACAAAACATATTTACATATATTGTCATTTTGTTCGTAAAAAACTGATGAGTGGTCTCATATCCTTGTCTCATGTTCCAACAACTCATCAATCAAATGTTCTTACAAAGCTTTAACCGGTGCAAAACATCAAACAAAGCTTCATCAATCAATATAATGCTAACACCCCTCTAGCTTAAGGGGGTGTTAGCATTATATTGTTTTACCACGTGTACAAATTAGTTTCAAGTTGTTGAAGTTAGTTATTTAATTTCTTTTAGAAATAGTTACTTCTAAGTTAGAGGTGGTTGGTTATCTCCCGTATATATTTTTGCTTCTTTATATTGTTGAGTAATCAGTTAATGGAAAATTCATTTTCGAATCTTTCAATTATCTCTCAAGCTTAAAAATTATTTAATTTATGTTAGAAATAGTTAGATTTGAGTTACAGGTGATTGGTTATCTCCTATATATGTTTTCGCTTGTTTGTATTGTTGAGTAATCAATTAATCGAAAATTCATTTTCGAATCTTTTAATTCTCTTTAAAGCTTACAAATTAACATCCCCCACCCCCACCCCCCATCAAAAAATATTCCAATTCATTTCTCGAACACATTTTAATAAAAACATATATTATTATAATGCAGTTATGTTTCTTTTTATGGTTTATGCTTTTTAACAACAATTTAGAAATTGTGAGTTTAAAACCATGTTATCCATATATCCGTTAATATGATCAAGATGAGCATCTCATTTCTAAACTTTTAGCAATTAAAGTCGGGCCCGATAATACAGGTTTGTTTTTGTCTATATATTTTTTCCGTTGACGAATTATACCAGACTGTCGTAGATACAAGAAAACAGCCTGGATAGATTTGGATAATGATATATGTCTTTTATTTGGATAAAACTTTGATAATCTCAATGACCATTCTTGCTTAATGACCAATTCTAATACTTATGATTGACTTTTTCGTAAATGTAATTGAGTTTATGAAATTATATGTATATGATCAGATGGAAAATTTCATTCAAACAAAATACGAAAATGAGTATTCTATCATCTATAGAAGCGAATGAGTTTATAAGGTGGCTACAGTTCATTGATAAGTTTATTACTAATAACATTGAATTTTTAAAATGAATACCATTATATATTCATGCAAGTCAAATTTTGAATTTTAATAGTATTTTGCGTATTTTAAAACATGAATACCAATGGCACATTAAATTAGAAAAGAAAATGTAGAGTTTATGTGTGATATCTTTTGCACGTAAATATGAACATGAACCACATAAATATACACTCTTGTAGTTTGGAATTAAGAACATATATAAACCACGTAAATATGCACTTATATATTTTCAGTTATGAGTGATATCTTTAGCTACGATATAATGCTCCTCAATGTGATATTGCTTTCAAACCTATATTTACGAAATCGGGTTGTTGTCGAATATGCAGGCCTTTCTGAAAAGGTTGTATTTAAGATGTCCGTTTATTTATTTATTTATTTATTTATTTATTTATTATTATAATTATTATTATTATTATTATTATTATTATTATTTAGAAGCAGCTTTTTTTTCACCAACAGCTGGTGCTTTTTTCTTCTATTATTATAAACTCCGAAAATATCGAATACTGTATATAATAATGAGTTATTATATGGTATTCTTTTAATTTTTTTTTTTATTTTTTGTAACTACAAATCTAATTTACTCATAAATTACTTCATAATTCCGTCTATATCCACGATAGGACCTGAATTCTCAAATTTAAGGAAATAGAACACCACTTGATACCACTAGGTTAGAAGCCTTGTTATTACATGGTATTTAAGGGGCTTTATTTATTGATAAACTGTGACAACCCGAAATTTCTATGTTGTACAACCATTCAATTCAATCAAAATCAGTCTCGTTTCTGCTATCTTTTCGTATTGTTTAGGGTCTGGTTAAGTGTTCTAAGCCTAGTACATTCAAGGTTTGGGTTTAGAGATTAGTTAACTTAAGTTCATTGTGTTGCATTCAAGCCAAGAACTCCATCAAGAGGAGTTTACGGCCGTAAATTCAAGGTGGTCGTGAACTCATGCCCTTATGTGAGATATTCTTTCGCTTTTCTTCATTTCTCACACTTCCAAGTCTAGAAAATCGATTCTCTCTCAAGTATCATCAAGCATTTTCATCTTGATCTTCAAATAAGTAAGTATTTCTTCCATTGTTTAGTTGATACCTTGCTTTATCTAGTGAAACTCCATGATTTCATCCATGAAATTACCTCTTTTGGTTAGATCTTCAAGATCATCATCTTTCACCAAGAACACAGACTAGTTCTTGGACCGTGAACACCCCCTTCAAGCTAGTTTTCTCGCAAAACTTCAACGGGTCATAATTTCTTCGTTATAAGTCAGATTTCAGTGTTCTTTATATGTATAGAATCCTTGTGGCATATACTATACTTTGGTTAAGATCATTTACTCTAAATAATCTTATATCAAAAATTCATTTTTTAACGCTTATTATCTTTAAATTGACTAGCCTAAATTTTATGTTATTACAACTAAAGACTTTTGATATTTCTTTTAAAGACACATGAGAATGTCGTGCATATAGCTCAAAAGAAACCAAGAAGTCGGTGGGAGTCATATTGAACCTGAATAAATTTGAGATTTGAATGATAATTGACCTATAATTGGCGCTAGCTCTTAGCCTGAGGTTAGAAAATGAGTTGAGTCAAATAACATTGCCTTGCCTCTTTGTAGATTTGGTAGAGTTAGATCGCCTCCTAATTTTCATGAGTATCGTCTAACTGTGGAAGGTGATATGTTTATTAGTCATAAAGCATTAATTAATTTAGATAAGCCTAATAGCTACTAGGAAGCAATGATGGGCCCTATGGCTGCCATTAGACGAGTATAAGGATAGAGATATTCAGTCCATGAAGGATAACTAATTTTGAAATTGGTTGATCCAAAACCTAGTCTTATGATAATGGGGAGCGTTTACATCTTCAATGTGAAAAAAAACATGGAGAGGAATATACACAGATTCAAATCTAGTATGGTGGAAAAGAAGTTTTGCTCAGACTCAAGAAATTGATTATTAGGAAACATTCTCACAAGTAGCTAAGAAAAGTCTATTGGGTTATTTGTTACCATTGTTGCCTTTTTGATATAAGATATGGTAAAGTGGATGTTTAAAATAACTAGATTAATAGTAAACTTTCAAATGGTATATGACATATTCAGAAAGGATTTAAACATACAAATTATCCAAGCATGGTGTGTAAGCTTGAGAAATCTATTTATATATTTGGACAAGAATCGCGTAATAGGAATCTATTGTGTCATGAGAAAGTCAAAGAGTGTTACCCTTCTAGAAAACCAAATGAGTCTTGAGTACATGTCAAAGCTAGTGGGAGTGTCATTGAGTTCCTAGTATTGCATGTTGATGACAATACTACTCACATGAAACAATGTCTCTAAGTTGCAAAGTGCAAAAGCTCGAGAATTTTTTTGTTATGATGGACATGGGAAAACAACATTAAGAATTGGTTTTGGATCTAAAGGAATATATTGCAATATCAATAGGATTCAATAAAAGCACAATACATTGGAAGGTTTCAACATGAAAGTTCCAAATATATTGTTCATATGTTTCATCTAGGAGTTGAGTGAATCTCAAAAGTCCTTTTGTTCTAGTCATGAGAATGTCAGGATGAATCAAGTCCCATATGCTTTGGATTAGGATCGATCATGAATGCAATGACTTGTACTTATTCTGATGTCTCGGATGTTTTGAACATTATCTTATTGTATTAGAAATTGGCCTAAATTACTAGAAAGTTGTCAACAACATTCTGAGGTATTGAAAGATACCACGTAATGGTTTCTTGTAAACAGTAGAGAACATAATTAAGAACAGTTATAGTGACATGAATTTTAGAGACGATTTTGAGTCATAGTCTAAATGGGTATCTATTTTGAGTTATAGTATGAAAGGTATCATGTAGGAGATGGTGGTAGATTCGACAAATGTGGATAAGACTACATTATTGCAAGTGAAGTATCCAATGAGTGAGCCTGGTCTACAAAACTTTATATTTGACCTTGGATTTGTTTTGGGTGACAGATTCCATTAGAATATTCTTTGAAAGGGCAGTCTAGTTGAATAAGGATTCTTGAGATCACAGAAGGTCAATGCATAGAAGGAGGAAATTCCACTACATCCAAGAAAAGGGTAAAGGATCAAGATCTATTTTCGAAGTGTATATCTTTTCGATGATTCATTTACAATAGTGATGACCAAATTAAAACACATACTATGCAAGCCTAAAACATTGTTATAAGAAATGTTTGCAAGTTTAAACATTAATTCAATTACCCCGAAACATTTATATGATATATAAATTTGTAATTGTTATGTTGATTAAATAATTGGGAAGAATTTATATTCAAAGAGTATGAAGCCATAGAATAATTAGTTCATCATTGTGTTTCAGTTTACATGTAACTTCCTCAATATTAATTTATTGGAAATGCCATAGTTAGTCATACTTGCGGGAGTAAGTATTGATTTAAGACTATCATGAATTGATTGTAGATATTCCATAGGGGTTGGAAATTGCATAGCGATTGTTGCAATATTCATGAGTATTTTGAAAATATGGATTTGAGTATTAGTTAAACTCGCGCTTAGAGATTACTTCATGAATTTACTCCAACACAAGTTATATTTTGCAAATAAGTTGTGAATTTGTTTACTCCAACACATCTTGTAACTAGGTGTAATAAAGTGTAAATCCATGCATAATTTGGTGAGTAAAATATATGATTATATAGCCAAAGTTGGTGAATAAGAAGTGCATTGATGTGTTTTTTTAATTATTAGTTTTAATATTTGTAAAACCTAACTAATTTAACCAGCTAAAACACAAATGGGCATTGTACCTAGTCTCCTAATAGTAAAGTAAAGGTAAGTAGGCTGTCGAACTCGGGGAGCAAAAATTTTAACTAGAAAATAGTTGCTACTAATTAAACTAAAGAGATTAACTATTAGTTGGGGGGGGGGGGGGGTTATATGATTTGGCAAGTTTCAAAAAACTTAAATGTCAGCTAACTTTTAAATAAAATTACTTAAATTAAGCAAACAAGATAAGAAAACACTTTTAATTCAAGATTAAAGAGTACTTTCATTTAGCTTTGAAACACCTTTTTCCTATGGTTGATTTCTAATACAATGGATTATTTAGTTGATTACCAAATTATAAATTTACTAGTGATCTTGTTCCGATTTTCTAGTGTTTAATCAATTCAAGAGCTACTATTACTATGACCAAGCAAGTGTTTAATCAATTCAAGAGCTACTATTACTATGACCAAGCAACAAGTTGGAAATTGAATTGATTTTAAGGTTATATGGACTATGAATGATATGATCTAATGATTTACCAATCTACAATCAACATAAGCAATTCAAGGACATAATATGGATAATTAATGCTCTCTAACACTGTTAAAATTACTAAATATTGCCACATAAGAGGTTGTTTGGTAGGATCTGAATTTTTAAGAGATATGAATTTCTAAGAGTGTCTGAATTTTTAAGTTCTGAATTTTTAACATGTTGTTTGGTTGGAACCTCTGAATTGTTGCGCTGAATTATAAAATGACCATTTTACCCTTCTAAATTATTCTTATTGAATTCAATGTTTTTTTATAAAACAACCAAACCAACTTCTTGAATAACTTTCAAAAACAAACATATACACCATACAAAAGAATATAAAAATGTACTCCTAAGATTATCAATATAAAAGTTAATGAAATAATGTATACAAATACAATCATATATGTTCTTGAACATAGGAATGTATAAATGTGGCTAATCTAAAGACCATAATAACAACCAGAAGTTGATCAATCAAACCAATTCAATAATAATCATCTAATCAGGAAAATCTATTACTTGCAAATCCACTACCACATGCACGCCTAGTTTTATTAGGCATAAGCATTTTCCATTTGAGTACTTCCATATATGTAGCACACAAAACCTGGACTTGCACTCACTTTTTCTTCTTTCTTTAACATTATCTATCATAGACAAATCAAAGGAAATATAGTTGGGTTCTTTTTGTACTTCAAAGAACACATTCAAGTATAAATTAAATCTTCATAACACGGTTTTGAGGACAAGAAACATTACAACATTTATCCACATAAGATTACTCATGTGGACACAAGATCAAAGAATCATCAAATAAAAAATGAGTAATCCATAGATTTCTCATAATCTTCAACCTTAATCACATCTTGAAACACATACCAACTTATATGCCCCCACTTAATTATCACTAAATCCTGAAGCTTTTGAAGACAAGAAACATTATCAATTAAACTTTAAATTTCAAAAACTTTTTAGCAAAATCAGCAAATAATTTCATCAACTTTGGAGAATAACTTCATAAATTTTTCATCACAGATTCCTTAACATCATAACATAACCCCATCAAATAATTTCAGCAAAAATAGAAAATAACTGACTTTAGCAACAATCAACAAATAAACTCCAGATTTCATCAACGATTTTAGCAAGAAATCACTGATTTCAATAAGAAATGGTTGATTTTATTGTATGGAGGGTGTGGGGGAGAGCATTACAACTTCATCATCGATTTCAGCACATAACATTGATTTTCAAAGGAAGAACAGACCACATACGAATTCAAGATAAAAAAACTGAACATCATTCAATTTTCAAAAGAAAGAAAAAGGCTTTGTGATTGTTAGGGCATAGTCTTCTTTTGTTTTCATTCAGATACGTATTCACATCTGAAATTTTAAGAGGTAAATAAAAGATTAAGAGGTATTTTTTGAGAAGCTACCAAACACTATATATCTGAAAAATTAAGAGGTTGCCTCTTAATTTTTCAATTAAAAGGCAAACAAACAGGGCCTAACCCTAGGATTTGTTCTACCTGTAGATCTAGTAATTCAGTAAATAACTAGATATCAAGTTCACGCAATACGAGTGATCATTAAAATATACAAAACATGTGAATAACTGATAAAACAAATATAACTTTAATATGATAGGATATTTATCCATCAAACACAAGTAAAACCACCATAATTAATCAATAAAACTCAAAATCAACATATAATATTAGGTTTCAATTATGCTAAATGAAAGTTAGGGTATTTAGCCAATAACTAAATCTGAAAAAGACAAAAGAATACAGTAAACTATTGTAAACATGATTTAAACTAGAAAACAGAATGAATTATGATGTTTGTTGCCTCTGGATTTCTTTAATCCTTGACCTCCAATTGATTCCTTTCTTTCCAAGGGTTTCTCAGAAGGTTTTTATCGCTCTTAGTTGCAAGTAAAAGCAGTCTATCACATCATCTCTCGAAATTAGACCTAAAAATCATTTAAATAAGATACCAAAAATACGTCGCCACTTCATGGCAGATGGCTCGCCATGATGTGGGATATACTTTTTCTACGTGATCTCCAAGCTTCCATGCAAATCATTCGTGAGGGTTCTATGTTCAACACATCATCACGTCGTGGAAAGGGTGTGCCCACAACATTTTAGATACTTTTATGTATGATTTCTTCACTTTGATGAATGTATCCAATATCCTAGTCCCCATATCTCTAATTTGCTCCTTTTCCTTTGAGAATATCATTTTGGCTAAAAAAATAAATTTCACACATAACAAGTACCAAATATCTCAATAAATAACCAACATATAACTAAATGTACTTAAATATTGCTTAAAATATATGGATAATTTTACCAATATCAAAATACCTACACTTGTATTTTGCTTTCCCCTAAGCAAAACTTATTTTAATACATAACATCAAAACTTTGCTCACAAATGTCATACAAAACAATCTGAATTGAACTCACCAATTAAGACTTGTCTCATTGCGTATAAAGCACCTAAGTACTTCCAAGCCCAAAATACTCATAATTTTAATAAACTTTCTCTTCTTAATTTGAACAACATTCAAATTTGAATTACTACCACCTATGCCATTTTATTTAGCCCCCTTTCGTTTATATATATGTTTATATATATATATATATATATATATATATATATATATATATATATATATATATATATATATATATATCCTAAAAATATAACTACACGTTATTGTTTCATACTTTTATTATTTTATGGAACTTTTTTCTCTTTTTCACTTTTTTTTCTATTTTTTCACAACTTTTTCCTTTTTTTTAATCAATATTTCAACTTTCGTAAATAAACAAAAAAATAGTTCTAACTTTGTTTCTAATATTATTATAGTTCGTGACTTTCTAAGAAATTCATTGCAGTACTTAAAATTTTGAAGGTCACTAATGGAACCTATGATTTTCAATGAAACTCATGTAATAATTTTCTTCCCATCCATCCAAACATTTATAATTAGATGGATAAATGTAAATATTCCAGGGGAATATGCACCAAATATCAAAGGCCAAAATTAGCTCTAATCCTGAACTCTTGCCCACTAAATATATAACTACACAGAAGGTAGAAATTTAAAGGAAATAAACTTGAAACTTGACTCACTCTATTTTAAAATAAAGGACTTAGGAGATAAATCATCTACCGATAGTATTTTTATGGAGTCTAGATATTCACAAAGCAAAACATGTTATGTCCCTCAGCCTACACAAGTGTGTATTTTTGTCTCATGAATTAACTATGACTGCGAAATCACAAATATATAATAACAAATTGGTTTAACTAAATATTCACGTTCTCAACACATCGTCTCATACAACACTAGTAAACTAGTCTAATCCAATAATATCAAAATTTTAAATTTTCTAGATTTCTCAAGTCTATATTTTTAATTTTTTTTTTTAAATCTAACATTTTTATTTAAGTATGCTTGTTATTTTTTTTCGACCCGCTACCCTACACTTATTTCATACAATGGCTTCATTATATGCATAAAATAATTAAAGTTACATAAAAATATAAAGGGATAAGAAAAGAACAGACGTCCTTTGGTAGTAGTGGCGAGATCAAATTGATTGTTGTCAGCTTGCTTTGACATTTTGATTATCTCGTGTAATTGTTGTAAACTAGATTTTCACTGCTTCTGAATTTCTCTGTAAAAATAAATTAAGACAACCAACTTTTGACTTGTGGTGAAAAAATATAAATCTTCACAATGAACGGTAACCACAACGTGGAAAAGTATCAACTACATCGTGGAATCGAGTTTGAGATTTTTCAAGTTGCAACCAATACTAATATATGAGTTGCGATCAATACTGGCTCCACGACATGGCAAATGTAACTCCATGTCGTCGGGATGAAAATCAAGTGTTCGAAATCACAATGATTTTAAATTTTCAATTTAAAATCATATTTCAACTAGTAATAAGTTTTATCATTTGAGCGTTTTAGAACATTTGTAAACCTTTTAAAATAAACTTCCTTTTATAAATTAATGTTTAGAGTTTTCCAAGTTTCTAAAATCTTAGTTTTCAACTTATATAATTTTAATTTCGAAATTTACCGTTAGCTAGTTGTTAAACGATAAAACTCATTTTATTTTTAAAACTATTTTACCATCTTATTTGAAAGGTAAATTTCATTAAAAACAAACTCCTTGTGATCTTTATTTATGTTGAAAATATTATTTGCGTGTGAAAACTAATTTTATCAATCAAAACACAACATCAACATAATTATAAAACAATACAAACATGATATAAACGTATAAACATATATGTATAAGCCAACCATTTAATGACAATTTTGTGAGCCATCACAAAATTATCAAGTCCATTCATAAAGGGATATAAAAGGGACGAAAAACCTTTAGTGATATTGTAATTGAAGCTCCCACTAGAGAAAACATCAAATGCTTGCAAAAATGTTGAAAAATTGTGAAAGGAAATTATTTCAACAACATGCAACACTTTCATAAAAGGTTGCCTTAGGACCCGTCCTTATGAAATCTTATGCAACACTTTTCCAATAACAATTTTAGTAACACTTTCAGAAAAGTTGTGTTTGCACTTACTATTAAAAATAGCAATGCAACCCATTTTGATCTTCAAATTTGGCTCCATCATCATTTTCTATAATATTTTCGAAAAAAATAAGTTATTTCAAAAACTAATCTATTACTTAAAAAAATGATAACCAATATATTTATTTATTACGTACCATATGAATAAAAAAAAATATTAAAAAATCAGCATAAATACCATAAGGGTTCATGGCTAGTTTATATATATAGCAAAGCAACACTAATATATTTATTTATTACATAGCAAAGCATCCCTTGAAAATTCGGCCATGTAGGTTAAAGGAGACAAGATTCAAGTGTCAATTAATTTATACTAACTAACTAGTTAGAGATGTAACATAGTGGTTACTTTAGTTGACCAAAAAGTTTTACACAACATTAATAATCATACTATATGATATTAAGCTAGTTTTTGTTTCTATTATGTTGTTATTTTCTAGAAACAATAATTCTTAATATGTTAGAAAATATTTTTTTTATTTTTTTTTTCTAATTAAGTATAGGTGTTGATATTTATTAATAATCAGAATTATAATAATAAATAATAAATAGTTAGTAACTTCATATAACGTGTGACCTTATATGATCATATGTCACTAGTAATATTATTCTATAACGACTATTGGGCATACACGATCTTTTAATGAGCACAATGAAGATTTAGATATTAGGTTGCTCTTTATGTACTTACCTTGTTGTTAGTTTTGTATGTAGTTTTTCCTTGTAAATCTATGATTATTCCTGCGAAGTAAAGTGTTTTAATTAGAGTAGAATTCTGCAATTGTATGAAAACTTTGATATTTCCCTTAGATTAGATGTATAGAAAATCTAGGTCGTTACATTAAGGAAAGTATGGGAAGGACCATATATGATACAAGAGGAAAACAGAGATGACTCATATATTATGCAAAAAATGGGCGAGGAAGCGATACATAGATCATGGCATGTCAACCACTTAAGGAAGTTTTATGTGTAAACAAAAAAAATACTATAAATGAAATCAAAGGAAAAGCTACAAAGAATCCTCACATGACCTATAAAGGGAAAACGATATCCCCAATAGAATAACAACATGGCATTAATCAAATCTTAACATACTGTGCTTTGAAGCAACATAACCTACAAGGGAAAAACAATACCCTGATAGAATTCAAACATTATATTGATCAAATCACACCATGCCATGCTTTACAGCAACACAACCTACAATGGGCATATGACACCTTGGTAGAATAACAACATGGTATTGATGAAATCATGCCATGCTATGCTTTGAAACCATATAACCTACAAGGGGAAAACGACACCCTGGTAGGATAGAAACCAGGTAATGATCAGATCATACCATCCTATGCTTTGAAGAAACACAACATAAAATGGGAAAATTACACCCCGTTAGGAGAGCAACATGGTAATAATCAAGCCATGCCATGCTATCTTGAGAAGTGAAAGACCCCAACTTTCGTATTTTTGAAAGACCCAAACTTTCATATTTCACATTATCATTACTCCAAAACATGCTATTTGCATATTCATAAAAGCAATATTTTACATTGATATTAAAGGATTTACAAACTATTGGATACAAACCTTCTATTACAAAGTGTTATATATATATATATATATATATATATATATATATATATATATATATATATATATATATATATATATAACATAACTACCCAAGATATTGTAATTTATACAAACATAAAAAGTAGTACAAAAGTACTATTACAAACTATTCTACATCTTTCAATGTTATGTAAACATACTATTTATTTATCACCTGCAATTGTTAAACATTGATAGGGTAAGCGGTGACGCTTAGTGAGTTCAAAAATAGATACAATATAATGTTATGCCATATATATACTTCAATGTGGAAAGGCAAAAAGGAACAACAAGATGTATGTGAGATCATGTAACAAGCGTTCATATCAATCAAAGACATTATTCAAAGATATTCTTTTCAATTCTTGATATACATCAATAAAGCTTTGGCCCAATTGGCATAGAAAACATGCAATTTCTGATTAACATCTTGTTAGATTTCAGGCTTATAGTCCTGTCTAACTATTTGCCAATGCCATAGAATAGAAGTCATTCTCTTACGGAGACATGCTCTACATGGCCAGAGGCTACGTACCAGTACCAATGTGAATCTAACTCCTTTCACTGATCACATGGTCAAAGGTATTACAATTGCTATAAATATAGCGAATAACACGAGAAAATAACTTAAAATGATAATACTGAAAAGCACATAGCACATATAACACATAACATACAATTGTTCCTATATATTGAACTCACCTTAAGTTAATCGGGGGTTAAAATATTAATTTAGACAGCAATTCGGCTTTAAATATGCCTTTCTATGTTGAAAACCGGGAGTTTGTTTGAAAACCGGGCTCTACAAAGGTAGGGCTTCAAAACTGAAAAGATAAAATTTTCGGGCTTCTCAGGGGTCTCGGGACGTGTTTCGGGTGCTAAAATTGATTTCGGGGCTTCGGGGAAAGTTAATATGAAGAAAATATGGAAAGAGGGGCTAAAAGTGTCAAATTTTCAAAGTTAGTCGGCAAATCTCGCATCCCTCTTATTTATAGGGTGCGAGTCCGAGGGGTGCTTGGCTAGGGAGGCTCCACGTAGTACCTGCGAGCTTCGGACATGGAAGGAAGGTGTGGCAGCGAAGGGGCGAGACACGGAGGCGAGGTGCGTCGGAAGAGGATAGGTTGCGAGGCTGGTCCAATCCGGAAGCAACACGCGTCGGATGCAGCGAAAGCCAGCGAGGCTCGGATGCGAAGAGGATGTGAAGCAGCTCGGTGCAGCAGCTGCGAGGGACACGCAAGGGCGGACACGTCTCCGGCTCGTACACGTGGCACTGCGAGGCGAGGCCACGACTCCGTGACGCAGCACTTCTTGCGAAAATGACGTGGCAGCGACGAGGACTCCGGTGGCTGGTACTGTTCATGCGAAAATCTCAGAATTTGAGCCCCGAACTTCTAAAAGACATAGCTTTCGCATACGAGCTCCATTTTTTACGTTCCTTATATGCACGCGTAGCTAAAATTACGCTCTACATCTTTCGTTTAGACTTCGTTGGCTAATTTTGAATTTAATTTTAATATTATTATTTTTAACAGACCGGGACATGAAAATCCGTTAAAAATTCATAACTTCTTCATCCGACATCCGTTTTCGTCAGACTTTTTACCGTTGTACTACATATGACGAGACCTTAGATTCTCGTTTAGGATGTATCGGTAAAATATCGATCGATCTAAAATTCGAGTTTTTAGCTGTCTACTACTAAGCTGAAACTTCGAAAAATCATAACTTCCTCATACGAAGTCTGATTTTGGCGTTCTTTCTATCGAATTTCTCAGTTTAACGAATACTACGACTTTTATTTAGATTACTAAGGCTAAAAAGTAGTTTATCAAAAACTCACTTTTTACGTCATTCAGCGCCATGCCAGTTTTGTCGCGGATCTTCGGTTGGTCATAACTTCTTCGTTATAATTCGGATTTTGACGAGGTTTTCACCTACAATTTTCTAATGAGATTCTCTACAACATCAAATAATAAAATTTTACTTATTTAAAATTTCATATTTTCTCTAAATTTCACTATTTGGTTTTTAATTGGAATGTCATAAGACTTCCAATATTTTCTGAGTGATTCTAAACATAGTTTTACTTCATTTCTAGTAAAAACCATCTGTTAGAACTCAACACTCAATTTTACATAATATTTCACAGTTTTATTCATTACAAAACACGATTTTAGAACGTGTATGTTACAAATACCTCCTTATTTTGAGGATTTCGTCCCCGAAATTACATTCATTAAAATAAATGGGGATATTTTGCTTTTATCTCATTCTTATTCTCCCAAGTATAGTTTGGGCCACGATGGTGTTTCCATTTGACAAGCACCAATTCTACTTCTTTATTGCGTAGCTTAATTGTTCTTTCATTCACGATTTCATCAGGCTCTTCTACATATCTTAATTTATTATCCAATTTCACTTCGGATAATGGAACTGTCTCATCGTAGATGTTCAAGCATTTGTGCAGATAACTTACATGAAACACATCATGAATACCCACCAAATCTTCAGGCAATTCTAAGCAGTAAGCTTGCTTTCCAATTCTCTGGATAATTTTGAAAGGACCAACAAATCTAGGACTTAACTTTCCTTTCTTCCCAAATCGCATAAGGCCTTTCCATCGAGATACCTTCAGCATCACGAAATCACCCACTTGAAATTCTATAGGTCGTCTTCTCTTTTCCGTATAGGACTTCTGTCGATCCTGGGCCGCTTTCATTCTTTCTCGTACGATTTGAATCTTGTCGGTGGTGTCTTGAATCATTTCAGGGCCTCCAAGGATCTTCTGTCCTACATCACGCCAACATAATGGCGTACGGAATTTGCAACCATATAATGCTTCATACGGTGGCATTTTGATTGAAGTGTGGTAACTGTTATTATACGAAAATTCGACAAGCGGTAAGTATTTATCCTAGTTACCACCGAACTCCAAAACACATGCACGAAGCATATCTTCTACTGTCTGGATTGTTCTCTCTGTCTGGCCATCTATCTGAGGATGATAAGCAGTACTGAGAGCAACTCGAGATCCTAATTCGCGTCGCATACTCGCCCAAAAGTGAGAAGTGAAGCGAGTATCGCGATCGGAAATGATCTTTAGTGGGACACCATGTCTTGCAATAATTTCATCCAAGTATACCTGTGCGTATTTCTCCATTGGAGTCGTTTCACGCATAGCGAGAAAATGTGCACTCTTAGTCAGGCGGTCGACGATTACCCAAATGCTATCATTCTGTCTAGCAGTCTTTGGCAATTTGGTAATAAAATCCATGGACAGCTCTTTCCACTTCCATACAGGAACACTAAGGCTTTCTGGAGTTCCATAAGGCTTTTGGTGTTCTGTTTTGACTTGTAAGCATACTAAGCATTCCTTTACATATCTTCCAATGTCTCTCTTTAATCCAGGCCACCAATAATCAGCTCTTACATCATAGTACATTTTACTTGTGCTAGGATGTATTGATAGCTTAGACTTATGAGCTTCATCTAAAATCTTCTGTCTTAATCCACCAATCTTTGGAATCCATAGCCGATTCTTAAATACTTTTAATCCTCGTGGATCATCAAGTAAAACATCGGCATAATGTACCATTCCTTCCTTCTTTACATTTTCTAGCTTTAAGGCTTCAACTTGCCACTTCTCTAGTTCATCAAGAATGGTGAACTTCACCGTAGTGTGAGTAATAGTATAACACATACTATTACAATAAACTTTCCTGCTAAGTGCATCTGCACCCACAGTAGCCTTTCCAGGATGGTATAGGATTTCGCAATCATAGTCCTTGATCAGCTCCATGGCTCTTTGTTGTCTCATATTCAGAGTTTGCTGACTGAATATATACTTGAGACTCTTGTGGTCGGTGAATAATTGGCATTTCGTACCAAAAAGGTAATGTCTCCAAAGTTTTAGGGCAAATACTACTGCAGCGAGTTCAAGATCATGGGTGGGATAATTCTTTTCATAATCTTTCAGTTGTCTTGAAGCATAGGCTATTACTTTACCACGCTGCATCAACACACAACCGAGTCCCAATCTTGAAGCATCACTATATACGGAGAAATCATCATCACCTTCTGGGAGTGATAAGATGGGAGCATGAGTTAAAAGATATTTTAGAGTTGAGAAAGCTTTTTCTTGATCTTCGCCCCATTCGAACTTCACTTCCTTCCGTGTAACGCTTGTGAGGGTACGGCTATACGAGAAAAGTCTTTAATGAATCTCCGGTAATATCCCGCGAGACCTAAGAAACTACAAATTTCGGAAGCATTATGAGGCACTTCCCAATTTTGAATGGCTTCGATTTTGATGGGATCTACAGATACACCGTTACTGGAAATAATATGGCCGAGAAATTGAACTTGACGGAGCCAAAATTCACATTTCGAGAATTTAGCATAAAGTTTCTCCTTTCGAAGGAGTTCTAGGATTTCACGAATATGAATGGCATGATCGGCTTCAGATTTGGAATAGATTAGAATATCGTCGATGAATATGATGACAGACTTATCGAGCATTAGGCGGCACACTCGATTCATCATATCCATGAATACGGCAGGAGCATTTGTCAAACCGAATGGCATGACAAGGAATTCCAAATGCCCATAACGAGTACGGAAAGCAGTCTTCGGTATATCTTGCTCTTGTACTTTCAACTGATGATAGCCAGATCCCAAATCAATTTTTGAGAAATAGCTAACACCCTGAAGTTAATCGAATAAATCATCGATGCGAGGTAGTGGGTACTTGTTCTTGATAGTCACCTTATTCAGCTCACAATAATCAATGCACATTCGCATGAATCCGTCCTTCTTCTTGACAAACAATACTGGAGCACCTCAGGGAGAGGTACTCGGTCAAATAAAGCCTTTGTCAAGTAATTCCTGCAGTTGGATCATCATTTCTTTCATCTCGACTGGTGCAAGACGATAAGGAGTCTTTGCGATCAGATCAGCACCGGGCACAAGGTCAAGTCGGAATTCTACTTTTCTGTCCGGAGGAAGTCCAGGCAGATCATCGGGGAAAACATCGGGATATTCGTTAACAATGGGAATATCATTTACAGTTTTATTCTCCTTTCTTGAGATGTCAACCGTATAGGCCAGATAGATAGGAAAACCTTTCGATATGAATTTACGAGCTTTGAGGAAAGTGATTATTTTTAAGATTCTTTGTTCACCATAGACATGAATAGGATCTTCCCCTTCAATAGGAAGGCGTATCATCTTTTCGTAACACAAAAGTTCTGCATGGTTCTTTGATAACCAATCCATGCCGAGAATAATATCGAAATTGGGCAAGGAGATAGGGATTAGGTTAGCAAGAAAACTATAGCCTTCAATTTCTATGACACAATCCCTATAGATTTTATCAGCAAGTAATGATATACTTCCTGTAGTATCTACGTGAAATGGTTGCGCGAGTGCATAACAAATAGTTTGAAAAGAATGCGGAAATTCATAAGATACGAAAGAATCTGAGGCACCAGAATCAAATAAGATGTGAGCAGGTCTAGAGTTGACAAGAAATGTACCCGTCATGACATTTGGGTCCTCACGTGTTTCCTCTGCGGTAATCTGGAATGCACGACCCTTAGCTTTTGGCACCTCCTCCTTTTTAGCTAGAGTATTCTTCGGTTGTTGGACAGGGACTTGACTTCTCGCTGGTTGTTGAACAGAAGCTTGACTTCCCATCACTTGGCTGGTAAGAGTAGGGCAAAAACGCTTCTTGTGGCCAGTAATACCACATGCATAACAAGTCACATCCTTCCTTGGGCAAGCTGGCATGATATGACCTGTTTCTCCACACCCATAACAGACAATGGATTCTTTGTCTATTTTGCATTGACCCAGATGATTCCTTCCACAAACGCGACATGATGGTGATTGAATAGAAAAAGATTGTGACCTACCACGGCCACGAAAAGCACTCTGAGATTGTGCTTGCTTGCTAGGATCAGTTCGAATAGATTGAGCTAATGGAATAGTGGAAGCAGGAGAGTTCTTTCAGTACGTGGATGCTTTGGAATAGTAAGAGTGGCACCACATATTTCTAAGTCATGCTCACGCCTTCGAGCATACTCAACAGCTTTATCGAATGACAGAACATCCGGTTGATAACGAAATCATGGATTCCGTGTCGTAGTCCTTCCATGAATAACTGAATTTTCTCGTCTTCAGTTGGAATATACTTCATAGCAAACCTTGCTCTTTGATTAAATTGAGTTTCATACTCATTCACAGTCATTCCTCCTTGTTTAAGCTTGAGGAATTCATTCTCCAATCTTCTCCTCATATCTAGAGGACAATACTTCTCTAGCACACGAGTCTTGAACAATTCCCAGGATAAGTTCTCTTGGTCACATCCATCCAGAGCTTCATATGTTGCTTCCCACCAGACTAAAGCTTCTCCAATGAGCATTGCAGAAGCATAAATAGCCTTGTCTTCATCATCCACATGAGAAACACAAAATACTTTCTCGGTGTTCTGAATCCAAGTTAGAATAATTATAGGATTAAGGACACTAGAAAACTCTGTAGCACCACTACTCTTGAAATCTTTGAACGAGGGACGCTTCACTTTCCCGCTTGAAGATTCTCCAGTGACTTTCTCTTTTCCTTTATCATCATTCTTTTTGTGTTCTTCGAGAGTTTGTCGAATAACACTGGTAAGTTTACCTAAAAGTCGCTCCTCACGAGGAGATACTGGAGTATTCACTTCCTCGGGTTGAGGATCTCCACCAACATCAGGGGTATGGCTACTTACTTGTTTAGCCATTGATTTGAAATACGGAGTAAGATAGTATTTTAGAATATTAGGGTTTACTATTACCTAATACTTTTACTTATATATTTCCTATGGTTTGTATCCTTATACTTACAATGATTAAGTTCATATATTGAACTTCCTATAGTTTAAGTCTAAATACCAATCCGTGGAATTTAGTTCGCTTAAACTACTACTCTGATACCATGGTTGAAAGACCCCAACTATCATATTTTTGAAAGACCCAAACTTTCATATTTCACATTATCATTACTCCAAAACATGCTATTTGCATATTCATAAAAGCAATATTTTACATTGATATAAAGGATTTACAAACTATTGGATACAAACCTTCTATTACAAAGTGTTATATATATACATATATATATATATATATATATATATATATATATATATATATATATTACATAACTACCCAGGATATTGTAATTTATACAAACATAAAAGGTAGTACAAAAGTACTATTACAAACTATTCTATATCTTCCAATAGTATGTAAACATACTCTTTATTTATCACCTGCAATTGTTAAACATTGATAAGGTAAGCGGTGACGCTTAGTGAGTTCAAAAATAGATACAATATAATGTTATGTCATATATATACTTCAATGTGGCAAGGAAAAGAGGAACAACAAGATGTATGTGAGATCATGTAACAAGCGTTCATATCAATCAAAGACATTATTCAAAGATATTCTTTTCAATTCTTGATATACATCAATAAATCTTTGGCCCAATTGGCATAGAAGACATGCAATTTCTGATTAACATCTTGTTAGATTTCAGGCTTATAGTCCTGTCTAACCATTTGCCAATGCCATAGAATAGAAGTCATTCTCTTACGGAGACATGCTCTACATGGCAAGAGGCTACGTACCAGTACCAATGTGAATCTAACTCCTTTCACTGATCACATGGTCAAAGGTATTACAATTGCTATAAACATAGCGAATAACACGAGAAAATAACTTAAAATGATAATACTGAAAAGCACATAGCACATATAACACATAACATACAATTGTTCCTATATATTGAACTCACCTTAAGTTAGTCGGGGGTTAAAATAGTAATTTGGACAGCACTTCGGCTTTAAATATGCCTTTCTATGTTGAAAACCGGGAGTTTGTTTGAAAACTGGGCTCTGCAAAGGTAGGGCTTCAAAACCGAAAAGATAAAATTTTCGGGCTTCTCGGGGGTCTCGGGACGTGTTTCGGGTGCTAAAATTGATTTCGGGGCTTCGGGGAAAGTTAATATGAAGAAAATATGGAAAGAGGGGCTAAAAGTGTCAAATTTTCAAAGTTAGTCGGCAAATCTCGCATCCCTCTTATTTATAGGGTGCGAGTCCGAGGGGTGCTTGGCTAGGGAGGCTCCACGTAGTACTTGCGAGCTTCGGACACGGAAGGAAGGTGTGGCAGCGAAGGGGCGAGACACGGAGGCGACGTGCGTCGGAAGAGGATAGGTTGTGAGGCTGGTCCAATCTGGAAGCAACACGCGTCGGATGCAACGAAAGCCAGCGAGGCTCGGATGCGAAGAGGATGCGAAGCAGCTCGGTGACAGGAAAATCCGTTAAAAATTCATAACTTCTTCATCCGACATCCGTTTTCGTCAGACTTTTTACCGTTGTACTACATATGATGAGACCTTCGGTTCTTGTTTAGGATGTATCGGTAAAATATCGCTCGATCTAAAATTCGAGTTTTTAGCTGTCTACTACTAAGCTGAAACTTCGAAAAATCATAACTTCCCATACGAAGTCTGATTTTGGCGTTCTTTTTATCGAATTTCTCAATTTAACGAATACTATGACTTTCATTTAGATTACTAAGGCTAAAAAGTAGTTTATCAAAAACTCACTTTTTACGTCATTCGGCGCCGTGCCGGTTTTGTCGCGGATCTTCGATTAGTCATAACTTCTTCGTTATAACTCGGATTTTGACGAGGTTTTCACCTATAATTTTCTAACGAGATTCTCTACAACATCAAATAATAAAATTTTACTTATTTAAAATTTCATATTTTCGCTAAATTTTACTATTTGGTTTTTAATTGGAATCTCATAAGACTTCCAATTTTTTCTGAGTGATTCTAAACATAGTTTTACTTCATTTCTAGTAAAAACCATATGTTAGAACTCAACACTCAATTTTACATAATACTTCACAGTTTTATTCATTACAAAACACGATTTTAGAACGTGTATGTTACAAGAAGCAACACAATCTACATGAGGTAAACGATATCTCAGTAGAATAGAAACATATTATTGATCAAATCATACCATGCTACGCTTTGGAGAAACACAACCTACAATGGGAAAACGATACCACGATACAATAACAACACCGTATTTATCAAATCATACCATGATATGCATTGAAGCAACATAACCAGCAAAGGGCAAACGACACCTTGATAAAATTAACATGGTTCACAAAAAGAAAAAGATGTCTCAACAAAGGAAACAACCTGATTGTAAGGCAACCCAAATAAATTATACCAGGTCATACAAGGACAAAGACAACTGAGTTAGAGAAGACAAAAGCAGAAAAAAATCAAGCAGGGTAATCTCGATCATCAAATAAAAAGTGTTGTTTAGTAAAGACAACCAAAAATACAAGAATGGTATACTTGCAAGTTGTCCCTATTCAAACACTTTCCACAACGTACTAGAACTGTAACACCGAAAATTTAAAACAATTTTTTTTTCAATTTTTATAAAACATAATTCCATCGATATTCATAAAAACAACCATTTTAATTATCCAACAAAACAGTACAAAATCCCAAGATCATAATATCAAGCTCCGAACGTGTGTGTATACGGATCAAGCCGGCACCTTCCCGCGGTCGTCACTAGTACCTGAAACAAATAACATCAACACTGTAAGCACAAGGCCTAGTGAGTTCCCCAAAATACCACATACAACACATATTAGCCACTCTAGGCTATAACTCTGTGGGTCCGTGCACCCAAACTCTGTGAACCCTCAGGTTCTAACTCTGATAGACATGCACCACATAAATCACATAGAAATAATGCAGTACAACACATAATATACATAGCATACAAATACTCTATCACATAACTCTGGTTACCTACTCAAGGTAAAGTATAGTGAGAAGACTCACCTCGCGTATCTCGGTATCTCACGAATCCTGGAAATCCCTTGTGCTCGATCCTCCGAGCTCTAATCCTCCTATAACATTATATGCTTCTAATTAACACTTTATATCTCTAAGGTTGACTATCAACAAGGAGTCAACACTGGTCAACTCTGGTCAACGGTCAACGGTCAACTCTGACCGGACTCGGCGAGTACCAAGGCGACTCGGCGAGTCTGGGCGTATACACCAATTTCCCTGGAATCCTCCCTTGACACGTCGAGCATTCACTCAACTCGACGAGTTCCACCTGGCATGAGTGGCGGGGCCACCACGACTCGACTCGCCGAGTCTCAAAACAACTCGGCGAGTCCAGTTTGACTCAATCCACCGGTCCATTCTGACTCCCCCTTGACTCACTGAGTCCACCCTCCCCAACTCGGCGAGGCCACTCACTGTGTGGTCGGGCAACATTCATGCTACTCGCCGAGTCTGTTCTTCGAACTCGGCGAGTCCGTGTCATGCACTGACTCAATCTTGCTCTAAAGGTCAGATCCAGTCCATTAATCCATAGATACGGTCCCTCCAAGCTCATTTAGCACGTAAAGTTACAATCTTGATGCACATACAACCTCTATATGACCATATATGATGTTTTTGACTCATTTACTACAACACAAGGTCATGGACTCCATTGTCATACATAAAGCTTGATGAGTGAGGCTCTCTAGACCTCTATGGGTCCAGATCCATAACCTCAACTCAAGGAGGGAACCAATGGGCACCACATCATCCCATAAATGACCATCATAAGCCCTAAATTGCATAATGCTTCACCAAACAGAAAATAGTCCGAGATCATACCTCTAGAGTGATGATCTAAGCTCCAAATCCACGAAATAGCAACCTCCTTTGCTTCCTCTTGCCTAGAGTCTCCTTCTTCTTGCTAAATAACACACACAAGGTCAAGAAATGCTCCTTTCTCTTCACAAATCGCTCAAGAACACAATGGTCTCTCACTGAGGGTTGGGTGAGCACAAATGACGGCCATAAGGCCCTTTAAATAAGCCTCAAACCCGGAAATTTAGGGTTTCATTGCACAGCGCAGACTCGCCGAGTCCAAGCGCGCTCCATTGCCCAAATCCGCGTCCCTACTCGGCGAGTCTGAGCTCCAACTCGCCGAGTCCCCCTCACAATACCACAAAATTAATTTACAAGATACCTGGTAAAAATCCGGATGTTAAAACTCTCCCCCACTAGAACTAGACTTCGCCCTCGAAGTCTCGCTCTAAAACAGCTCCGGATGCTGCTCCCGCATCATACCCTCCGGCTCCCAGGTCATTTCTGATCCCCTCCGATGTTGCCACTGAACCAATACCAGAGGTACCTCCTTGTTCCTCAAAATCTTGATCTTCCGATCCCTAATGGCCACTGGTCTCTCCGCATAATTCAGGCTTGCATCTACCTGAATATCCTCTAATGGAACCACTGCCGACTCATCGGCTATACATTTCCTCAACTGCGATACATGAAAAGTGTTGTGAATCTGCCCCAACTCTGCTGGTAACTCCAGCCGATAGGCTACCCGGCCTACCCTTGCAATCACACGAAATGGACCTATAAACCGGGGCCCCAATTTGCCCCTCTTCCTGAACCGGATCACTCCTTTCCAAGGAGAAACCTTCAGGAGAACGAAGTCGCCGACCTGGAATTCCAGCTCGGACCGGCGTCTATCCGCATAACTCTTTTGTCGGCTCTGAGCGGTCAATAACCTCTGTCTGACCAGCTGAATCTGCTCTGTCGTCTGATTCACGATCTCTGTACTGCCCATCACCCTTTGCCCAACCTCTCCCCAACAAATGGGAGTCCGACACCTCCTACCATACAACAGCTCAAAGGGCGGCATACCGATGCTCGAATGATGGCTGTTATTGTAGGAAAACTCTGCCAAGGGCAAATACGTATCCCAACTACCCCCAAAGTCCAATACACATGCTCGAAGCATGTCCTCAAGTGTCTGAATCGTCCGTTCACTCTGGCCGTCGGTCTGGGGGTGATATGCGGTACTAAAATGCAGCTTAGTACCCAACTCCTCGTGAAATTTCTTCCAGAAACGGGAAGTGAAACGCACATCGCAGTCTGAAACAATCGAGATCGGCACCCCATGCCGAGATACAACCTCTCTCACATAAATCTCCGCCAACTTCTCCGCCGAAGAACTCTCACTGATGGCAAGAAAGTGAGCGCTCTTTGTCAACCTATCCACAATCACCCAAATTGCATCGACTCCTCTGGCAGTCCTCGGCAATTTGGTGATGAAATCCATAGTGATCTGTTCCCACTTCCACTCGGGAACCTCCAATGGCTGCAACTTGCCATGCGGTCTCTGGTGTTCAGCCTTTACCCTTCGACAGGTCAAACACCTCTCGACAAACCATGCGACATCCCTCTTCATACAAGGCCACCAATACTCCTTCCTTAAGTCGAAATACATCTTTGTAGCCCCGGGATGGATCGAAAATTTCGATCTATGAGCCTCCTCCATCAATGTAGTACGCGTACCGCCCACAAACGGTACCCAGATCCGGCCCTGATAATTCATAAGACCCCGACTATCCGATATAAACTCAGAAACCAACCCAACGACCCGCTCTCGCTTCTGCATCTCCGGACGCACAGCCTCGGCCTGAGCCCCACGAATGGCGTCCAGAACTGGAGCTATCACGGTCAATCTCAAACATACAGCTTTCAGTGGGGTACTTTCCGCCCTACAACTCAATGCGTCGGCTACCACATTAGCCTTGCCCGGGTGGTACAAGATCTCACAATCATAATCCTTGACCACATCTAACCATCTTCTCTGCCGCATATTTAGGTTAGGCTGATCCATCAAGTACTTCAAGCTCTTATGGTCCGTGTAAATCGTACAACGAACCCCATACAAGTAGTGCCGCCAAATCTTGAGGGCGAACACCACTGCCCCCAACTCCAAATCATGAGTGGGGTACCTCGTCTCGTGAGGCTTCAACTGCCTCGATGCATATGCTATCACATGACCCTTCTGCATCAGTACCGCTCCCAGTCCTAAAATCGATGCATCACAGAATACCACAAAACCTTCCATCCCTTCCGGAAGAGCTAATACCGGAGCTTCACACAACCTCTGGCGAAGCGTCTCAAAGGAGGTCTGCTGCTCGGGACCCCATAAAAATGTAACACCCTTCCGGGTCAATCTGGTGAATGGAACCGCAATCTTGGAGAAATCCTTAATGAACCTCCGATAATACCCTGCCAACCCAAGGAAACTCCGGATCTCAGAAGGTGACCTTGGCACCTCCCACCTCATCACTGCGTCAACCTTGGCCGGATCGACCAATATCCCCTTCTGGTTAACGAGATGTCCCAGAAACTGGACCTCCCGCAACCAGAAATCGCACTTGGAAAACTTTGCATAAAGTTTCTCCTATCTCAAAACTCCAAGAACCTCCCTCAAATGCTCCTCGTGCTGCTCTCTAGATCTCGAATATACCAGAATATCATCAATGAACACAATCACCGACCGATCCAACATCGGCCGACATACCCTGTTCATGAGGTCCATGAACACAGCCGGGGCATTGGTGAGCCCAAAAGGCATCACCACAAACTCATAATGCCCGTAACGCGTCCTGAATGCTGTCTTCTGGACGTCCTCGTTCCGCACTCTCACCTGATGATAGCCCGACCTCAAATCAATCTTGGAGAACCAAGATGCTCCCTATAACTGATCGAATAAATCGTCGATCCTCGGCAACGGGTAACGGTTCTTGACCGTCAGCTTATTCAATTCCCGGTAATCAATACACATGCGATGCGAGCCATCTTTCTTCTTCACAAACAGAATGGGTGCTCCCCACGGCGAGCTACTCGGCCGAATAAACCCCTTCCCCAGCAACTCCTGAAGTTGCGAGGATAACTCTTGCATCTCTGGAGGCGCAAGGCGATACGGCACCTTAGCGATAGGCGCGGCTCCCGGAACCAAATCGATACCAAACTCCACTTGCCTCACGGGAGGCACACCTGGTAACTCTTCGGGAAAGACATCTGGAAACTCACGCACCACCGGAACTTCATCCACCGAACTCGGTCTCTCGGATATCACTCGCGTATCCATCACATACGCCACCAAACCCTTACAGCCCTGCTGTAAACACTGCCTCGCCCTAGCAGCCGAACAAAAGGCTGATCCAGAACGTGTACCCTCGCCGTAAACCGAAAGAACTCCCCCACTAGGATCTCGTATAGTCACCAGCTGACGCTCGCAATCGATAACCGCACCGAATCGGCTCAACCAGTCCATGCCCACTATAACACAAACATCACCCATCGCAATAGGAATCAGGTCGATCGGGAACTCAACCCCAAAAATCTCCAATACACATCCCAGGAGGACCTCTGTGGCACAAATCACTCTGTCGGCAGCTATGGAAACCCGCAGGGGCCGACTCAGTGCCCCACGACTAACACTGATATGCTGACTAAATGTCAAAGATACAAAAGATCGACTCGCACCCGAGTCAAATAACACTAAAGCAGATACAGAATTCACAAGGAAGGTACCTATGCATAGCATAATATAAGCATAATATCTCAACACCATAAATAAATAATAAAAAGGAAGCGTACCAGCCACAACGTCGGGTGCAGCGCGGACCTCTTCCGCAGTCAGCTGAAAGGCTCTCCCCCGAGCCCTCGGTGTTTCGGCCTTCACGGGCCGACTCTCTGTAGCAGTAGCTCTGATGGCGGCGGGAGCAGACCCCTGAGATGCTCCGCGCAGCAGCGGACACTCTGCCTTCCGGTGTCCAGTCTGGTTGCAGTGGAAGCACACTGCAAATCCCTTGGGGCAGTCCTTGGCCATATGCCCCTCCTTGCCACATTTGTAGCAAGACCCTGCTCGACAGACTCCATCGTGACCCTTGCCGCACTTTCCACAAGTGCGGCCCTTCTGGCTCCCGGGTCTGAGATCAGCGGGCTTGGCCCGCTTGGCTGCCGGTTGGGACTGTGCCGGCCGCCGATCCCTCCCCAGAGACTCCGCCTCCTCCCTGGCCTGAGTCTCAAGCTCAATCTCCCTCTTCCGAGCATTTGCCTGAAGCTCGGTAAATGTCCGATACGAGGAGTTCGCAGCGAACTCCCGAATATCCCATCTCAGAATGCTCAGGTAACGGCTCATACGTGCCTGCTCGGTGGACACGTGCTCAGGGCAGAACATCGCCCTCTCATGAAACTTCCTCGTAATCGCTGTAACTGACTCGGTACCCTGCTTGAGGGTCAGAAACTCCTGTGCCAGACGCTCCCTCTCCACCTGAGGAACGTACTCCTCTCGGAACATGGTAGTGAACCTCTCCCAGGTCACTGCTGAAAGCTCAGTCGGTGTGAAGTGCGCCATCACAAACTTCCACCAGTCCTTCGCTCCCCAGCGAAGCTGGTTCAGCGCGAACCGAACCTTCAAATGCTCAGGGGACGAGCAAGTGAAGAAGCATCCCTCCATATCAGATATCCACCTCATAGCTGCCACCGGATCCTGCGTACCATCAAACTATGGTGGCTTGGTGTTGCTGAACTCCCTAAACAATGTCGCATCACCTCCCTGGGGTCTTGCCGCAGCAATCGCTGCGGTAGCCGCTGCAACCGCAGCCTCAGAAAGAGCGGCATAGCGCTCGTCAAATGTCTCAATCAACGCGGTCTTAATAGACCCGAACATCTCTGGTATCTCAGCTCTGATGACCGCAGCCACCTCCTCATGAATGATCTGTTGAATCTCCTCATCACTAGCTCCGGCATTCTCCGGCATGTGACGTGTCCTCACCATGATCAACCTCTGAAATACAACATGCGACAATTAGAATTCACTCGAACGCCCTTACATTCGACAATCCACCACTCCTTGATTCTTGGTATCCCAAGATTCTTATTTGGACTGTGTACCGCACCGGTGCTTTCAGTAGTACGGGCCCAATACTACTGTCCGCACCGTTACAGTACACACCCCAAATCTTCCTCTTCGGATCCCAATCCCCAAGTACTCTATTATACTTAAATCACCTTGAAATAGATCTCACACAAAGCCCTAGCTGCTTCCTAATTACTCTCAGCATCTCATAGCAGCTCACCCCTCCCTAGACCAAGGCATCACAAAACAGGCCACTCTAGTCCTATTAGCAATACCTAGCCTACTCTAGCATGCAAACACATCACATTAATAATAATCACCACATAATATAAAGGTATTTTGGGAATTCACCGTTCGGGCGCTGGCTGATCGTACACACGTTTCTTCCTGGAAATTCTTTTACTCTTAGAAAATTTTGGTTTTATTTTGAAATATCTCTTCAATTCCTCAGTTTGAGTTCAAATACCCCCGAAGGTGTACCCGAATCCCTCAAACCAAGGCTCTGATACCAATTTGTAACACCGAAAATTTAAAACAATTTTTTTTTTCAATTTTTATAAAACATAATTCCATCGATATTCATAAAAACAACCATTTTAATTATCCAACAAAACAGTACAAAATCCCAAGATCATAATATCAAGCTCCGAACGTGTGTGTATACGGATCAAGCCGGCGCCTTCCCGCGGTCGTCACTAGTACCTGAAACAAATAACATCAACACTGTAAGCACAAGGCTTAGTGAGTTCCCCAAAATACCACATACAACACATATTAGCCACGCTAGGCTATAACTCTGTGGGTCCGTGCACCCAAACTCTGTGAACCCTCAGGTTCTAACTCTGATAGACATGCACCACATAAATCACATAGAAATAATGCAGTACAACACATAATATACATAGCATACAAATACTCTATCACATAACTCTGGTTACCTACTCAAGGTAAAGTATAGTGAGAAGACTCACCTCGCGTATCTCGGTATCTCACGAATCCTGGAAATCCCTCGTGCTCGATCCTCTGAGCTCTAATCCTCCTATAACATTATATGCTTCTAATTAACACTTTATATCTCTAAGGTTGACTATCAATAAGGAGTCAACACTGGTCAACTCTGGTCAACGGTCAACGGTCAACTCTGACCGGACTCGGCGAGTACCAAGGCGACTCGGCGAGTCTGGGCGTATACACCAATTTCCATGGAATCCTCCCTTGACACGTCGAGCATTCACTCAACTCGACGAGTTCCACCTGGCATGAGTGGCGGGGCCACCACGACTCGACTCGCCGAGTCTCAAAACAACTCGGCGAGTCCAGTTTGACTCAATCCACCGGTCCATTCTGACTCCCCCTTGACTCACTGAGTCCACCCTCCCCAACTCGGCGAGGCCACTCACTGTGTGGTCGGGCAACATTCATGCTACTCGCCGAGTCTGTTCTTCGGACTCGGCGAGTCCGTGCCATGCACTGACTCAATCTTGCTCTAAAGGTCAGATCCAGTCCATTAATCCATAGATCCGGTCCCTCCAAGCTCATTTAGCACGTAAAGTTACAATCTTGATGCACATACAACCTCTATATGACCATATATGATGTTTTTGACTCATTTACTACAACACAAGGTCATGGACTCCATTGTCATACATAAAGCTTGATGAGTGAGGCTCTCTAGACCTCTATGGGTCCAGATCCATAACCTCAACTCAAGGAGGGAACCAATGGGCACCACATCATCCCATAAATGACCATCATAAGCCCTAAATTGCATAATGCTTCACCAAACAGAAAATAGTCCGAGATCATACCTCTAGAGTGATGATCTAAGCTCCAAATCCACGAAATAGCAACCTCCTTTGCTTCCTCTTGCCTAGAGTCTCCTTCTTCTTGCTAAATAACACACACAAGGTCAAGAAATGCTCCTTTCTCTTCACAAATCGCTCAAGAACACAATGGTCTCTCACTGAGGGTTGGGTGAGCACAAATGACGGCCATAAGGCCTTTTAAATAGGCCTCAACCCCGGAAATTTAGGGTTTCATTGCACAGCGCAGACTCGCCGAGTCCATATCCTGGACTCGCCGAGTCCAGGCGCGCTCCATTGCCCAAATCCGCGTCCCTACTTGTCGAGTCTGAGCTCCAACTCGCCGAGTCCCCCTCATAATACCATAAAATTAATTTACAAGATACCTGGTAAAAATCCGGATGTTACAAGAACGTATAACTAGACCAAGAAAAGATTTTCTCCAAATGCGTTTATTAATTCTGCACAACAACTATCTTTTCTTAAGACAAGCTTTATATTCTCGAAGACAAGCTTTATATTCGACCTCCAAAACCATTTATTAATTCTGCACAACAACTATCTTTTCTGATGCAGCACAGACTAGTCACTCAACTCAGTGTGATGTTTCCCAACCTCATACAATACTTCCATATTAGTTAACTTGATGCCCCAAGCTGCTCATGAATTGACCTGTCCAAATAAGTAATGATCTTGCGCGCAAGCTTAACAATCCATCATATAATTTAGATTTCTTACCAATCACAGGTACTAAGATGTCCTCGGTACGAGAAATAACTTGACAAGCTTCATTTAACTCTTCCTGCATCGTACCACAAAAGGGGAAAGAACTTGAAACACGTGACGGGGACATCAAAGCATATACATGAAAAGAAAGGGAAGGAAATGGTTAAGAGGAAAATATACCATTAGAAGTAGTGTTAGAGGAACCTTAGTGATCAGCCAAATTATTCGCTTTAAGTATGGACGGATTCATCACTTCACGTAAAAATTCTCCAAACTGATAAGAAATAGGAGAACTTTACGTTTATCTGAGATAGTACTCAGAGCAGAAAAGGATGAAGGGACCAACTCAGCATCAACCTCATAAATAGAAGGAACAGAAGGATGTTAGGACATGAAGAGTTGATTTGAAATTCCAGATATGTAGTTGTGTATAACTGAAAAGAATGAATTAACATTTAAGCATAATTGTATAGATAAAATGGAGTACAACAAAACTGGTAGTAGCTCGTGCATACACCTACAATACTATCTCTCAAACTAATATACCCATGTATACAAAATGGGATCTCTCTCACCCTACAAAAAATATTGAACTGCTATATATAGGGAAACTCAACCCATAAGTCACATGGCTTGAATTGTCATAAAATGGGAGAAACCTTCAATTCATCAACAAATGGAGAGTTTTGCACCCTAACATTCTTCCCCTCAAAGATTGGAATGAATGACTCGACTTCTACTTATGAATGAGCAACTAGCGAATAAGACATCAATCATGATAAGAATGTAGATGCGATCATCGAATCAACAAATCATAATCTTGTAATAAGGGTTCTAGGATGTGAAACATTACAATCCAAAGCTACAGGTGGCAACTTCAACCTTGAGCATCCAAAACTCCAAGGGAAAATACCCACCCTTGAGCATAAAGCACATCCCAAAGATAACCAAGAAATCCCAACCCATCATAAAAACCCACTTCAGAATGCCAAAATCTAAATCACTTCATAATCAATAACAAATCTTCCTCAATGTCACATCGGACTTAAAGATCTAACATAGAAGATCATTTACTAAAAATAGGAATATTCAAAAACTTTTTTCGAATACGCAAGCCAAATTCTCCCCCCCCCCCCCCCCCCCCCCCCCCGACAAGTGGAATAAGATTGAAGCTTTAAATCCGGAAAAACCAATCAATTTGACATTTTTAGTCGAAATTTGAGATTTGATTTATGGATTGCCTTGGACTTGAACCGAAAAAGTTTTGTTCATATTCCAAGAAAATACTTTGCAAAAATATCAACTTTGAAATCCCGAGAAATTTTCTCTAAAATTAGCAAAGGTTTATATTTTTGGGTGAAAATGCCAAGATTCTAAAAGACTAGGGACCAAATATGTAACTTTTGTATCTTCTTCCTCCCATTCTTGTCTTATGAAGGCAGCAACAGGCAATAGCGAAGTTACAAAAAGAATTGAATGTCAAACCTTCAACCATCAATCTTCTTCCCCAAAAAGCTTTGATACCCAAACCTTCGACCTTGAATCCACATCGAAGTATCGTCGAAGTGCTACCATCGAACCGAATAGTCATCAAACAAACATCGAAGACCCTCAAAGCTTTCGATAACCTGTGACTCCGCATCGATCTTTCATTTCAAAGCAATTTTTTATTCCATGGAAACATTGAATGATTTGAATCATGAAATTGATTTAGTTTTGACCAAAAATAACAGATAAATCATCACCGTCATCAAATATCCCCATAAATGCAATGTCGAAAAATCAATCTTTTATCACTTGAGCAACCATTGAACATACATCAAAGTCTTGATTTAACTCGAATATAATAATTTCGACATCATCAGCATCAATGTTTAATTCACAGGAGCAAGTTCGATCCATATTTACTATCTTTGACTTTTCGTTCTTTGACCATTGAAACCAAATTCACAGGAAGCACTGAATCAACACTTCGATATTCAGCAAATAGGAGCACTAATTTTGACCAGATTTCAATGACCATCGAATTGTTTGTGATTATCAGAACCATTCCAAATATATCTAAATACCGTAGATTTTTCTTGTAAGCACTTCGACATTCATATGATCTGCATCGATTCTTAAATGACTCATCACACATAGAGCTTCGATAGTCTTGAATTTCAAGGTAATATCCATAAATACCAAATTTCATCTCCATGATATCATTTCAGATCAAACACCTATATTAGCCAAAAATCACCAAGTTCTTCATCTGTTCTTCTTTATGTCATCGGTATTTCAACAAATTATCCCGATCAAACAAATTTCTTGATACCACATCAAATAAGATGAATATTATTGATCGATTTTTAACAATCAATTTCACGAATCCAAAAAATATCAAATCCTTGTTTCCATCGTAATCGAACACATCTTCCAGACTATTGAATTAAAGATTATCAAAGAGATCGAACAAGAAAGTGATTCAGAATCAATCAAACTTTGATGAGTAATATGAACAAACAGATAATCAAAAATTAAAGAACGATATGATGAAATCATAAGTCGATAAACGATTTGGAGAGTAGACACAAAATCACTTAATCTAACAACGTAAGTTTCTCGATTCATCACGGTAGAAAGTGAAAGCACGATTCAGATTCGCCGCAAATATGAGTTTTGATTTTTGGGCTCAAACAAATGAATTATGAATAGTAAAGGATTATGTATTTAGAATTGGGCTTTAGTGAGATGATCTGAAAATTTAGGCTCAAAGTTGGATCGGATTAATAGTACAAACCAAATTGATTTTGGGCTATTTAATGAATAGTACACGGATCAAGAGATTTGGCTCACAAATACAAAATAAAAATAATAATAATAATAATAATAATAATAATAATAATAATAATAATAAATAAATAAATAAATAAAATAGATTGGATCAACAAATTTGACTTGGAACGAAATAAATCCAATTAGAAAATCGTTGTAGCGCCTGTAGATTCGGGTTAGTCAATCTAGAGACGATAAACATCAAAAATGATTTTTTATAGATAATTATTTAGAATAATTAATCTCACTAAGTTGTAATATATTTCACAATGTTTTCATACATATAAAGAATGCTTAAATCCGAGTTATAACGAAGAAGTTATGACTTGTCGAAGTTTCGTGACAAAACCAGTACGACACCAGGAATCGTAAAAAGCGAGTTTACGATAAATTACTTTTTAGCCTTAGGGGTCTAAATGAAAGTTGTATAGTATGTCTCAACCTACGCATAGATATAAAGAACGTCAAAAACGGAGCTCGTATTCAAAAGTTACGACCTTCCGAAGATGCAATTGTCTAAGAGCATGACACGTGTCAGAAACCCTAATCTGACTGGGCTCACGAATTGAGCATTAATTCTCACGACGTGAGGAGTCAAAACGCCACTTTTCAAGGCTAGAATGCAGATGGCAAGTCTACGGAACGGGCTCACGACGTGAGCATCAATTCTCACGGCATGATGAGTCAAACAGACACTATTCAAGCATAAAACGTAGATGGCGAAGCTACGAGGTGATACTGCCATGGCCCACGATGTGAGCAATGAATTCTCACGACGTGAGAGACCAAAAATCACCCTATAATTAGCAAGTTCATCCCTTTCTCTTCTGACACCCAACTCTTTTCTCTCTCTCTCTCTCATTCTCTCTCTCGTTTGCTGAAGGCGTTCCGCGTTTCGAGCCCGACGATCAAGAACCATTGACCGTTTCTAGTTAGTTTAAATCAAAGCATGCTACAAGTAAATGCATATTATTTTCATCTTACACATAGATATGAAGTATTTTATATAAATTACGTGCTATGTGTGCATATTATCTTTATACTTGCTATCTATGATGGATAAACAATTTTATATATGTTTTAACTGATTTAAACTGTATATGTATTTTATATCTACAAATATGTTGGGTAAAACATGGGTAGATGAATTAGATGATACGTGATGAAATAAAAATTGATGAGAGGTGTTTAAGATGATCTAGTCATCTAGTAGAATATAGACATAGTTATTTGTTATTAATCCGGGGGTATGGATTAAGTATTTTTGAACTATGTGTTCACCAGTTGTAATTTAAGAACCTTGGAAGCTATGCACTTGGTGCCTAAACCCTGGCGACCATGCAGACTTAGTGCCTAAACACTGGCGACTATACAGACTTAGTGTCGGTTGTGTAAACCGTGACGATGATGGACTTCGTGCCTAATGTATAAACCCTGGCGACGATGAAGTTCGTGCCTAATGTATAAATCCTGATGACTATGGACTTAGTGCCTATTGTACAAACTTGCCACTAGCAACTTCGACTAATAAAGCATTATCTAGTCTATCAACAGGCAAGGCTAGTTTTCTACCAAATTCATGCGATATAAAGGAGTAGTTGGCTCCAGAATCAAATAAAATTTGGGCAGGCAAACTTTCTTAGTGAGGGTACATTCATTGGCATAGTGACCTGGCTTTCCACACTTGTAGCATGTGGTCACTACCTCACACATTCCATGATGCTTCTTCTTACATTTGTCGCACCATTTCGCTTCGCCCCCACTTCCCCTCGAACCAGACTTCGAGAACTTGTTTTTCTTATTGGACCCTGAAGTTCCATCGAACTTCCTCTTTTCGACAACTTCTACCCTTTCCAGACCCTTCTCTTTCTGCTGGGCCTCCACATTCTTAGCTGCACGTACAGCCGTTTTCAGAGTAGTTGCCATCTTGACTGTCGGGCCAAAGTCGCCAGGCAGTCCATTAGCAAACCTCTCAATCTTGGAGAGTTCCGTTGGCACTAGGTACGGAAATAATTTCATTTTCTCAGTGAATGCCATAGCGTAGTCGTCTACGCTCATCCTCCCCTTCTTCAAGTTTTGGAACTCATTGTTAAGATCAATCAGATCTATCTCTGAACAATATTGCACCCTTAATTGTTCCAAAAACTCTTCCCATGACATTTTCAGGGTTTTCCCTTGTGGCATAGTATCTGCCAACAACTTCCACCAAATTAATACTCCAGTCTTCAGTTGTCTGACTGCAAATACAGTCTTTTGTTTGTTGCTACAGTCGCAACTTTCAAATACCATCTCCATTTCGGAGATCCAATCCATTATTTCAACAGGCTTTGGGCTCCCAGAAAGACTTGGCGGTTTGGCGCCCAAGAAATTCTTGTACATTCGCCCATCGTTGTTGTTTCTCCTTTCCGGATTGTTCCTTCGTTCTTCTTGAGTCCCAACTTGACTCAAAATGCGACTATTGTTCCCTTCCTCCGACTGCTCGGGAATCAATTCAGGTTCCTCAATAGGTATGATAGGTTCGTCCCTATTGTTATGCAACATTTGTTGCATCTCCTCCCTTTGTTCGGCTAACATAGCCCGAATCATGGCTTGCACTCCAGCCATGGTGATCTGTTCTGGTGCTGCTGCTACAACAGGTATTTGCTCAATCACTGGCGGTTGATTCCTGTTTTCATCCGCGTTTCCAACGCCACTCCTTGTTCTCACCATTTTTGATCTACACACCGAATAAGGTGAAATTTAGATCTTCGATCATGATAGATTTCAAATCATCCTTATCACTCCGAAACGATTACATGCTAGTTCTAATATCGTATACATACGCTTAGAATCCTAAACACATAAACCTTCAGATCCGGTTGGCAACAAACCGTAGATCCGAACAAGTAATATCATATATGGCAACATATAACATTTAGCACATAAAAGCATTTTAGGCAACGTTCCTAAAAGAAACTAGTGCTTGTGTCTAAAATCCAACAGACACACATCTCAAATTCCACTTAGCATTCTAAGTTTAAGTTTAGAAATCCTACAATTTCCTAGTTCGCTTAAACTAATGCTCTGATACCAACTGTGACATCCCCAAAATCACGGTCAGAAAAGACCGATTTTCATTTATGCTTTTAAAATAAATTCAGAGTAAATCCTTTTGATTTGAAAGAGTTGCGGAATTTGTTCCCAAAACAAAACATGATAAAATAATATTTATCAAAGCATTTCATCAAGAGATGCATTTTCATTATATAATTAAAACTCGGGGTGTCATGTTCCGATACAGACCATTAAGCATAAACAATAACATTACAAGTCATTCAACAAATATATACATATACAGACTTGTAAACAAAACAACTTGATGGTTCGTCCATCTTACGCCCTTGCGCCACTTCCTGTAATACAAATAAAACTGAGTGGGTCAGGCTTGGGAGCCTGGTGAGCATATAGGGTTTTCAACCCACAATAAATAAATTATATTTAATTTCACCAACCAATCACTATACCGATTACCCATTCCCGTTATCCTCAGTTTACGTCCCTAAAACAACATCTATCTCAAGGGACCTAATCTAGGATTTTCATCGGGACGGACATTACTGCTAAGGGGTTTCCTCAACAATAGATATCCTAAAGGCAACCATGAGGGGGATAGAGTACACCGGTGAACACATCGTTCACAACACCTACAGGTTATGAACCTGCTAGCGTTCCACGAGACTGTCTAGAAGGAGTCTGTGGTCGTTATCCATACTCCGCTGAATAACTAGGTCAACAACAACAACATCGAGGCCTCTCATATTACGCACCAACTATCTACCCATGTTCTACCCAACATATTAGTAGATAAAAATATATATTTTTATACATAGTTTAAAACCTGTATAGCATTTTCATCCAATACATATTTCACATAACAGATGAGGCATACCCACATAACACGTATTTCATAGAAAACAATTCAGATCTATGAGATTGAAAATAGTGAATATACATTCATGCACATAACATCAAAATTATACACATAACACGTATTTCATATAAAATACTTCATAAATATGCGTTAGAAGAAATTAACTACACACTCACTTGATCAGAAGATGATCGGACAGCACTATGGCTTGCAGAAGTAGTAATCCTCAACAGATCTGGAAGATCTCTACAAAAATCGAACTTCTCGCGGGCAGAGCTTCGGCTTGGAAACCGCACTTCTCGGGATCTTCGGGATCTCGGGACTCGCTTCGGGACTCGGGAATATTACCGGGGCTTCGGGATGGCTTCGGGGGTAAAACCGCAGAGCTTCGACACAAAAACGAGAGGAAATTAGCAATTTGGCCGGCTGCCCTCGCATCCTATTTATAGGAGGCTAGAAGCCTCTCGTACGCGGGGCGTACGTGCCTCAGAAACGTAAGCGCATGCGTCATCCGAAGTGTTGACACTCTTCGGAGTACACGGGGCGTACTCACTTACGCGGCGCGTAAGTCGGATCAGACCTGTGACTCGCCTTCGGATAATGCTTCCGAATTTTGATTTAAAAATAAATACAAATTAATTAATAAACTTCGGAAATTCATATCTTCTTCATACGAACTCCGTTTTCGACGTTCTTTATATCCACGGAAAGGTGAGACTACGCTCTACAACTTTCGTTTAGACTCCGTCGGCTAATTTTGAATTTATTTTTTATTATTTATTTTTAATAGGCCGGGACAGAAAATTTCGTTATAAATTCATAACTTCTTCGTCCGACGTCCGTTCTCGCCTAACTTTTTATCGCTTTGATACTAACAATGAGATCTTCGATTCTCGTTTAGATCACTAAGGCTAAATATCGCTTTAACGTAAATTTCACTTTTTACGTTATTCAACGTTGCCGGTTCTGTCGCGAAACTTCGACAGGTCATAACTTCTTCGTTATAACTCGGATTTCGGCATTCTTTATATCTTCGGAAACCTTGTTTCAACTACTACAACATTATCTAAAGATATCAAGTTTATTTTACACTTAAATTTTGACACTTATTTTTATTCTTAATTAATCAAACCACATAATTAAGCAATTAAGCACAAAACACATAATACTCAAATAATACACTTATATTATTTCAAAACGGGTTACAAAGGTTAACCTAGACCATTACATTGCTAAAAATGGCAAGCCCGGAAACACAGGCGTTACATATATATACGATTTATAAAATTTGGAAAGACTCACAAAAGATTTTGAATCTTGATTCGATTATGTAACAAAATTGTCAAATTGGGAACCATTCCTTGAATTGATCTCTAAAATCTTCATGGTTTGGCTCTGGTACCAGTTTTTAGGACCTGAAGCTTTGATTTGACATTGCGAAAATGTAGAAGTACATAATAAAAAAGAACTAGTTAACGTTTAAGCATAACTGTATAGATAAAATAGAGTAGAACAAAACTTATAATAACTTGTGCTTGCTCATACAATACTCTCTCTCAAACTAATCTACTGATCTATACAAAATGGGAGATCTCTCACCCTAAAAAAAAAATACTAAACTACTATACATAGGGAAGCTTAATGCATAAGTCACTAGGATTGAATTTCGCACATGTCATAAAATGGGTGAAACTTTCAAGTCATCATCAAATGGACAACTTTGCACCGCCAACAAAGGAAGACTATCAACTAAGGGAATATTGGAACCAACCAAAAGTTGTTCAATTGAAAACACATTCAACCTGGACCCTATCAGTCGTAATGGCGACCCAGATAGACATGCTAATTGTGACATCCCCAAAATCACGGCCAGAAAAGACCGATTTCATTTATGCCTTTTAAAATAATTTCAGAGTAAATCCTTTTGATTTAAAAGTGTTGTGGAATTTGTTCCCAAAACAAAACATGATAAAATAATATTTATCAAAGCATTTCATCAAGAGATGCATTTTCATTATATAATCAAAACTCGGGATGTCATGTTCCGATACAGACCATAAAGCATAAACGATAACATTATAAGTCATTCAACAAATATATACATATACAGACTTGTAAACAAAACAACTCGATGATTCATCCATCTTACGCCCTTGCGCCACTTCCTGTAATACAAATAAAACTGAGTGGGTCAGGCTTGGGAGCCTGGTGAGCATATAGGGTTTTCAACCCACAATAAATAAATTATATTTAATTTCACCAACCAATCACTATCCCGATTACCCATTCCCGTTATCCTCAGTTTACGTCCCTAAAACAACATCTATCTCAAGGGACCTAATCTAGGATTTTCATCGGGACGGATATTACTGCTAAGGGGTTTCCTCAACAATAGATATCCTAAAGGCAACCATGAGGGGGATAGAGTACACCGGTGAACACATCGTTCACAACACCTACAGGTTATGAACCTGCTAGCGTTCCACAAGACTGTCTAGAAGGAGTCTGTGGTCGTTATCCATATTCCGCTGAATAGCTAGGTCAACAACAACAACATCGAGGCCTCTCATCTGTTTATTACACACCAACTATTTACCCATGTTCTACCCAACATATTAGTAGATAAAAATATATATTTTTATACATAGTTTAAAACCTGTATAGCATTTTCATTCAATATATATTCCACATAACAGATGAGGCACACCCACATAACACGTATTTTATAGAAAATAAATCAGATCCATAGATAGAAGAAAGTGAATATACATTCACACACATAACAACAAAATATACACATAACACGTATTTCGTATAAAATACTTCATAATTATGCGTTAGAAGAAAGTAACCACACACGCACTTGATCAAAAGATGATCGGACAGCACTACGGCTTGTAGAAGTAGTAATCCTCAGCAGATCTGGAAGATCTCTACAAAATTCGAACTTCTCGCGGACAGAGCTTCGGCTCGGGAATCGCACTTCTCGAGATCTTCGGGCTTCGAAACTTGCTTCGGGACTCAGGAATATTACCGGGGCTTCGGGGTACTTCTAGCATGCAAAATGATGCAAAACGGGAGAGAGAAGAGAGAAAAGGTGCAAAAGAACCGGCTGCCCTCGCATCCTATTTATAGGAGGCTGGAGCCTCGGAGTACGCGGGGCGTACAGCCTTACGCGGGCGTTAGCCTCCGAATTCATCACTGCATGCATTATCCGAAGAACTCGAGTGCGAGGCGTTTCATGCTTCGCTGTACGCGGGGCGTACACTAGTACGCTGGGCGTACTTCGGATCAGATCGGTGACTCGCCTTCGGATAAGGCTGGTTTTAATAATTAAATTTCATTATTAATTATTTAATAAACTTCGAAAACTCATATCTTCTTCATACGAACTCCGTTTTCGACGTTCTTTATATCCACGCGTAGGTGAGACTACGCTCTACAACTTTCGTTTAGACTCCGTCGGCTATTTTTGATTTATTTTTATTAATTATTTTTAACAGGCCGGGACAGAAAATTTCGTTATAAATTCATAACTTCTTCGATTGACGTCCGTTCTCGCCCAACTTTTTATTGCTTCGATACCAAAAACGAGATCTTCGATTCTCGTTTAGATCACTAAGGACAAATATCGCTCTAACGTAAATTTCACTTTTTACATCATTCAGCGTTGCCGGTTCTGTCACGAAACTTCGACAAGTCATAACTTCTTCATTATAACTCGGATTTCGGCATTCTTTATATCTTCGGAAACCTCGTTTCAACTACTACAACATTATTCAAAGATATCAAGTTTATTTTACACTTAAATTTTTACGCTTATTTTTATTCTTAATTAATCAAACCACATAATTAAGCAATTAAGCACAAAACACATAATACTCAAATAATACACTTCTATTATTTCAAAACGGGTTACAAAGGTTAATCTAGACTATTATATCATCATTAATGACAGGCCCAGAAACACAGGCGTTACAATTCTCTCCACCTTAGAATGATTCTGTCCCCGGAATCACACATCAACAAAAAAATGCGGATAGCGACCCATCATGTCACTCTCCGTCTCCCAGATGTGATTCGACCGATTCGTGTGTTTCCATCGGACAAGCACTAACTCGACCATCTTGCATCGCAACTTCTTAGTCCTTTGGTCAAGAATTGCCTCTGGTTCTTCAATCAACCTTTTGTTCTCATCGATTCTCAACACCGAAAGTGGAATCATGTCAGGAACTTCCCCCGTGAACTTCCTCAAATAACACACATGAAAAGTGTTATGAATTCCATTCAGTTCTTCTGGTAGTTCGAGCTTGTAAGCTTGGTTCCGAATCCTCTGAAGAACTCTAAACGGTCCAATAAACCTTGGGCTTAATTTTCCCCTTTTACCAAATCTTATAAGTCCCTTCCACAGCGAGACTTTAAGCAAAACCGAATCCCTAACTTCAAAAGTCATCGGTCTTCGCTTTTTGTCAGCATAGCTCTTTTGACGATCCTGAGCTGCTAACATTCTTTCCCTAATTATTTTCAACTTTTCAGCAGTTTGATGAACCATCTCCGGTCCCATAAACTGCTTTTCCCCAGCCTCAAGCGAACAAGATGGCGTACGACACTTTTGTCCACACAAAGCTTGGTAAGGTGCCATCTTAATGCTCGAGTGAAAACTATTATTGTAAGAAAATTCTACCAAAGGTAAATGTTCATCCCAGTTACCTAGGAATTCCAGGGTACATGCTCTTAGCATATCTTCAAGCGTTTGTATCGTTCGTTCGCTCTGGACATCAGTCTGCGGATGGTAAGTTGTACTTAAACACAACTTGGTGCCCATTTCCTCTTGTAGACTTTTCCAAAACCTCGAGGTGAAACGGCTATCACGATCCGATACAATTGTTAAGACGTAAGAATTTGCAAGCTTCTCCATAGACCATTTCTCCTTGGCTGCTATGAAATGTGCACTCTTAATCGATCAACGACCACCCATATCATGTCGTGACCATTCTTTGTTCTGGGCAGTTTAGTGACAAAATCCATAGCAATGTCTTCCCACTTACCCATAGGCACAGGCAATGGTTCTAAACTCCCGTACGGTTTCTGATGTTGTGTCTTTACTCTTGCACAAGTCACACACTCAGCCACATACTTTGCAACAGCTTCATCGTCGGCCACCAGTAGTAGGGTTTTAGGTCCCTATACATTTTAGTACTACCGGGATGAATCGAGTACATGGTTTTGTGAGCTTCTTCCATTAGAAGATCTCTGACTCCTCCTGTCTTAGGTATCCAAATCCGATCTTGGAACACCTTCAGTCCATGACTGTTTACACCGAACACCAATGTTTTGCCCAAACGTTCCTCCTTTCGGTCATTCTTCTCAGAAGCTTCGCTTTGAGCTTTCTTTATACCTTCTAAAATAGTCGAGACAACTTCAATTCTCAACACTCTTGGCCTTTTCCTTTCAAGATTGACTTTCCGACTGAGAGCATCAGCAACAACATTAGCCTTACCGGGATGATAAAGTATCTCACAGTCGTAGTCCTTGAGTAACTCTAGCCAGAGTCGTTGCCTCATATTTAACTCTTTCTGATTGAAGAGATATTGGAGACTCTTATGATCAGTGAAAAGTTTGCACTTCGTGCCATAGAGGTAATGCCTCCATATTTTCAGAGCAAAAACTACCGCTGCGAACTCCAAATCATGAGTCGGGTAGTTCTTTTCAAGCTCCTTCAACTGTCGAGACGCATATGCTATCACCTTTTCACTTTGGGTCAAAACACAACCCAATCCAACCCTAGACGCATCGCTATAAACGGCGAAGTCTTCAACTCCATCGGGTAGAGAAAGTATTGGTGCCTCGCATAGTTTCTTCTTTAGCTTCTCGAATGCTTCTTTATGTTTATCATTCTAAGCATAAGTAGCTCCTTTGTGGGTCAAAGCTGTCATCGGAGTATCGATCGAAGAAAAGCCTTGGATAAACCTTCGGTAATATCCAGATCCGATCATCATAAGATGTTATAGATGACTAAGCTGAGTATATGACTTGTATTCGTGTGTTGTTGATGAACAAATGAAGGGATATGAACGAGATGACGATGAATACTATAGTGCCTCCTTGATGGAGGCGACGACGTGAAAGAAGTCAAAGTGACGAGATGATGGAGTTCGCCTTGACTCTTGTGACTGGTCCGTCTGGAGAGAATTGACGATAGCAGCGGGAAGTCGGGAACTGGGAAGGAAACTGAAACATCATTACTCCTTATTACTCTTTACGACCTTATGTAAAAACTAAAAAGATGCACTCAGGTACTAACCCTACACGGCTAGGGTACACGGATACAACCCAAGTCTCAATAACTCAAATACGATTTAAAAAAAGATTAATTATATCTATATAATTAATACAAATGTTAACGTAAATATATATAACATGTTAACGAGGTTCCCGTGGGGGTTTTGTGATAGGACAGGACTGCCCTTCCCTGCCCCCGCTCGCGAAATTAAAACATGGGTTAACCTTGTCCCCGCCTCGATTTTTTTAAACAACTATCATTCGTAAGTGATCGAGGTCCCATAAGACTTTTTAACATCCCTATTATCCTTGGCCTAAAATTATGCATTTCATCCACAAAAGTTCAGAACTACCTCAAAGTTAATCAAATTTGTAAGAACAAGAGTGTGACATCCCCAGTTTCACGGCCATAAAAAACTGATTTGTTTATGGTTATTTAAAAATCAGAGTATCATTTTTGAAGAATAATATTATGAAATTTTTTCCCAACAATATGATAAAGATATTATCAAAGATGGACTCGACGAGTAGGTTTTGTATGGAGAAAACCCTAATTTTCGGGGTTGAGCCCTATATAAAGAGCATTATGCCCCTCCACAGCCTCCCTTGTGTCCCCCTTGAGTTCCAGAAACCCTAAATTCGTGGAGAGTCCATTTGTTGAGCAAATTAGAGCTTAGAGAGGTGTTGGTTGAAGAAATCTTGAAGGAGAAGTGGCTTGGATCAAAGGGCTTTGCTTGGATTCGAGTTTCATTGCTGTTGAGGCATCCTTTGGAGGTAATACTTTCGTTCTTGGGCTGTGTTTTCCTAGATTAGTTGTGTGGGGGGCTTGGTTGTGTGGTATCTTGATGTTTGGGGTATGGATCTGAGGTTGCTACCTTAGATCTGGAGTGGAGAAGATCTTAAGAGCATTAAAGCCGCTGTTCTTGTGTTGTTAATGGAGCTATCATGTCCCAAACCTTGGTTCTAAGGTGAATAAGGCCTAGATCTGTTTAGATTCACGTAAAGTTTGCCACTTTACGTGATGGATGGATTGTAGGAGGTTGGATCTATGTTTTGGATCAATTGCATGGCCTGAGATGCTTCTGTATGGATTCAGACTGGTGGTACTCATCGAGTCACATGGGGTGACTCGACGAGTTGCTTGAAGATGGCCTGGAACTCGACGAGTTGGAAGAACAACTCGGCAAGTGGGTTGATGATAGCCTTGGACTCGACGAGTCCATTTGGACTCGGCGAGTCTTGTCGAGGAAGTCCCAATATTTCTGGTTGAGTCGAGGAATCGGTGAGTCAAGGGATGACTCGGTGAGTTGGGTGCGAGTGGACTCAGAGTTGTTGGACTCGACGAGTCTTGGGGCGACTCGGCGAGTTGGGTCGCTGATTGAAGGAAGTTCTGAGCATAAGGACTCGGTGAGTCATCGGGTTGACTCGGCGAGTAGGGTCAGTCAGGGGTTGACTTTGACTTGTCCAAGGTTGACCAGTTGTCTTCCAGGGGTACTTTGGTAATTAAGGGTATTTATTGAGTTGTATGTTTTGATGTTTAGTGGAGGAGTTCGTGTCAGAGTTCGGAGCAGCGGGATCTTGTCCTTTCAGCCGGCAATTTCAAGGTGAGTTATCCTCACTATATCAACAGGGTCTAAGGCACCAAGGCCGGCCCTTTATTGGATTGAGATTTGGATATGGTTATTATGTTACTGTTTGATGTGTCTGCATCCTGGTAGCTAGGATGGTACATGCTAGGAGACCTTGTCAAGGTCAGTTTCCCGATATATATAAAGTGATGATATGCTAGTGACCGGTTAGGTCGGTAACCTGGGTAGGGTAATGATATGTTATGTGATCTGTTTGTTCGGTTTGTTAACTATGACTGTTATATGATTGTATGTTTTGTGCACATGGTTGTTTGGACTGGAGATGGGTTGAGGCGGGTCCTGCTTTGTGCTGTAGGCCAAGATACCCAGGGCGGACCGGTTATTCCGAAGGCCCAGCGAGCGGTCCGGATAGGATGTAGGCCCCACGAGGGCGGACCAGACGTGCCGAGGCTCGGAGAGTGGACCAGGCCGACTGAAGGCCCGATGCGGGCGGACCAGTCACACTGTAGACTCAGAGAGTGGACCAGGTGGGTTGAAGGCCCGATGCGGGCGGATTAACCCCACTATAGACTCGAAGGACATGACTAGACCTGGAGGATGGATCTGGTGGATTGAAGGCCCGATACGGCAGACCAGTCACACAGTAGACCCGATATGCATGGTTGTTCTATGTTCTGTTATGTTATGTATGTTTTATATGCTTTGGAGCGGAAGGTCGTAGCCTGGAAGGGCGTATATGTGGTTGGTATTTTGGGGGTATCTCACTAAGCTTTCAGGCTTACAGTTGTGGTTTAATGTTTTTCAGGTTCTTCAGGAGACCGTGGCAAGGCGAAGGCGCGATCGTACCGCTCCTCATGATTTTGTAGTAATGTGATTCTGGGAATACTCTAAATGATTTGTATTGAAAACCTTTTTGTAAACAATTTAGTGAAAATCAGGTTGTTTTGAAAAATTTAAATTGGTTGTATTTTTCGGACGTTACAAGTTCGTATCAGAGCCTTGGTTTGAGTGAATTGGAGGAACACTCGTGTGACTCCAGTCTCAAATCGAGGAGGGTTTTCAAAAGAGAATTTAAAATGGTTTTCAAAGTAAGTAAAGGAGGACGCGGAGGTACGATCTGCCGGAGCCAGTAAGTAACCCCAAAGTACCATACATGTCAATTGTTTTATTGAGCTTTGATAGAACAGCATGCTAGAGTTAGGCTAGGGATCTTCAGGATATCTTGATGAGTTGCCTGATTTATGATGCCTGCTAGCCTAGGGTTCCTTGTGAGAAATTTCTAGTGTTCCTCTAGTTGTGAGGATAGAGCGTTGTTATGTATGTCGCTAAGGTGTTGTGGAAGTACTTCATACAAATATGGGTAGGTGTGGAGGGTAGTATGGGACCGTACTACTGAAAGCACGGACTCATACGCGTATCAGGGAAACGATGACCTCTAGGGTTAGGATGAGAGCTGGTTCCCGGGATAGTGGAATTTGTCTGAGATTTTGGTGTTTCATTTTCAGTATGGAGATTTCAGGGCACGCTGGGAGTGGATCCGGGCCAGGATCAGGAGCAGGAGAGGGAGTTCCGGGTGGGTCTTTACAACCCGAGGTTGTCAGTCAGATGAGTACGCACGAGTTGGATGCGAGGATTCGTGAGATCCTGCATAATGAGGTTGCTGCATTGTTTCGGGCTGAGCTGCCGTAGTTGTTTGGGTCGATCAAGACCGCCATGGTGGAGTATTTTGATGAGCGCTATGCGGCTCTCACGGAGACGGCTGCCGCGGCAGCTACATCAGCTGTAACAGCGGCAGGGGGAGGAGCTAGTAGAGGTTTTCAGTATCGGGACTTCGATAATACGAAGCCTCCCACTTTTGATGGAGTTCAGGATCCGATCGTTGCTATGAGATGGTTATCAGATGTGGAGGGATGTTTCTTCACGTGTTCATGCCCTGCTGATCAGAGGGTGAGGTGTGCTCTGAACCTGTTAAGGCTCAGGGCAAAGGATTGGTGGAGGTTGACCACGGGGTCGTACTCGGATGCGCAAAGAGCTGCGATTTCATGGGATCGGTTCAGAGAGATGTTCAGCACTCGTTATGTTCCACAGGTCGAGAGGGAGAGGTTGGCTCAGGAGTTCTTGGAGCTGAAACAGGATTCGGAATCGGTGACGGAAATCACCAGGATGTTTACTAAGAGGGCGATGTTTTGCCCTGAGTTCGCTTCGGAGTAGGCTCAGATGTCCCGATATCTGAGTATGCTAAAGAGAGACATCAGACAGTTTGTGTCTGCGCAGAGGTGCGAGACTTTGCTGGAGTTGCAGGAGGCCGCTAGGTGGCGTGAGTTAGAGATTGAGTTGCAGATGCGTGAGCTGAGGCAAGCTTCGGTTCAGTCGTAGCCGGCGACGAAACGGTCTAAGACCGTTGATTCCAGGATGGGAGATCAGGGTAGCCACGTCTGTGGAAAGTGTGGAAGGGGTCATGCCGGGGTTTGTCGGTCCGGTGGAGCATGCCGCAAGTGCGGAAAGGAGGGACACGATGCGAGGGATTGTCGGCAGTCAGTGCCGGTTCGGGATTTGAGGATATGCTATCATTGTCATCAGGTTGGACATTTGAAGGTCAACTCTCCACGGCTTGCTGCAGGACCGGTGCAGGCTCCAGCACCGGCTACGTTGAGGATCACAGGTGGAGGTCAGGGTGGAGCGGAGCCCCCAAGGGCTTAGGGTCGTGTTTTTCAGCTTGCTGCTGCGGGTATGTTCTTTCTGCTGTTTTGATTAGTTATGATTATTGTGGAGTATTGTTATCTGCTAATTCGTTGGTTGGTTATGGAATTGCGTTTTGGGTTTTCGTGTGGTATCCGTTGTTCCTTGAGGGTTTGGCGAGTTGTGATCGAGATTTCGTTATGGTATCCTTTGTTTCCTGAAGGATCGATATGGTTATGGATTAGTACTTCGACCTATCGTTGATTATCTTTGTGAGGATTGGTGGCGGATGCGGCGTTGGTTTGAAGGCCGGGTGGATTCTGCAGTCTGAGGGATGGATATTTGAAGATTGGGTTCCTTTCGAGCGGGTTTTTCAGTGTGGAAACATGATTTTTATGGAAGGTGTTAGCGCTGGTGAGAAACATTTTGAGTGTAAGTGTTGATTTTCTGCGAGGTTGCTTAGGAGATTGGTGATGGCGACCGGTGATTAATTGTCAGTGTCTTAAGTGGGGGAGAATTGGAAATTCTCCGGGTGATCGTTGGGCCTGAGTGGTTGTTTAGCTGCTTGGGGAATTCAGCGATATTTCTTTCAGCCGAGAGTAGGCTCGTATGGGTGGGTATCAGGCGTGTGGGGCGGAATACAGACCTAGAACAATTGATTGTGGAAGGCATGGGATCAGGTCGGGATTGAGTAGGTATGATGGAGATAGAGTTCGGAACCCCTAGAGGGCTAGAACGGTATGCACGGGAGGATTTTCCGAAGGGATAGTTCAGAATGATGAATGCTAGGTGAGCGGTCCGGATAGACTGAAGGCCGGTAGGCGTACCAGTCAGACCGAAGGCTCAGAGGACGGTCCAGTCAGATTGGCTGAAGGTTCTGAGAGTGGTCCAGATTGGCTGAAGCCCTGGGGAGGCGGTCCAGTCATGCTGAAGACTCTGCGAGTATTATTGGATCGGTTCGAGGTTATGGGTTGCGTATGTTGCAGTGTGATTACATTGGGAGGTCTGGCCCCGGGTAGCGATCTTGAGCAGTGAAGGTAGTGCATGGGCTTGAGAGTCCCTGCGATGAGAGTCAGAGTAGTGGTGATGCATGGATGTCGGGTACGCTTTAAATAGGTAATGTAGCGTGGGATGAGCACCATAGTGCCTGTCGTGGTGACAGGCGGACGAGTGGTTTCCTTGGTAAGGATGGAGGGAGGAATGAAATTCCGAAAGGGAGTGCGAATTCACGGAAGTGAAAGCGGCAGTGTAGAGTTATGATTGGATTGGTCCGTCGATGGTCTTTGAGTAGCGTGTTGCGGCGGTAGAATAAAAGCTCATTCGACTTAATATGTTTGCTCAGGGCGCGGAGGGAATACCGCAGGCGTAGAGCCAGGGAGAAGGGTTCGGAAGGGACGTAGAGAGAGAGTCTTGGACTCTTAGTGAGATTCTGATCAGGGTTTTGGTTATGTTTTAGCGGTTCATCCTGGAAGGATGTTTGAGGATATCATCAGTGTATCAGGTTCTCCAAACCTGAGGGTGCTAGAGCCAGATCAGCATGTGTGTGTGATTGCGAGAGGAGAAGTCGGGGGAGTTGCTCCGGAATGGAAGAATGGGTCTTTCTGTCGTCATGGAATGGATAGAGTGGGATTCGGATCGGGGATCCAATGGTTCGTGGTTTTCTGGCCATATGAGTCAAGTTAAAGATGAGAATTGGAGCAGTAAGGCATCGTGGGTAATTCTCGGCTGTTGAGCGCAGCTATCGGAGGGTACAGCTGGTGCCCGGGTTGAGTAGGTGGTTGGGGCACCGTATGGAAGGAGAAAGTGAGCTTCTGGTTTCTATGGTTGTGCCTTGAGGGACTGGGTTCGGTCGAGGTCAGGCGGCGCGTCGTGGGAAGAAATTTGAAGATGAGATGCCGTAGGCTTCGAGGACGAAGCCTAATTTAAGTGGGGGAGAATTGTAACATCCCGGAATCGCAAGAGTAGAGTTGAAGGGCTAAAAGTGTAAGTTTCGGAGGGTGACTCGGCGAGTCCATGGATAGACTCGGCGAGTCAGGTCGCGACTATGGTCGCGTATCAAGGGCCTACTCGGCGAGTCCAAAGATGGACTCGGCGAGTAGGTGCTGTATGGAGAAAACCCTAATTTTCGGGGTTGAGCCCTATATAAAGAGCATTATGCCCCTCCACAGCCTCCCTTGTTCCCCCCTTGAGTTCCAGAAACCCTAAATTCATGGAGAGTCCATTTGTGAAGCACATTAGAGCTTGGAGAGGTGTTGGTTGAAGAAATCTTGAAGGAGAAGTGGCTTGGATCAAAGGGCTTTGCTTGGATTCGAGTTTCATTGCTGTTGAGGCATCCTTTGGAGGTAATACTTTCGTTCTTGGGCTGTGTTTTCCTAGATTCTCATTTTGGAGCTGTGTGGGGGGCTTGGTTGTGTGGTATCTTGATGTTTGCGGTATGGATCTGAGGTTGCTACCTCAGATCTGGAGTGGAGAAGATCTTAAGAGCATTAAAGCCCCTGTTCTTGTGTTGTTAATGGAGCTATCATGTCCCAAACCTTGGTTCTAAGGTGAATAAGGCCTAGATCTCTTTAGATTCACGTAAAGTTTGCCACTTTACGTGATGGATGGATTGTAGGAGGTTGGATCTATGTTTTGGATCAATTGCATGGCCTGAGATGCTTCTGTATGGATTCAGACCGGTGGTACTCGTCGAGTCACATGGGGCGACTCGACGAGTTGCTTGAAGATGGCCTGGAACTCGATGAGTTGGAAGAACAACTCGGCGAGTAGGTTGATGATAGCCTTGGACTCGGCGAGTCTTGTCGAGGAAGTCCCAATATTTTTGGTTGAGTCGAGGAATCGGTGAGTCAAGGGATGACTCGGTGAGTTGGGTGCGAGTGGACTCAGAGTTGTTGGACTCGACGAGTCTTGGGGCGACTCGGCGAGTTGGGTCGCTGATTGAAGGAAGTTCTGAGCATAAGGACTCGGCGAGTCATCGGGTTGACTCGGCGAGTAGGGTCAGTCAGGGGTTGACTTTGACTTGTCCAAGGTTGACCAGTTGTCTTCCAGGGGTACTTTGGTAATTAAGGGTATTTATTGAGTTGTATGTTTTGATGTTTAGTGGAGGAGTTCGTGTCAGAGTTCGGAGCAGCGGGATCTTGTCCTTTCAGCCGGCAATTTCAAGGTGAGTTATCCTCACTATATCAACAGGGTCTAAGGCACCAAGGCCGGCCCTTTATTGGATTGAGATTTGGATATGGTTATTATGTTAATGTTTGATGTGTCTGCATCCTGGTAGCTAGGATGGTACATGCTAGGAGACCTTGTCAAGGTCAGTTTCCCGATATATATAAAGAGATGATATGCTAGTGACCGTTAGGTCGTTAACCTGGGTAGGGTAATGATATGCTATGTGATCTGTTTGTTCGGTTTGTTGACTATGACTGTTATATGATTGTATGTTTTGTGCACATGGTTGTTTGGACTGGAGATGGGTTGAGGCGGGTCCTGCTTTGTGCTGTAGGCCAAGATACCCAGGGCGGACCGGTTATTCCGAAGGCCCAACGAGCGGTCCGGATAGGCTGTAGGCCCCACGAGGGCGGACCAGACGTGCTGAGGCTCGGAGAGTGGACCAGGCCGACTGAAGGCCCGATGTGGGCGGACCAGTCACACTGTAGACTCAGAGAGTGGACCATGTGGGTTGAAGGCCCGATGCGGGCGGACCAACCCCACTGTAGACTCGAAGGACATGACTACACCTGGAGGATGGATCCGGTGGATTGAAGGCCCGATACGGTGGACCAGTCACACAGTAGACCCGATATGCATGGTTGTTCTATGTTCTATTATGTTATGTATGTTTTATATGCTTTGGAGCGGAAGGTCGTAGCCTGGAAGGGCGTATACGTGGTTGGTATTTTGGGGGTATCTCACTAAGCTTTCAGGCTTACAGTTGTGGTTTAATGTTTTTCAGGTTCTTCAGGAGACCGTGGCAAGGCGAAGGCGCGATCATACCGCTCCTCATGATTTTGTAGAAATGTGATTCTGGGAATACTCTAAATGATTTGAATTGAAAACCTTTTTGTAAACAATTTTGTGAAAATCAGGTTGTTTTGAAAATTTTAAATTGGTTGTATTTTTCGGACGTTACAATAACTACTAGTGTTTATCTAATAGGCACTAAGTCCATAGTTGTGAGGGTTTATATTATTTATTGACAATATTATTTTAGGGAGTCCTCCCACAATACATGTCAATGAGTGGGTCAGGTTCACAAACACCTACATGTTGTGATCCTGCTAACGTTCCACCAGACTGTCTAGAATAGTCTATGGTTGTCATCTATACTCTGCTAGATGGCGTCATCTTTAAATTCAAGGCCTCTCATCATATATTTCATCTTTCATCTCTTATCATCTATATCATCTATATCATCTTTTATCTACCCATCTTTACCCAATATATTTATAGGTATAAAAATACATATACAGTTTAAATCAAGTAAAACATGTATAAATCGTTCATCTAGCATAGATATCAGGAACACAAATAATAGGCCCACAAAGCATGTATTTGTATTAAATACTTCATATTTATGTGTAAGATGAAAGTAACTATGCACTCACTTGTTAAAGTGATGACTTGAAACTTGGAGAACGCTTCGCTCCTAGAAACTGTCTTTTCCTTCGACATAACCTAGTATTATTATCACTGAGCCTTAGTCTAATATTTCATGCGACTTATTATTAGTTTAGATTCATCATTAACTCAGAGTCTACTTCAAGATCTATCAAGTAAGGATCAGCCAGGCATGATAGTTGGGAGGCAGGATCATTTCGACGTATAGCTTTTTTGAAATCCAACAACCAAGCCAACATGACCATTCTAGACACCTCTCCCATAAGTACATCAGTCATTATAAATCCTTTGAATCACTACTAAATCTTGTTTATAGGTTTATAATAATGATAATGATCATAAACATAAGTTATACTTAGAGCACGGTAAGCATAACTCAACTTACAGGTGGTTTAGCAAGAACCTGACTATGTGCGGGCAGAACTTCTAAAACTCAAAGCTCTATTTCTTAGGGATTTCTGGCACTCCAAAACTTCAATGTTAACACTTAGAAAGTGCTAGAGAAAGGCCTTGGGACCTTGGGGGGTTTGGGAGAGAATAGAACGGAAAGGTGTGAAGAAATGACTAAAATTCAGCTTTATTTATAGGCTTTCCAGGGGCTTCTCACATCGTGAGACATACCTATCATGTCTTGAGCATGCGTAGGCACCAAGGGTTCGCCTCTAGTGCTGACACGTGGCACCAAATGCAAGTAAAAATGCAGATGTTCAAAAATTCACAATTTTCGCATATGAGCTCCATTTTTGACGTTCTGTATATCTAGACATAGGTATTTTCGGGTACTACAACTTTTATTTTGACCCCATTGTCTAACTTTAGACTGATCTTAAATTTAACAGTCTGAGAAGATTACACTACTAATGACCGTGTGAAATTCATAACTTTTACATACGGACTCCGTTTTCGACTATCTTTTTATTGTTGAATTACTAGTAATGAGATCTTCAATTCTCATTTAGATCATTTTGGATTAAAAAACGTCTGATGTGAAATTCGATTTTTGTGCCCAGTACTGTTGCGCTGAACTTCAAAAAATCACAACTTCCTTTACTAAAGTCAGATTTGGACTTTCTCTATATGTACGCTCTCAGTTTGACGAATACTATGAATTTCGTTTATATTACTAAGATAAAAGTAATTTATCAAAAATTCACTTTTTATGATATGTAGAGTCGTGTTGGTTTAAATCGCCAAACTTCGAAGAAGCATAACATCTTCATTCGAAGTCGTATTTTAGCTTCTTTATATGTACATTTTTTTCACATATAGTATAACTTTTGTTAACATGTTATTATCACATGTATAGTCTCGTAGTCAACTATGTTATTATCACAAAACCAATTTAACACATATCAATGTGTCCAAACAATCATAAAAATTTCCCTAGATTCTACTAGGACTTCTTCCATACGTATCTTCAACAATAATTATTCTTCAACTTGGTTGGTGAGGAAATTCCAGATGATGGGCTAGATTATACCAAAAGTTCTTTCTTTCTGCTAATCGGAAGTGTACTTCTCCCACACCAGACGTATTATTTATTAGATGCATTCTAAAGGCAAGATATCTCTCTTACGATATGTTTTGATAGGTATTATTCAATATCATCAACTTTGCTTAGTCCATTACGAGTCTTCACCATGTCGTTTTGTATACCAAAGCAGCTGTTCGGTGTACTGACAAGAGAATATAGATAGAGATAATTTTGACATATAGCTCTCCTTATCACTCCGAAAAGTTATTTTTCAGTTCTAATATCATAGTTAAACATTTAGAAACATGAACACATAAAATTTCCAGATCTGGTCAGCTATAGACCATAGATCCAAGATAATAGCATCCTATAGCATATAAGGCATCTTTATAGCTATAATATAAATCATTTAGCACATAAAAGCACTTTAGGCATCTTCCCTAAATAAGCTAGTGCTCATGTCTATTCAGGCATACTTCTTAAGTATAGTAAACACTCATCTCAAAATCATTACTTAACATTCTAAGTTTAAATCGAGAAATCCTAAAAATTCCTAGTTCTCATAAACTAATGCTCTAATACCAACTATAACATCCCTTATTTCACGGTCAGAAAAAACCGATTTTTTTATGCTTATTTAAAAAATAAGAGTATCATTTTTGAAGAATAATATTGCGAGATTTATTTCCAAAAATATGATAAAGATATTTTCAAATCATTTCCGAAGAACGATGTTATCGTCAATACAAAAACATAGGCATAACGAAATATTACAAACCTTATAGTAATTGAACTAATGGCCTAACACTCCTCAAATCTCTTAGTAGAATGTATCTTTCATATCGCTACCTATGATACAATAAACTGAGTGGGTTAGGTTGGGAATCCTGGTGAGTACATAGGGTTTTCAACTCATAATAATATAATTAATATGTTTAATCATCAAAAATTAACCCAATTTCTCATCCACATTATCTTCTTTATTCTTAATGATCTAGTCTAAGGATCATCTATGTTGACAGTACTAGTTCAAGGATTCCTTCATGATACTTGTCAATAGGTATTCATCTATATTTAATCCTAAGGCTTTGTCCTAAGGAATAGGCACGAAGTCCATCGCTGCCAGGGTTTATCTAATAGGCACTAAGTCCATAGCGGCCATTGGCATCTAATGGGCACTAAGTCCATAGCTGCCAATGTTATCTATTAGGCACTAAGTTCATAGTTACCGATGTTTATCTAATAGGAACTAAGTCTATAGCTGCTAGGGTTTATCATCTTTATTGAATATATTATTCTAGGGAGGACACCTACAATATATGTCAATGGGTTTTTAGAGTACATTTGATGAACACATGGTTCACAAACACCTACAGGTTGCAAGTCTACTAGTGTTCCACTGGACTGTCTAGAATACTCTGTGGTTGTCATCTATACTCTGCTAGATGACGTTATCTTTGAAGTCAAGACCTCTCATCATCTATTTCATCTTTCATATCTCACCATCTATATCATCTTTCATCTTTCATCTTTCATCATCTATATCATCTTTCATCTTTCATCATTTATATCATCTTTCATCTACCCATCTTTACCCAATATATTATAGGTATAAAAATACATATACCGTTTAAATCAAGTAAAACATGTATAAATCATTCATCTAAAATAGATATCAAGTACATAGACATATAGGAACATATAGCATGTATTTATATTAAATACTTCATATCTATGTGTAAGATTAAAGTAACTATGCACTCACTTGTTAAAGTGATGACTCGAAACTCGAACAACGCTTCGCTCGTAGCAACTGTCTATTTCTTTGACATAACCTAGTATTATTATCACTAAGTGTTAGGCTAATACTTCTTGTGATTAATCATTAGCCTAGATTCATCATTAATTGAAAGTCTATTCCAAGATCTATCAAGTAAGGATCGGGCAGGCAGGACAATCGGGAGGCATGATCATTTCGACATATAGCTTTTCTGAAATCCAACAACCAAGCCAACATGACCATTCTAGTAACCTCTCTTGTAAGTAGATCAATCAATATAACGACATGGAATCACTAATAAATCTTGTTTATATGTTCACAATAACGATAATGAACTTAAACATAAGTTATAGTTAGAGCACGGTAAGCATAACTCAACTTACAGGTGGTTTAGTGAGGAATTGGACTCTACGCGAGAAAAACTTCTACAGCAAAAGCTCTATTTCTCGGGGCTTTCTGGTGCTCTGGAGCTTCGCTACTAACACTTAGGAAGTGCTAGAGAAAGGCCTTGGGACCTTGGGGGGTTTGGGAGAGAATAAAATCGAAATGTGTGAAGAAATGAGTGATATTCGACTCTATTTATAGTCTGCCCAGGGGCTTCTCATGTCGTGAGACATACCTCTCACATCGTGAGCATGCTTAGGCACCAACGGTTTGCCTTTGGTGCTGACATATGGTACCGGACATAGGTAAATCTATAGATATTCAACAATTCATAATTTCCGCATACGAGTTCCGTTTTTGATGTTCTTTATATCCATGCATAGTTATTTTCGATTACTATAAAATTTCTTTTGACCCCATTATCTAGTTCTCGACCGATCTTAAATTTAACAGTCTGAGAAGATTACAATACTAATGATTGTGTAAAATTCATAACTTGTACATACGGCTCCGTTTTATACTGTATTTTTATCGTTGATCTCCTATTAATGAGATATTCAATTCTCATTTAGATCATTTCAGCTAAAAATCGGCCGATCTGAAATTCAATTTATTTGCCCGTGCTACAGCGCTAAACTTTGGAAAATCATAACTTCCTCTACTAAAGTCAGATTTGGACGTTCTCTATATGCACGCTCTCGATTTAACAAATACTATGAGTTTCGTTTACATTACTAAGGCTAAAAAGTAATTTATCAAAAATTCACTTTTTATGATATGTAGAGGCGTGCCCGTTTAATTGCAAAACTTCAAAGAAACATAACTGCTTTATTCAAAGTCAGACTTTAGGATTCTTTATATGTATGAAATCCTCTTCACATATACTATAACTTTTGTTAAATTTATTTTTCCTAAATAATCTTCTATTAAAGAAATCATTTTTAACGCTTATTATCTTTAAATTGTCTAGCCTGGATTTGCGGGTGTTACATAGAGTTTAAATGGGATGAACACCATAATTTTATAGCAACCAACATATCAAATGGCATTGGCAAGAAACCACAAATCAACAAAGAACGAAGACAGATCGAGAGGAAATCCACGAGGATGTTCTTTGGCGTTACTTCAAGTAAAATTCAATGAGAGGCAATGCAAGTAAGAGAGACGACACATCTGGATGGTGGTGGAGGTGATTTCTTGGGCGGAGGATGCAATTGAGTCACCACATTGTGATTTAGGTCTTTGGGAGGAAATCGTGTTTAGGGCTCTCTAATGAAATGAAATTAAAACGAAGGAATGAAAAAAGAAAATAGTCTGAAATGAAAAAAAAAGGCGTGGGCCTTTCAGCGATTGATTGGTGAGGCCTTAGAAAAAAATCCCATGTTTTTATGAAATCCGTCGTTGTTCCCTAGGTAAAAATCTTTAATTTGTGACAAATTAGCAAGGGATTTTTTTGTCGAAAAAGATAGATCAATTCGTTGTTAGGCCCTCGATAACTCCTCACTAAATTTCTAAAATTAATTTAGTTGAAGGGTTTTTGTGAAATCCGTTGTTGATCCCTCGAAAAAAACGTATGCTAATTAGTTACAGAAGGGTTCCATCGCTATTTCCGCTGCAGAAGGTCAGGTTTCTAGTAGTGCTCTCTCATATCCACCACTGGTGTTCACCACCCTATCCGTCGACCATGTTTCCCACGTATCAGACACCATAACTCCTCACACTTTGTTCCAAAATCCTACCATCACGTCTCTCTCATCTACCGTCGATAACAAACCCACAAAAATCCAATCTGGAAAATCAAACTCAACAAAAAGTATTTATGTATTTAAGAATTCATCATCTACAATCACTAATTCAAGGTAACAATCATCAATTATTCTAAACTTATATTGATTCTCTTTCACTATTAGCATTTGGTGTATTTCATAAAAGATTCTATCCTCATCAATTCACTATCTGAAATCAATTCTCTTGTACTCACTGCTAACATCTATGGAGATTAGAACCAAGGGAGGAGAGTGTGGAGACTGGAGATGGTGTTAAGCAGATCGAGATTGAGTAGAAGGTCGAGGGGTTTATCGAGTTTTTATTTTCCAGATTTGTGCACATATGTTATACATTCGATGGTGCAGGTCCAAGTGTACTTAAAATCATCTATTAATTGGGTTTGATTTCATGGAATTTTCAGGTCTCATGATTGAATTTAACTGTGTTTTGATTTTATTACTAGTTTTCATAAGTTTGCAGGGATTATTTTTCTATTTTAAGCATGTTTTGATTTTACATCGATTGATTGCATTTATTGGTGGCTTGTGGAAGAAAAAGAAGCAATCAGACAAAAGGATTCGGAAATGAAGAAGAGGGTAAGGAAACCAGTAGAAAAAGAGGGTAAGGGTGGGTTCGGTTGGGTTGAGTAGTAAAGGGTGGTGGAACACATTAGAATTTTTTTCTAATTATATATTTATTTTTATAATAAATAAGTAAATTAATTAAAAAAGAAATTAGTTAGGACAAATACTATTTTTACATTTTTCATGAACTAAAGTCGTAACAAAAATATACTATAAGGAAGTTCCGAACATGAACTAAAGTCGTAACAAAAAATATACTATAAGTACCGTTCCGAGTTAAAAATAATGAATAATGAGTTAGAAATTGAACACCCAAATTGACGTAGACCACGGGGACCATCAATGACATTAACATGTTTAGTGGTATGCTATGTTTGGGTAAATCTCATGGATGGTCCTGTGGTTTAGGGTAATCTGCATGTTTGGTCTTTAACAATCTTTTTTAACACGGATCATCCCTATTTTAAACTTTTGTTGCACGCTTGATCCCTGTTCGTTCTAAAAAGATTGATTTACCTTTATTGATTTCTTTTAAATTTTTTTATATTATCAGTTAATTAAAAAATAATAATTAAATGTGGAAATGATATTTATTAAATATTAAAATCTGATGTGGGTCCTAAATTATCACTCCCCCCCCCCCCCCCCCCCTCCCTCTCCTTCTTCTCCGTAAACCACTCATAAATTTAACTTCTCCGACAAACCACCCATAACTTTGTCTTCTCCGGTGAACCAATAATAAATACGAAACCAAAATCAAAATAATGTCTTCTCCAGCAAATCTCCATCAAACCCAAACACATTCCATGAATTTAAAAAGCAGAAATCAACCGGGAAGAGATCTCAAACAGGTCATTGGTGGTTCCGAGCCACGTTATCAAAAGTCAAATTAGTGTTTTCTTATGAAATTGATGGAGGTTCTGGCCTTCCCTGGCAAGAAATCAAATTTTTATATTCACCAGAGTTGGAACTTGAAACTTAAATTGACCTTGAAAGCAATCTTGAAACCATAAAAACAGGAAAACTGAAATCAAAATCGATGGCAGTTTGAAGCTTGAAATCAAACTGAAACCGAAATCAAACTCAAAAGTCAAAATCAAATATGAATTCAAACCTAAAACCGAAACCAAACATGAAAACTGAAATCAAAATTGATAGAAATTTGAAGCTTGAAATCAAACTGAAATTGAAATCAAACTCAAAACTCAAAATCAAATATGAAATCAAACTGAAATTGAAATCGAGCATGTGTTGTAGGAAGAACACGATGGAAATCGAACCTGTCTTGTCTGATTCGAGTGTCTGCTTCATCTCCTCCTTCTTTCACGATCTTTGTCAATATGCTTCGAGATTTTTGTGGTTCAGTGAATGGGCGTTGAAGGAAGAACACGATGGAAAGACAACCATCATCGGAAGTTGGTGGCAGGGAGCAATAGCTGGTGGTGGCCAACGATGGTAGACGGGCTTGGAGGTGATGGATGAAGAAGACGGGAGGTGGGAGAAAACATGAACGACGGATTTGGGAAGTGGGGTTAGATTAGGTTTAGGTTTCTTTTTAACCTTTTTAATATTTAATTTATATATTAATAAAAAAAATCATTAATACATAATTATATAAGGTGATGACAAAATAGTCTTTTTACATCTAATAAAGACCAAACATGCAACAAAAATATAAAATAGGGATAGTTCGGGTTAAAAAATTTTTGTTAGGGACCAAACACGTAGATTACCCTAAACCACAGGGACCATCCGTGTAATTTACCCTAATTATTTAGATAATATAAGGTGGCAGTGAATGAAATATTTAATGTCTTTAAATAATAATAATAATAATAATAATAATAATAATATCTTATATTGATATAATAATATAAAATGATAAATTTGATTGAAATTTTAATAATAAAATTTTCCAAATTTGAAGAAAAATATAATTTATTTATGTAGAATCAACGAGTTTTAGATATATTTTAATTACAATAAATAGATCCAGAAATTTAATGCATTGGAGCTGGATGGAGCTCAAACTAGATTGGAACTCCAGCAGGTCCTATAAAATCTGATGACTCGTGGTACACGGATGGCGACCCTTGAGATGAGTTCACTGTTGACTATCTAAGGAAAGATATTGAATCGAAAATTTGTTTCATGTGATTTGGGTGAGTTAGCTTGGTTAAATTGAGTCCCAAGAAAATAATTTGTTTTGTTTGGAATTGAACTCCATCTTTAAGAGCATTATTGAAGAGACTCGTTGGTGTAAATTCAACATTATGCTACTTTGTGGTTGTGAAAACGAAACTACACGTCACTTATTGGTTTCCTGTCAATTTGCAAAATGCCTCCATTTGGTACATCTTGGGTCAAAATAGTTATTGTCTCACCCAAATTAAATACTACAATCTCATTTTAGAAATAAAAATTTACCATGGCCATATCTATTTCTATATGTTCATTTCGCATTCAAAAAACAACCAAACTTTCAATAACCAGCAACCTTCAAAATCCATGATCATCCAATAAAAAAAATCGAATACCTATCTTTGAATCAAGAACATGACAAGTTGATCACGTCTAGATTAGAATAATTGATGTATTTTTCCAATAAAAACGTTTATAGTTTTCTATTCTATAACTTGTGATCATTAATCATTTTTTAAAGACTATCTCTAACATCTAGTTAGGACCTATTTTAATATAATTATTCCCGTTCTAAAAGAAAATCATTAGAGGCGAATACGTAATAGTTGTTTAGTTGCACATTTCTCTAGAGAATTGTTGTTGAAACTTGAACGTAGAGAATCTTTGCTTCCGTTAATACATGTGGGGTTGGTAACAAACATCCAGATACTTCATTCCAAAAAGTGGTTTAACCAAACATTTATATTATTTTATTAGCCCTTTCGTCCCATTTTAATGCCTCTATAAATACCTAAAAATAAATCAGAAAATCACTATAACATAGCTATAAAAATGGACAGTGACCATTATTTTTCTAAGTCATATATGATAAAAACGAAGTGGTCTGCAAAAAAGTTATTACTATTTTTATTAAATATTAAAATAACGTGTCCGTTAACTGCGAAAATGTTTGCAGATGTGGATTGCAATTTTTTTTTTCTGACTTTGCACCTTCATAGCTTTTTCGGTTTTTCATAGAAAGTATCTTTGGTTTAATTTTTTTTTTTTTTTTTTAATTTTGTTCTTTGTGACAATGCGTATCAATGACATATCACACTCCTAATTTGGAGGTCACGAAGTCATTCATTTTAGCTCAAAACTAGGATACTTAGCGAAAAATATGACAAATAAACAAACTTTGGACATTCACAACTCTTTCATATGCAATCCATTTAAAATGAAAAATTTTCATTGCGTTCTATGTAACCATGACTATACACAAACACATTACACTTGGTATTTGGATATTAGGAGTATGTATTTTGTAAGCTCCAAGTTAGGGGGGGGGGGGGGTTGTGATGTTTAGAATTTTTTTATGGAGCTTACATTAATTAGATACTATATTAGTGGATGACATACAAATAACATTACAAGTAAACATAAAAAAGTTGGTAAATATTTAAGTTACAAAGGGGTAACACCACCAATACATCATTTGGTAATTCTCATTGAGCAGGAGACGGTAGAACGTACAACATTTGTGTTCGGTATACAACTCGATACACGACAAAGACAAATAGGTGTGTGCATGGGTCGGCTTTGGCCTAAATCCGAACTCAAGCCCATAACATTGAATCTTAACAGTTTGAACCCAAACAAATGGTTTTGGGGTCTCGGTTCTGGGTTTAATGAGTTTAGATCAACTTTAACCAACTTAAATTCACTAGTATAAAAATGACCTACAAACACACTGAAAAAGTGTGATCATATGCGTATAGTGACATATTATTTTTCCACTAAATGTCTGACGGAAGGTGACGCTAACATATGTGTCTTATGATCACTTTAAAATGTAGTATCCGTATGATATGAAAACATGTGACCGTATTATAAAAGTGTGACAATTGTGTAAGGAATTTTGTTACTAAAATCAATCATTATATCCAATATTGTAGTGTTAAAACGTCAATAGACACATTTATTTAGTTATTGTAGTGACTGTATGTCACCAACTTGCGACATGCATGTTGTTTTAGTGTGGTTTTTTTCTAATATATTATCACACAGTTTAAAGTTTATTAAGATTATTGTGTATCTTTTGCAAAAAATGTAGTTACAGTGAGCATGACCATGTTTGCTAAATGACCACATGTAATTTATTTCATAAGTGACCATTTGCTAATAATTAGTCACAAAAACAATCAATTTTGGTGACTATTATCTATCCTATAGAGACACATAATTAAGTAAAACACAATCATAAGTATTAATAAAGATACATATTTTATTAAAATTAAGGACTATTGGGTATCGTATAAAAACTATTGGGTATATTTTAGGAACATGTAATTACAATGAACATGATTATGTTTGCTAAATCACCACATGTAATTAATTTCATAAATGATGATTTGCTAATAATTAGTCACAAAAACAATCAATTATGGTATTAATTTTCCACATAATTTTTTTTATGTTGTTATTGTTTAACTTATAGTCACAAAACTTTAGAAAAACATCATTTTAAAACAATCGTAGACTCATAACTTTTTAGATTATGACTATTGTTAATCGTTTAGCCATATGTCAAAAAATGATATAAAGTAACCATTATATAATTTTGGAGACATTGAAAACCTATAAAAACATGGCCATATTTATATTAAAGCCACAATAATTCAATTTTTTTGTTACTTTTTTTATATTGTAGACACATCAAAATAATATAAATTAAAGACACCAAACCCAACAATATGAAACAATATCGAAATTCAAAATTCGATATTAGTAATAATTGAAATCCAAATCTATACATTAAATTCCTGATTAAAATACTAAAAAAAATATACTAATTGGAAGTATTTAAACTATGGTAAATAAAGCAAACATATCATAAACCAAAACCTAGACATAACTAGGCCTTCATCTTGTTGGTATTACTCATTGTCTTCTTGAGAAGGGTATCACATGATACATAAGTGATTTCCTTTTCTTTGAGTTTTGAAGTTTATGGTCTTGATGTGATATCATATATGGTACCTATACCAACAACATTGAAATGAAAAAACAAGTTCATTAAAAACTTAGTAGACTAGTTTATGAAGAAAAAAGTGTAATACACAAAGAAGTAAACATAAAGAAACCTTTGAGTTAGCTTTCACAAGGAGTTTTGGTCATGAAACAAAACTTTTATAAGCCTGCCCAACTGTTTTGGATTCTGCAGTTTCATGGGGGTAGAAATGATTCTTTTTTTACCATCTTGTACATAAACTCAATGAATGAATTGTCTTTCTGATGATAAGTGAGCAGTAACATGAGCAACGATGTTCCTTTTATCTGAATATGATAGACTACACTTGATTGGCTACAATGATATGTAATCTTAGAATTAGAAAATCAAAATACAAAAATGTATGTTCAGCATGTAAAAAAACACTGACCTGGTGAAGGTTTTTTTTTGGTGAAACTATTGGTGTCTCGGGATTGATAGTGGAAGTCTTATACTCAACAGCTTTTCTGGTGGGTTTTGTATTTGCCTAATATAAAGATTTAAGACATAGATGTAAAATTATATTTTAATACAGAAGGGAAATTAAAAGTAATGAAAACTGTAAAATTAGTATGTACTGGTGTTGCAGATTTCAGGGAAGGCAATTGTGTATCGGGAGTTGTAGTTGCATATTTGGTTTGAATTGGTTTCTTGGTAGGTTTTGCAATTACCTAAATAAGTTAAAGTCCCAAATGAAAAAGCAGAAATTAGTACAAAAAAAATATAACAATGATGATCTTGTGATATGATGACATACTGGTGTTAAGGGTTTTGATGGTTCCTTGGTTGTGAGACTAACAGGAGTCAACAATCTTATCACTTGAAATACCCTAGAAAATATGAAGAAATAGGGAAAATATATATAAGAAATGCAATTTACAAGTAATATTTTCATTTGATGTTGTTTATAAGATGACTTACAAGTGTTTGAGGCAAATTTGGAAAGTTCGCTCCTTTTGCAGTAAGATGAGCCAAAACTAGCTTTAGTGTTTCATCTTGTTCATTAACCTTTGTAGAAAAATCCTTGAGTTTAGAATCTTTTTTTATCAAGCTCAAGTTTTCCATTCTACAGTGCAACTTTAAGAACTTTAATTTCCTCCTTAGAAGATCCTTTGATGCGAGGAACATTGAAATATCTATTGTGACTCCGTGCTGACACCCTTTTATAAATCCACCCTGTTCCTTGCCAAAAACTAAGGTAATGGAATCCATGACGGGTTCAACATTTATGTCTCCATCTTTTATCTGCTTTTGACGTTCCATCTAGCACACAAAATATGATTAATTATTGTCCTAAAAAACTGATATAAATCCTCAAAGTAAAAGTAATAAAAAAAGTTTAGTGAAGTTACTAGTTTATCCGCCATGAGCTTAGCATTTTCATCTTTAAATTCTCCTTTACTTTCACGTCCTTTACACCACATAATAGTCCTTGGGGGCATTTCTTCCTTTTAAATAACTTTCTCTTCAATTTTGATAAAAAAATCAAATTATAAACAATATAAAACAAAATCGTATTAACTACAATGCTATGAAGTTAATATAACTGGATCATATAGCTAAAGACCAAGCTTACCAACTTCCGCCTTAGAGTCATATACCTCCCTCGTCCCATCCAATGAGCGTATGTTGACATCTTTCGCGCTTTGATAGTCATTTGTGACATAACGTGTCAAAAAAATAAAGGATTTGTCAAGCACTTTTTTTGTAAGTTTATGATAAATAAATGAAGAAGTTTTGGAAAAAAATTGTAACATTAAACTCTTCAGATTGCATATATGTCACGAATTTTTTCCAGACATCTTTTTTTATAATTAGTGCACAATAACAAACAGGGATGTTTTCAAGCTTTTCGGGATTACCTTGATGTGGCTTGATGTAATCTGCATATAATTTTTTTTGTGAAGTTCTGTAGAAGAATACCAAGCCTATTCGTCACAAACTACTTTACAGTTGCATGAACTTCAAAATAGTGCTAAAATGAAAAATAATAATATGTTAGTAATACATGATTGGTAAATATAATATGAGATGCAGTTAATAATAGTGAAAATAGTATTTACTGTAATCTCTTCCCATACTTTATGATTCACTTCAGGGGTTACTTTCTTCCATCCTAAAGAACTCAATCCCATTTTCTCACGGACAAGATCTCCCAAATAGCTAACGAACAATGCATTATGCTTACCCAAAAACTTACCCAATTCATCAAACTTTACACGTTTTTTTTCCTGCAACCAGAATTGACATACTCACTCTTTCGTTTTGGCAGTCGAGTTATGCCCCTCTTCCTATTTGATCTTGTTGCAACTAGGTTTTGTATATCTTCATCAGATTCTGAATTGCTATTTTACTCATTGTTGTTTCCTTCTCCATCTTCAGTATCTGAATCATACACTTATGTTCGATCATCTTGCTCATATTCCTGATCATACTCTGGCTTATCATCATGTTGTTAGTTGTTCACCTTAATGATTCTTTGGTTGACATGAAACAGAGGAAACAATTTTGATTAGTGGTGTGTTAAATGAAAAGGTAAGATTAACATATAATATTGACAAAATTTTCACATAGGAATTTCATTAAACACTTGGTGTGCAACACCCACAGTAATATGAAGAATGAAATTTTTTGTTATTTATGTATAACACATCAATCAATATAATGAAGAACATTGACATTATAAACAAATAGTATACTTATAGTTGAATTCGTGCAGAATGCATACTTACTAATGTCGATTGATCAATTCAGAAACGATAGAATTCTGGAATAAATCAATGTGATTTAAATAGTATTAAATTACTATGCCATAAATGGAGGTTTGTAACCAAAATTACCGAAAATTCCTTGATCCCATGGAATGATCTTCACAGTCTTGGCGGTGAGATAGATGAAAACTTCCCGCCTTGATTTGGAGCCAAAAAATGATATGGAAATATGTTTGACTCCAATTTCAATTATGTAAGTCCCTAAATTGCTTTGACGCATCAATCCAATCCACTTGATGGTGCAGAATCCCAATCAAGTGGATGATGCAAGATAGAATGAAGAAGAAGAAGAACACCGAGATGAATCTTCAATGTATGCAATGATATTAAATGATGATCCATATAGACAAGATTCACACACACACAAGTTGTCTCTATTTTCTCTCTCTAGAACACCAAGTATGACAATGGTAGCTCCCTTTGAATGTCCTCTACTCCATGGACACCTACCTAAACATTGTCTAACCCATATATATATATATATATATATATATATATATATATATATATATATATATATATATATATATATATATGGACCAAAAACCCAAGCCCAAAATCCAATGGCTTGACCGTAAACAAATGAGATTTCGGTCAAATCTACAACAAAACCCAAGACTGTTTTCGGTCCTAGACCGAAAACTATAAATGCCTAGAAAAGCAAAGTATAAACCATAATTTTAGACCCAACAATCTACCCCTTGGTTTATAGCTTTCTTTTCTTATGACCTAACAAACTCCCTGTGGGTTTGTAACTTGCTTTTCTTTTCAATCTTCGCTTTGAGCTTGGCTTCAGCGTTTATCTTCAATTTCTTCACAACTTCAATATGAACATATGTGAATAAATTCATCTTGAACAGTTGGGCATTTCTTAAAAAAATTGGTTTTGAACGCACATTGGGTGAGGAGGCTTTTTGAAAAGACTCTTGAAAAACATCACTTTTAGCATGAGAATCTTCAGAGAGAATAACAAAGAGACAGATTCTTCTAGATCACTTCAGCGGGTTCATAGATAGCAACATATTGATTGAGGAGGCTCCAATGCAATCTGTCACATAATTTTCAAGTACAGCCTCACCTTGCTTCTGGGGTTGAAAGATTGAATGTTGAAATATAATCTTCATTTCTTGTTCCTTCGAATGAACGTTCTTCAATGATCACCGTTACGCCTTGAAAAGTAACCATCAACTATAAAGTCTCTGTGGATCATAGAGTCATAAAGACCCTTCTGACCACAGTTGTTCAAGGACCCAGCCTTGGCTCAGATGGAGGCTTCTCGCATTATCTGTGTGAAAGTACTGCCTCCTTGAGTCTCTTCTGCAGATACAATCTCATCTTCCTTTGAATTTGCTTTTTAAGACAAACGAAACTTTGAGATAAAAACAAAACTAAAAACAAACTTAGCACACAATAGTTTTGGATTTTTCATATATTCTAAAAAAGAAATAAAACAGAAATAAAACTATTTTTGGATTTTTGGATTTTATGATTTTTGTTTGATTTTTTTAATTATTTTTTTTATTCTCCCCATATATTGGTGCTTAGAGGAAAACTATGAACAAATTTAACAAAGACAAAAATAATGACTAAATTTAAGACTTTTGGTATCAAAATTGTCGAGCAATTCAATATCATTTATTAGCACACACTTGCATGTCTAGATCTGGTCAATCATCGGTATTGTGGTCCACTTAAACATAAAGGATATGGACAAATTTGACAGATTATAAGTTACAAGATGTTGCACCTATATTTATAAATGGACCATTTAGCTGACGACAACCAAGGACATTGCTGTCCACTTAAATTTCGCAGCGAGATCTACAAACAATCTTTTAAATAGTTCAATTTTATATGTACTAGAACGTGTTCCCTACTTCCCGACATACCCCAGTTATCAAGAACTACCAAAGAAATCCTTACTTTAGGTGAGTAGACAATCATTAAGAGAGAAATCAGATTCAAAAATACATATGTTGAATACCCAGGTCAGATCTCTTCCAATCACGCAAAGGGAACAACATATGACTCACCAGAATAGAGGGATTGAGAGGTAGAATGTTGCATATGATGTGTTCTAGGTTGGATGGTTTCCAATCATGCAGAGGAGACAGCATATAACTAACACATAAAAAGAATTGCATATAGAAGAAGATGCTTAGAGATAGAGTTGCAAATGTTGTGTTCCATGTCAGATACATTCCAATCATGCAAAGGAGGCAACATATAGCAGACAGATAGAAATCAAGACTTTTTTTTTCCTACATACCTATGTTATCAAAACCCCCAGTCGCCCTATCAGTACCAGAATTAAGGACATCAGTCCATACTTCAAGGAAATGTTAAGCCGTAATTCTAGATACATAAGACATTAATGTATCACTCAGGTTCCCATGTTTATCTCACTGCCTAATCTACCTGAGCATGGATGGTTAGTCCAAAGGAAACCATCTAGGTTCACACTGTTAAATTCTTTCATTTTCATTCCATGTCTAGTCCATTTGAATCGTTTGTGCCTACCAGTGCAATGAACACAGAGTCCAAACAATTTAGTTTCAGTGCATTACACGCATCATAAATTGCCCTTTAGCACTAGACTTCATATCACTTCCCAACAAACACCTACCAAAGAAAGATATATTATAATTTTTATTAATTTTTTATTTTTCTTATTTTTTTATTTTGATTTCTCCCGCTTAATTTGGGCATAGGGAAGACATAAAATAAATACTCAAAATTAAAAAAAAAAAAAATTGTCTTTGAAACGAATCATTTTAAGAAGACTCAAGAGTATTGAGGAGAAAACTCAAACTGTAAGTCACCAATTGAATTTGCATCCAGATGATCTGAGAGCAACATGCATATTTCAATCTCAGAACAGATCCGAAAATTCTTCACGTTGTTAAGTACAATCCCCATTTATGGTCCTCTTCTTTCTTCCTTTTCCGCAAAGGAAACATACTCTCAATGAGGGTTCGGAGTGATAACAGTTAAGAGACATCCCTTATCATGTGCTTGGAACAACCACTATCAATAAATGAAAGTCTGATGATATTCCTCCAAAGCTGATCCCGCACAAAGTGCGGAATTAGTTTGTCTTTGGAACCCAATCCATTTTGAAACTAGGTTGACCTTTATCATCTATGCAAGGTACTATCTGTTGGACAAGGTGTCTAAGTCCATAACTTATTTGGTATATACTTGACCCGACCCAACATGGTCCATTTGGGTGGCACTTCACCCGAACTATTTATATGGATAATATTTATGGGAATAGCATCTTTATGATTTATTAATGTATTATAAGTTATAATATATTAATATGAAATCAAATTATTTAATTAGTATTGATCTTAAATTAATTATGAATTAATTTAGTGATCAAAAGGGTGACTAATTAAACATGGGCTATTATATTTATATATAGTGGGCTAACACGCATTAGGAAATGGGTAAGCTTACACGAGAGTCCATGGATGATCCATGGAGCTTTTAACCCATGGATCCATGGAAAAGGAAAACACATGGGTTATTAGGGTTTACTCTAATCATCTACACTATATAAAGAGGTTTGTGATGCTTGAAATAACAATAACTGTGTGTTGGATTAGATGTCTAAGCCCATAACTATTATTGGTATGTACATGACCTGAGAGTAGCATGGTCCATTTGGGTTGCATATCATTAGGAAAATTTGTTAGGATGGACTTTTGAAAGAAGTTTATTTATGGTTTATTAATATATAATAAGTTATAATATATTAATATGAAATCATATGTTTTAATTAGTATCGATCAAGAGTTAATTTGGAATTAATTTAGTGATTAAAAGAGACTAATTAAATCTATGGGGACTAATTATGATAATTAGTTATATTTATATGTGTTGGGCTTATGACCCATGTTGGACCAATTTTATGTATGGATACATGAAGAGTTGGGCCACATGAACCATGGATCATAAAACCCATGGGTATGGATTATGGGTTATACCCATGACCCTTGGAATCCTACATATAAATAGGTTACTCCATAGCCAAAATCACCACTTCTTTTCTTATAGAAATATGGAGGTGTTTTGGTGCATGTAATTCTCTCTCAAGAGCCACCTTTGTCCTAGGTGTGTTGTGATTCCATTTAAGGCATTTCATACCATTAGTGCTAAGCTCTTAAGGCCAAATACATCAAGACTTCAAGCCACATAAAAGGTATGTTTCCCTAACTAGTATATTATATGGTTTATGTCAAATGCATGCTAGTTATAGGTTTAATGCCTTGGAAACCATTTGCATGTATAATTAGTGAAAATATAGATCCAAGGTATTTAGGGTTGTATGTGCACCATAGGATGTTGTATTATACCAAAACATAATAGTGGTATCAGAGCTATGAGTTGTTTTCTACTATATTTGATGCAAATGTATTTTTTTTTCAAGTTGATGAAAAAAAAGGAAAAAAAACATGAAGTTTGTCAAATTTTATGATAATTACTTGATTTTATGAAAAACTAATTATTAGTAAAATTTGAGTCACTTTACTACAAGAGTTGAATTAGGTCAATTTATTAAAAAATAGAATGATATGAATATTTTATTTGTTTTAAAAGTTTGATATAAGTGGTTTTAAGGAGTTACAAATTTTTTCATAAATTTTGGAACTCAAAACTTTTTTTTAAAGTTCTGATCTTAAGAGTTTTGAAACTTCCATAAGTTATGGACGTGAAATGTCTCATTTATTAAATCTTTAGGTTATGAAGTCCAAGAGTCTTCAAAGGATAATTGTCAAAGTTTTAAGATTTGTATTAGTTTATATGATTATCTAATTGCTTGAAAATTGTTGATGTGAATTATCTTTACTTATCAGTTTAATCTTGATCATAGAAAAATTATTTGATTATTGTGTTAATTGGAATATTTGATCTTAATGGTTTTTATGAACTCCATACCTTGTCTTCAAGTTATGGAAATTGAAGAGTTTTTCTTTTTAAAATGTCATTAAGTCTCATAGGTTATGAAAATAGAAGAGTCTCTATTTTTAATGTCATGATTAAATGATTTAATGTCTTCCATAACTTGTCCTCAAGTTATGGAACTTCAAATTTTTTTTTTCATTAAACCTTAATTATACTCATAAGTTATGAAAAAGCCAAGAGTTTTGAAAGGTTTCAAAACTTGTCCTTAAGTTTTGGAATTTGTAAAGTTACCCCCATGTATACTTTAATTCCAAACTAGACCTTAGAATTTTAAAAGTTAAAATTCAACCCTTATACTTTATAATATTATAAGTTAATAATATTTTTATGTATGTATAAGAGTAAAGTCAGTCTTACCGTTGGTAGGCCTCATTCACGAAGCCGGTCTATAAGAGTGGTATAAAGTTACTGCCTATAAAATGACAGTTTAATGGGTGTCCACTCTCACCCACCGCTTCCTTAACCGGTGGAGGCTTGTTAGCCGAACGGGTAGGACAAGGACTATAATTCTCCCTTCATTAAAAGTACTAATGATAAATACTAAGTAACTAAACCTTTTATAAATACCCAATCTTAGTTACTTAGGAAAATGTGAATAAGGTGCTAATCCATGAAATTACACTTTGCACTTTGTTTAAGTTGGTTAGTGGAGCGTGTGTGGTTAACCGGCACACTAACTCGTATTTAACAAGGTAGGCAAAGGGTAACTTAATGTTTATCATAGTATCGATGGAGTGTGTGTGGTCAACCGGCACATCGATTGAGGGGAAAACACTTAAGGGTGCCAAGTAATTTGCATGGTTACTTCACACCTTGTTTTGTGATCCTCGACATCCCAGTCACAAAACCTGAAGGGCACACTCGAGATTGAAACATGTCATTGAAAAGTTCAATGAATCTCAAAAGATTTAGGAGTTTCAAATCCAATTAAAACCTAATAGATTATTTCGTTTTTCATGGTGGAAATTGGTGAATCGTCATTCACCCACCTTCAAATGTTCTATAGCTTGGATTACAGCATCCCTCTTCCAAGTTATAAAATAGTTTGTTGGGTCCTAGCCTTAATATTTGATATTGGGTGTTATATTAAGGACTTTAAATCAACTATCTTGAATATCTCCCAAAAGATGTCTAGTTCAGACATCTATGATCTTCCCAAATATCTTGGAACTTCACTTCCTCCACCTACTCCAATTACTCTCCTTAACCCACAAGTTCAAGGTCACTCAAGCCTAACTGGCAAGGAAAGGTCTAGGTGTGATCACATACTGGAGATGAAGTCGCATACTGACAAGTCGGGAGAGTTGGGTGTCAAAGTCTTAAGAAAGTTAGTGGTTCAATCACTTTAGAAGTCACATAGTGAGTTCCTTGGGACTCATATGAAACAGACTATGACAAGACCCTTAATGATCTTATCTATTTTCTTGGTGCTGCTAAATCAGAAATGATTTAGTGTACTAGTAAAGCAAATTTGATTAGGAGATCAACTTCCCAAAACTTTATGGACAGGGACAATAATGACACAGGAAATCTAGAAAAACACTCTCTTCCCAATGGAAAGGGATCGGTCATAGTCAACTCGGTTGACCAAATGTTAAAAAGAAAGGCTAAGTCTAAGATAGTCCCATGTACTATTACCTAAGGGTCCATATGGTCGTATTTCCAAAAGGAAAGGGCATTGGTTGCGAAGCTGTCAATTTTACCTGAAAGATCATAAGGCTAGTAAAGTCAATAAGTTTGACTCTATTTTAGGTAAGGTCCACTATCTAACTCGGTTAAGTTTCTATTCTAAGATTCTTATTACAAGATGTGACTGGGTCACATGTTCATGTTTAAGAATCAAAGGAAAAGTGAAGGAAACTTAAAGAAAGAGTATGTTGAATCTGATCGCGAAGATGGATTTCTATCGCTTGATTGAAGATTAGATTCTTGAGCTACTCTTAGGAGTTATGATAGATTGCTAGGAAACAAGTAATAACATAGTTTTCATTTCAAGTTACATTGTAAGGAAAAAGTTTTTTCCGCATTTTAAAATAAATAAAAGTTTGTTTTACTTTATTTTTGTCTCCTTACAATGGCATTCATAAAAACTTGATGTTTGTATATTTATAGCAATATTGGAAATATGAATTTGATTCGTTCATTTGTGGTAGTGTCTAAATTTACCAAATAAGGGAAGATTCTCATCACCCAAGTTTCAATTAGACCGAAACTTGGAATCATGCAAGTTGTATAGTATGATGAATGAGAACTTTCAAGCATTGGAAAAATTAAGACTAACTACTTGTTCACATGGATGTGTGAGTCAAGAGAAGGACTAAGGGATCAAGTACACTTTCTTGTGCACTTGTCAAAGTCCACCACAAAAGATGGATAAGACTATTCATCATGATTTACTATGGTTTAGTGAATATGATTATACTTACAAGCTTAAGTATAATTCTGAAACATTGGAAAATTTTCAATGTATGATAGAACGAATAAGAAGAATCAAATTAGGCAGAAGGATAAAAGTTTCTCAAATCTGAAAAGATTGGAGATTACTTTAGTATCATGTTTTAAGGTCATCTTAATGGTTTTGATACCTTATCACAATTCATCCTCTAAGTACATTCTGATAGTTAAGAAGAGGAGTTATGAATTGTTGAAGTGGTTAAATCAAGAAGATGATTCATACTTCATTCCAAAACAATTCATAGAGTTATACTCTAAGATTGTAACTTGAGTGGCATGTCTTAAAGAAGGTTTAAAACACTTGTCAAATGTAAGAGTAAAAGTTTTCTACTCTTGTACATTTGAAATTGGTAAGTTGTGTTGTTTTGGATAAAACAAAGACCAACTAAGGCTAATTGTGTTAAGTGTCTGTCTTGATTAGAATCCACACTATCTCTTGAATATTTGGTAAGAAAGTCGTATAGGTCAAGGAGACAATGGGACTCTAAAAGATCCTGAAAAAGGTTTCAAGAAGTAATCAAGAATAAAACCTGTATTTCATCGCTAGCACACAAGTAGAGGTTTATAACCTATCGTACTGACATTTCTGTGCCCATTCCAGTTAAGTTGGCTATACATTTGAGTTCTACATCTTCTCAATTGTTTGCATAACTACTTGGAAGCAATGGCAGGCCCTCGAGCTGCTAGGTGGCAAGAAGTTAAGATTACACAAGTTCAATCCGTATGAGTTTGGATTTGTCATTATCCTTGTCTTGTGACTATGGTTTTGACAATTCACATGGATAAGAACACTTACACCGTTAAATCTAAGTGTTATAAGTTTTCTCTTCGATTCATGAAAATGATGGTAAGGAAACTCTTTCACTAAGTAGATTTTGAGTAGATAGCAATTGTGGGAATGACAAAAGGTCTAAACATTATGATTATGACATCCCTCTCCATAATTGTTTAGACGCACATGTGAGCTATCTAAGAGAGGTGTATGATATTGATAAAGTCTTATCAAGGCAATCTAGTATCAAAAATCTGAACTTTGGTAGGAAAGTCAATAAACTATTGATTTCTAGAAGTTTAGTTGATTTCTGGGTACATGTCAAAGCTAGTGGGAGCATAAGTGTTATGCTAATAATTATCATGTTAGTGGGAGCATGATAATTATGATAAGTATTGCCAGTTAGAAATGTTAATTATAGAAAACAAAAGTTTCAATTCGTGAGGTTGCAGGGGTTGAGAAAGTTGTTTTGCTATAATTAAGCGAGAGGAAATTATACTTCATCTCAAATCTAAAAGCTTAGATTGAGGTCTTAATCGTATTTAGTCAAGAATATATATGAATTTCATGTTGGGATGGCTCAACATAAGGAAATTCTATATATGGGTTCATTATTTGCATTCTAAAATTCGATTATGATTATGGCATCCCTTTTCATAATCTAAATTATGAGAACTTGGCAAATAGAAATGGAAATATTATAGCAAAATACTGGTTTAGTCTTTATGTGAGACATCATGAATCGTGTCCCATATGCTTCAGATATAGGATCGATTACATGTGCTATATTCACTCTTTCTAAGTTTTTCCAAATGCCTGGGGCATGAAGAAGGGAAAAAGGTCTAGAAATTAATATGACTAAAATGATTAAGCAATTGTTGAGGACAATCTAAGGTTTACCAAAGATTGGATGCTCAAGGACAGTTGGAAATATAGTATTAATTCTGGAAGGACCATATTAACATAATCTGTAAGGAGGCAACTCTTGTTCAGAAGTGATAGTCGAAATGGAATATGGAAATGCTTCAAACGTAGAAAGTATTCAATCTGTATGATTAGGAAACTTAATGCAAGAAGGATGTTTCCAAGGATTTGATCTCCTTTGGAATACTCAGTAATGATTGTTGCCAAGTCTTTAAAAATTTGTGCATAATCATTACAAGAGGATCAATGCATATAAGTTTAGAATCTAACATATTTCAGTAAATGATATGAATTTGGAATTCTTGCATTTGCAGTAAGATTTGGGACTGTGAAATGAGAATCATTAGAGTTATGTTCAATTGATGTATTTCACAAAGTAAAGATCATAGACAAACATAGTATGCATACTTGGTGTGTGGCATGACTAGTGTTTAGAAAAACATAGTGTACATGCTTGGAGAATGGGACAACTATTGTTTTAATTCAAGAATAAAGTTGATAGTTGAAACAGTATACAATGAATAATGTGTAATCATATGGTGATAAATAAAAGGTGTTGTATTTATATTCATAAGTTCTGAGACCATATTGGATTCGATTATTATTGTGTTTCACTTTGCATGTTTTGACTTCTAGAATAACTAGGTCATTGTTCTGATTGACTAAGTTATTCAAAGCATCCACAGTTGGTAATATGTTAGAAGTAAATATGAATCAAGATTGTCATGGGTTGGGTTTGTAGAGGTCTACAATGTTGGACAAGGTGGTGCTAAAACACTTATGAGTGCTCATAAGTTCTGAGTATTGGATTCAACCCGCGCTCATTGGAATCACTTCATGGATTTTATCATGAGTGATCATGAGACGATAATATCTTATATTCTTCAAACCTAGAGATATGAGTTGTTACTATGAGTTGGTTATACATTGATTGCACGAAAATGCATTGGTAACTCGATGTTATAAAATGTGCCTTTGTGTATGATTCAACAAGTAGTAGAACAAGCCTTATGAGTTGAAGTTTATCCATTCCTTTTACCTTTGGGATAAAAGCGATATCTGTAAGCCCCTCGATGATTTGATGATGACAAATGCAAGTGCTCGTCCGGGCCAGGACTGATGTGATTTGTTCAATTAGTCAGTCGTCATAAATTGGAAATCGGGAAACAACAAATGGACTGAGAGAATGATTATAATCCATGTCTCAGTCCATATGATATCTAGAATGGAGGAATATATGATCCCTTATCTAATGGACGCGTCATTGATTTTTTCAGAGTTCGACAGCGGCTTTAAGAGCTACAATTGCTAGTTGGGTTATGAAGTCGTACTTGCAATAATAGTTTTAGACTTATCCAAGTGGGCGACTGTTGGATTAGATGTCTAAGCCCATAACTATTATTGGTATGAACTTGACCCGAGAGTAGCATGGTCCATTTGGGTTGCATATCATCAGGACAATTTGTTAGGATGGACTTTTGAGAGAAGGTTATTTATGGTTTATTAATATATTATAAGTTATAATATATTAATATGAAATCATATGTTTTAATTAGTATCGATCAAGAATTAATTTGGAATTAAGTAGTGATCAAAAGAGACTAATTAAATCTATGGAGACTAATTATGATAATTAGTTATATCTATATGTGTTGGGCTTACGACCCATGTTGGACCAAGTTTATGTATGGATACATGAAGAGTTGCGCCACATGAACTATGAATCATAAAACCCATGGGTATGGATTATGGGTTATACCCATGACCCTAGGAATCCTACATATAAATAGGTTACTCTATAGCCAAAATTACCACTTCTTTTCTTATAGAAATGTGGAGGTGTTTTGGTGCATGGAATTGTCTCTCAAGAGCCACCTTTGTCCTATGTGTGTTGTGATTCCATTTGAGGCAGTTCACACTATTGGTGCTAAGCTCTTAAGGCCAAATACATAAAGACTTCAAGCCACGTAAAAGGTATGTTTCCCTAACTAGTATATTATATGGTTTATGTCAAATGCATGCTAGTTATAGGTTGAATGCCTTGGAAACTATTTGCAGGTATAATTAGTGAAAACATAGATCCAAGGTATTTAGGGTTGTATGTGCACCATAGGATGTTGTATTATACCAAAACCTAGTAGTGTGTGTGCATAAGAGTGGCCGATTTCTAGTGCAAATACATACTCTCTCATAAAGTTTTTCCAAGTTTGTGGTGTTTTGTGATTTCCATTTGAGGCATTCACATTATTGGTGCTTGGCTCTCAAACTCCAAAGGAATCAAATCACAATCAAAGGTATGTAATTCTTCTTGTTCTCTATGTTTAAAAGTACCCCATGCCATGCTAGATATGTTATGAACCTTGGAAAAATTATTTTGCATGTAGTATAGTCAAACATAGATCCAAGGTTTCTAGGGTTTCACGATCACCTTAGGAGTGTTAGTTTGCTCAAAACCCAACAGTGGTATTAGAGCCTAGGCTTGCTTGCTTGATACTTGGTGCAAAATAGGTGGAAAAAATTGATTTTTATGCAATCTGCACAAGGGGGACTTACCGAGTCCGTCGGGGGGACTCGACGAGTCCATGCGAATCTTCAACCAACTCAGCGAGCCAGTTCGTGCACTCGACGAGTTGGTCATGCAGAGTGCAGTTTTTTCGATTTTATTGCTAGAAATGGACAAGAAACATTACCCTAAACTGTTTTGGTGTTTTAAAACTTGTTTTAGATGGTGTAATGTTTGTGCTAATCCATTTACAATGGCTTAAATCAAAATTCCATGCTTTGTATGTGTTCATATGATTCTTGAAATTTTGATATTCATGTTCATGTTCTTATGATTTTAGAAGATGATAGGAATTATTTGCTAAATTGTTTATGATTAATTCTTGATCATTTATGTGTTTTAATGGATTCCATAATTTGTCCTCAAGTTATGCATTTCCAAAGGTCACTTTCTTTAAAAAAACATTTAAAACACATAAGTTACATAAAAATTAAGTGTCTTCATTTTAATGAACCATTAACTCATAAGTTATGAAATGAAGAGTTTTGAATATTTTCAAAACTTGTCCTCAGGTTTTGGAATTTGTAAAGTTGCACACACTTTAATAAACTTTAATTCCAACCCTTAGAGTTTTAAAGGTTAAAATTCAACCCTTATACTATTATAACATTAATGGTTTATTATTATTATTATATATGTAGAAGATTAAGTTGTTTTACCGTTAGTAAGCCTCATTCACGAAGCCGGTCTATAAGGGGGTATAAGGTTGCTGCCTATAAAATGGTAGCTTAATGGGTGTTCATTCTCACCCACCTCTTCCTTGATCAGTCGAGGGTCGTTAGCCGAACGGGTTGGAGAATGACTTTAAATTCTCATTAAAAGTATAATGATTATTATAAAGCAACTAAATGTTTTTAAAATTCCCAGTCATAAAACTTGAAGGGCACAATCGAGATTGAAACATGCCATTGAAAAGTTCAATGAATCTCAAAAGAATCTCGGAATTTCTTAAACCAATTAAACCTAATACCTTATTTTGTTTTCATGGTGAAAATTGGTGAATTGCCATTCACCTACCTTCAAATATGTTATAGCTTGGATTACGGCATCCCTCTTCTAAGTTATAACATATTGTGTTGGGTCCTAGCCTTAATATTACATTTGGGTGTATTGTTAAGGACTCTATATATCTAATCTAAACTTGTCCTTCTTCCTTTCAGATGTCTTCCAACAACAATGCTTCGGGCTCTAACCCTACCGGCTCCTTCTCTCTCATGAACCTTTGTGGGAGAGTTATCTTTGATGGTTCAAACTTCAATGATTGGATAAGAAACATCAGGATGGTCACACGCTATGAGGACAAGGACTATGTCCTCGACAAGGAGCTCAAGGAACTCGATGAGTCCACTGCTACTCCTCAAGAGATCGCTGACTTTAGGGATCATGAGAGAGATGCCACCAAGGTGGCATGCATCATGATGGCCATTATGACAGTCAAACTCCAGAAGTTCTATGAGGACTTCTACCCTTTTGAGATGCACTAGGATTTGATGGACCATTACCATCAAAGTGCTCGTCAAGAGTGGTATGAGATTATCTCCTCCATGATAACAACTAGAATGAAGGATGGTGAACCCATCACGACCCACATGCAGAAGATGCAAAGATTTATGGACTGTCTGCTGAAACTAAATGTTATCGAGGAGTTGGCAATAGACATCATTTTGCACTCCTTACCGCCTTGTTATGACCAATTCAGAATGGCCTACCACATGAAGAAGGAGGAGGTCACACTCAGCAAGCTTCATGGACTCTTGAAGACCGCCGAAAGTGGTCTTAAAGGTAAGTCAGTTGTTTCTACTCCTACTCCTACAACAACCTCTGTTTTGGCTATAGGGCATGGAAAATGAAAAAAGAGGAAGACCCCTTCGAAGGGCACCAAGGGAAAGTCTCTTGAAGGCTCCTTATCTGGAACCAAAAGTGGTTATGTCACTCCTTCTGCCATCCCTAAGGATGCTGAATGCTACTACTGCTAGAATAAGGGGCACTGGAAGCGAAACTGCCTTAATAATTGCAGGATCTCAAGGATGGGAATGTGAAACCCACCCATGCAAGTATTTACACAATATTGTCTAATAACTCACCATATTCTAACTCTTGGGTGCTTGATACAGGATGTGGTGTTCACATATGTTCTGATTTGCAGGGCCTAAGAAGAAGTGAGGATGTGGAGCATGGGAAGATAAACCTAATTATAAGAAATAGCAAGGCTTCACCTGTTTCCAAGATTGGAGTTTATACCTTGTTGCTAAGTAGTGGGTTAAAGTTAGATTTGAATAAATGTGTGTACTCATCTGAAATAGTGAGAAATATTATTTCTTTTCATGGTTTGTACAAACAAGGTTTTACCTTTTATTTTGATAATGAATGTGGTGGTATTAATGCTTTCTTTAATAATGTTCTTTATTTTAAAGCATTGCCTTGTGATGGTGTGTATGAAACTGTGTCGGTTGTAGACAACCTAGGAAATAATGTGTTGTGTATTGATTCGTCTACTAGCTTGGATAAGGCATTATTGTGGCATTGTCATCTTGGACATGTAAACAAGAAACAAATAGGCCAACTCCAAAAGGATGGAGTCTTGGAGTCATTTGACCTAAAGTCGGATGATAGTTGTGAATCTTGTTTGCTTGGAAAAATGATAAAATAACCCTTCATTGGTACTTGTGCAAGGGGTGAGGGTTTGTTGGAGCTTATACATACTGATGTATGTGGACCATTTAAAACAGCCACAAGGGATGCTAACCGGTATTACGTGACTTTTACTGATGATTACAGTAGATATGGTTATGTCTACTTAATCAAGCATAAGTCAGAAACCTTTGAAAAGTTTAAAGAGTTAAAACAGGAAGTAGAGAATCAATTGGGCAGGAACATTAAGATGCTACAATCCGATCGAGGTTGTGAGTATCTTAGTATAGAGTTCCTTAACTATCTTAAGGAATGTGAGATTGTCTCACAATTGACACCTCCCAGGACACCACAACTGAATGGTGTAGCTGAGAGGCGTAATCGTACCTTGTTGGACATGGTTCGTTCCATGATGAGTCAAGTTTCGTTACCAATCTCTTTTTGGGGGTATGCCTTAGATACTGTTGCCCATATCCTTAATCTAGTCCCTACAAAGAAGGTTACCAAAGCACCTCACGAGATGTGGATTGGGAAAGTTCCAAATCTAGATCACATCAAGATTTGGGGTAGCGAGGCTTTCATGAGATGCGAGAATCAGGATATGCTCGAACCTCGAAGTGAGAGGTGTATTTTCATCGGCTACCCACGAAATTCTTTTGGTTACCTCTTCTCCAGACCCAGTAAGGATGTGGTCATTGTGGCAAGAAGAGGAGTCTTTTGAGAGAGAGAATTTGTAAGCCAAGGAAACAATAGGAGGCAAATTGATGTTGAAAAAATTCAAGAGTCACCTGGTGAAGGAACCTCAGACACTAGCAATTAACCTGAGGAGGAAACTCCTGTTGAGCCAGTTGACAAGTCTGTGTCTCCAAGGCATTCCACAAGGGCAAGGAACTCGCCTGATTTCTATTATGGATTCCCTATTACTACGGAAGGTGATACGTTAATCAGTGATAGTACACTGGTAAATTTGTATGAAACTAACAATTTTAAGGAAGCCATGGCAGGCCCAGAGTCTGCTAAATGGAAGGAGGCCATGGACAGCGAGATACAGTCCATGTATGAAAACCAAGTTTGGAACTTGGTTGACAATGTACCAGGACGTAAGATAGTCGGGTGCAAATGGATCTTCAAGAAGAAGACCAACATGGATAGAAAGGTGCACAACTACAAAGCATGACTGGTTGCAAAAGGTTTTACTCAAACTTAGGATATTGATTATGATGAAACCTTCTCACCAGTGGCAAATATTAAGTCCATTAGGATTATGCTGGCCATTGCTAAATTTCATGATTATGAAATATGGAAAATGGATGTCAAAACTGCTTTCCTTAATGGGAAGCTGGTTGAGGATGTTTACATGGTTCAGCCGGAGGGTTTTGTCTGTCCAGAATATCCTAATAGGGTGTGCAAACTTGAGAGATCTATTTATGGATTGAAACAAGCATCTCGCAGCTGGAATCTTTGTTTTGATGAAAAGGTCAAATAGTTTGGCTTATCGAGAAGCGAAGATGAGTCATGCGTGTATGTTAGAGCTAGTAGGAGTATAGTCAGCTTTTTGGTATTGTATGTGGATGACATACTACTCATAGGAAATGAAGTCCCAACTTTGTAGGAAGTGAAGTCTTGGCTTGGGAAGTGCTTTTCTATGAAGGACCTTAGGGAGGCTACCTATATCCTAAGGATAAGGATATTAAGAGAAAGGAGTAAAAGACTAATTGGAATAAGTCGAAGTACTTACTTAGACAAAGTGTTGAAAAGGTTCAACATGCAAAATTCCAAGAAAGGAGATTTACCGATCCAAAGCAATGCCAAACTAAGTAAGACTCAGAGTCCGAGTACAGAAGAAGAGATAGCTGAGATGAGTCAAGTACCGTATGCCTCCGTTGTTGGTTCAATCATGTATGTTATGACTTGTACTCACCCTGATGTGGATTTTGCTTTGAGCATGGTCAGTAGATATCAGGGGAATCATGGCAAGGCTCTTGGACTACGGTAAAGAATATTCTCAAGTACCTACGAAGGACTAAGGATTAGATCCTTACCCTTGGTGGGAGTGATGACTTAACGGTAATGGGATATAGTGATGCTAGATTTCAGACTGACAGGGATAACTTCTGCTCTCAGTTAGGCTGGGTCTTTACCCTAAATGGAGGGGAAATCACTTGGAAGAGTTCCAAACAGGAGACAGTAGTTGATTCGAATTGTGAATCAGAGTACATAGCAAAAATTGAAGCGGCAAAGGAGGCGATATGCTGAAGAACTTCATCGGAGATCTTCGAGTTGTACCAGCTATTAGGGAGCCTATGGAGATTTTTTATGACAGCAATAGTGCAGTTACCTTAGTTTACAAAGCAAGAGATCATGGGAGATCGCGACACATTGATAGAAAATATTACTTCATAAGACACAAGATAGAATAAGGACTCCTCGTGGCAAAGAGGGTATCGTCGGATGAGAACCCTGCGAATCCTCTTACAAAGGGTCTGGCGAGGGTTAAACACTTGCAGCATGTGAGGCTCATCGGGCTGAGGGACGATATTATTTTTACAGATTAGATGGTTATTTCTGAAACTTGTAAAATGAAATCGACATTTGATGATAAATAAAAGTTGTGATTTATTTATGAGTAAGGTGTTTCTATTGTTGTCAATTATTTACTATTGTTTCAGTTTTGCATGTTATGACTTTCAGAATAGTAAATTTATTCAAACTTTCCACAGTCGGTCATATGTCGGAAATAGGTATGAATCAAGATTGTCATGAATCGGGATTGTAGATGCATAAAGGTTTTTAGACATGGCAATGGTTGTTACAACATTCATGAGTGCTCATAAGTTATGAGTATTGGAATAAACCCACGTTCACTTGCATCACTTCATGGAATTTATCTCGAGTGATCATGAGACAGTAATATCATATAAGTCTTCAAACCTAGAGATATGATTAGTTGCCTACGAGTTGGTTGTGCATTGATTGCACAAAAACACATCAGTAATTTGATGTTATAAAATGTGCCTTTGTGTATAATTCAACAAGTAGTAGAATAAGCATATGAGTCGAAGTTTATCTGTTCCTTCTAGAAATATAAGCGATATATGGGACCCTCGATAATTTTGTTTTGACCCATGTATTGGGCCCGGTCAGAACTAAATTGATATGTTCGATTAAGTTCATTGTCAAACAAATCGGAAATTAGGAAACAAACCGCTGGATAATAAGTAAGACATGGTTACATGTATTTATTCGGCCGATATCATAAGAGTAGAGGATTATATGATCACTTATCTAAAATGGCGCTTCATAGTTCAACAGAGTTTTCGAGAGCTACGATTGCCGGTTGGTTCCGGAAGGAATATAAGGAAATACAGTTATCGGACTTATCCAAGTGGGAGTTTATTGGATAAGGTGTCTAAGTCCATAATTTATTTTGTATATACTTTACCCAACCCGGCATGGTCTATTTGGGTCGCACTTCAGCCGAACTATTCATATGGATAATCTTTATGAGAATAGTATGTTTATGATTTATTAATATATTATAAGTTATAATATATTAATATGAAATCATATTATTTAATTAGTATTGATCTTAAATTAATTATGAATTAATTTAGTGATCAAAAGGGTGACTAATTAAACACGGGCTATTATATTTATATAGTGTGGGCTAACACTCATTAGGAAATGGGCTAAGCTTACATGGGAGTCCATGGATGATCCATGGAGATTTTAACCCATGGATCCTTGGAAAAGGAAAGGACATGGGTTATTAGGGTTTACTCTAATCATCTACACCATATAAAGAGGCTTGTGATGCTTGAAATGACAGTAAGTATGTGTGCATAAGAGTGGCCGATTTCTAGTGCAAATACATACTCTCTCATAAAGTTTTTCCAAGTTTGTGATGTTTTGTGATTTCCATTTAAGGCATTCACATTATTGGTGCTTGGCTCTCAAACTCCAAAGGAATCAACTCACAATAAAATGTATGTAATTCTTCTTGTTCTTTATGTTTAAAAGTACCCCATGCCATGCTAGATAGGTTATGAACCTTGGAAAACTTATTTTGCATGTATTATACTCAAACATAGATACAAGGTTTCTAGGGTTGCGTAAACACCTTAGGAGTGTTAGCTTGCTCAAAACCCAACATATCTCCCTTCACATATCCTATTTATCACACACAAAAGATGAAGAAATGTTAGAATCATTAGGCGATTTGGGAGTATGAACCTTTGGTACGCATTTGTAGTCGGGTTTAACTCATTTCTTGTTTGATCTGATGGATGCCTCAGCACTAGCTTTAGAACTTGAAACCGAATGTCGAGATAACTTTGACCTAACCGATATTGGTTTAACTAGACCATCTCTTTAATTTGGCTTCTTGGTCGGCATTTCCTTCTTGACCTTGGGAGTTTGATTCTTGCCTTTCTTAGCATTCGAGTCGCTATTGTTTGATTGTGACCTTGAAGGGTTTCTTTTGAAAGATCTCCCTCTTGGCTCGTTTTGCCAACCTTGTGCGCAGTAAGGAACATATGCACAATTTGGACACTTTCTGGCAATGTGTCCAGGTGTTCCACAGTGAAAACATGTATGTTTCTTCACGTAGGAGTTGTTTCTGTCTTCCCCTGGTGGCGTTGCCATGCCTTGTTTCTGATTGTTCCCACATGCACACTTACAGCAACCAGTCTGTTTTGCTTGTTTTGGTGGCATGTATTTACCAACAACAGGTTTATTAGAAATAACTGAATTAGAAGCAACATATTTAGAGTTCAAGGTGACATTTTTTTGTCAAACAATAGAACTATAATTACTTATGTTCTCCTTGTTCTCATCTTCTACTACTTTACCTGCACATGAAGTAGAATCATTTGTATCCTTCACCTCAACACTCTTTGTTTGGCTTCATTGTTCAGTCTTAACTGAAGCTCATACATGGGGTTAGCTATACTGAGTAGGTATTTCTTCCTCATTGATTTCAATAGGTGGGGTATAGATGTCGTTGAAAGGAGATGGAACACTGTGATATCCTAAACCCTTATTTTGATTATCTTTAAATTTTAATTGCTTTTCTACCATGGATGCAACTACCTCACTTAAAACAGCAGATTTCTTAAAATTGAATTCAACTTCTTTATATTTAGCATTCAATGCATCAAGTTTGGTAGTTAATTTGGCAATTTCCTTTTTAGCATAGCTGCAATTTTCACATTTATTACTATATTCTTCTTGAAGTTTACGAAAGTCCTTGGTCTAGGCCTCTAGTTGTTCTTTTAAGGATTTTTGGGCCTTCCTAAGTGTACTTAATAGCAGAGTGGTCAGTAAAAACAGTGGTCTTAGATAAAATAAGATAAGGGCAGAATTTGTCATAAGCATACACCACGGCTAGTAATTCCTTTTCAGTTGTGGTGTAATTTTCTTGGTCCGGATTCAAAGTCTTGCTTGCATAATAAATGGGTTGAAAGTGCTTGTCAACCATTTGGCCAAGTACAGCTCCTAATGCAAAGTCGTCGCGTCACACATTATTTCAAAAGGTAGGTTCTAATTTGGGGAAATAATGATCAAGGCATTAGTTAATTTTTCTTTCAGAAATTCAAAGGCCTCTAGACACACTTTAGTGAAATTAAATGGTGCATCTTTTAAAAGTAATTGTGTTAGAGGTCTAGTTATTTTAGAAATATCTTTTATGAAACGGCGGTAAAAACCCGCATGACCTAAAAAACTCCTAATGCCCTTTACATTAGTTGGTGGAGGTAATTTAGCAATTGTATCTATTTTTGCCCGATCCACCTCAATTCCCGTTTTGGATACCTTGTGGCACAAGACTATGCCCTCTTCAACCATAAAGTGACATTTTTCCCAATTGAGCACTAAATCGGTTTTTTTCACACCTTGCAAGCATTAAATCAAGATTAGCAAGACAATCATAGAAGGAAGATCCAAAAACAGAAAAATCGTCCATAAATACTTCCATGAATTTTTCCACCATGTCATGGAATATGGCCGTCATGAACCTTTGAAATGTTGCAGGTGCATTGCATAACCCAAAGGGCATGCGACAATAGGCAAAAGTCCGACTCGGACAAGTGAAAGTAGTATTTTCTTGGTCAATTGGGTCTATAGGTATTTGGAAGTAACCTGAAAATCCATCTAAGAAACAATATTAGCTATGGCTCGACAATCTTTCAAGCATTTGATCAATAAAATGTAAAGGAAATGGTCTTTACGAGTGGTATCGTTTAGTTTTCGATAATCGATGCACACTTGCCAACCGGTTACCGTTCGGGTCAGAATAAGCTCATTCTTTTCATTTGTTACGACATTCATCCCTCCTTTCTTGGGCACCAATTGAACAGGACTAACCCATGGACTGTCAGAAATAGAATAAATGATCCTCGCATCTAAAAGCTTGATTACTTCCTTCTTAACCACTTCTTGCATGTTCGGGTTCAGTCTTCTTTAGTGTTGTACTACCGGCTTTGCTTCTTCTTCCAGGTTGATCTTGTGAGAGCAATAAGAGGGGCTTATTCCCTTGATATCGGTGATACTCCATGCAATGGCACTCTTTCTCTTCTTTAGGACATGGACTAATTCTTCTTTTTTAGATGGAGAGGTCAGAAGCTATTATAACAGGTTTTTGTTGTCCATCTTCAAGGAATGCATACTCCAAATGATCTGGTAGCAATTTTAGCTTAATTCTCGTGTTCTGCATGGTGAACACGTCGAGTCTAGTGAAGGGACTCGCCGAGTCCTGGGCAGAATTCACGATAACTCTGGGTTCTTCATATGGACTTGGCGAGTAGAACGGGGCTACTCGGTGAGTAGGCTGCTCAGTGGTTTTTATTAGTTCATTATAACCAACTTCTTCCAGCAATCTCTCTATTTCCAGTAGATCTCTTTCAGCATCAAGTTCTTCATCAAAGGCGATGGTGGACTTGTTTGATTCTTCATTGTTCCATTCCTCCATTAATTCCTCCAACATATCAATTGAAAATGTCGTGTCATCATTATTCCTTGCATGCTTCATGGCTTGATCAACCCCGAAAGTGACTGATTCATCTCTCACCCATAGAGTAAGTTTTGAATCTCGCATGTCAACTATAGCGCTTGCGGTGTTAAGGAAAGGTTTTCCAAGGATGATCGGGACTTGAGGATCCGCTTCCATGTCCAAAATTATAAAATCCATGGAGAACACGAACTTATCCACCTTTACCAAAAGATCTTCACAGATTCCTTGTGGGAATGTAACCGTTTTATTTGCTAAGTGGATTGCCATTCGAATTGGCCTCGGTTCCTGGAGATCTAATTTCTTGAAAAATGAATATGGCATGAGGTTTACACTTGCTCGTGAATCAGCCAAAGCATGAATGGTGGCCAAATTCCCAAATTAGCAAGGCAATGTTAAGCTTCCTGGGTCACCCTTCTTCTTCGGTAGTTTGTTCAACAAGGTAGTTGAGCAATTCTCATTGAGAACCACTTCCCTCACTTCTTCCATCTTCCTTCTATTAGTTAGAAGCTCCTTGAGAAATTTAGCGTATTTTGGCATTTGGGCAACCGCTTCTATGAATGGTATGTTGATTTAAAGAGCCTTTATGTGTTCTAGAAAATTTTGGTAGTCTTCTTCATTCTTTTCTTGCTTAGCTCTGGATGGATATGGCAATGGAGGCTGATATGGTTTTGCAGGAAGTTGACTTTTCTAATCAGGTGGCGGACTCTCCGAGTCCATATTGTGGACTCGGCGAGTAGGGTCTGGGTTCAACTGGTTTTGCTTTTGGCTCAAGTTTTCTGCATCCTCCTTTTGTAACTTCTTGGGATCTTCATTCTGAATAGGATCCAGGAGAGTAATGATCTTCCAACTTCTAGTTGTCACAATATTTATATGTGCGTCTCGTGGGTTGTTTTCGGTTTTACTAGGAAGTTATCTCGGTGATCTTTAATTAATTTGTTGGGCAAGTTTCCCCAACTGTGTCTCAATGTTGTGGATAGGTGCTTGCTGATTTTTAAGCATTGTTCAAGTCTCTTGTATTGCAGCATCATGGTCATTATGTCTCTTTTCTTAAGCAGCTACAAATTTAGTAAGCATGTCCTCCAAACTTGGTTTTCTTTCTTGCACCGGCTCCTCTTTTTGGTAAAAAACCTCTTCCTTTTTGTTTATACTTCTCCTCCTTAGCCATTTTGTACTCATCATAAGGAAGCCATTCCTTCTTGGGTTTTCGCCAATCATCATCATATTTGTCACCACTTGAGAAGCATACTTACGCGTTCTTGTTCCTATTCTCGTCCAAGTCACAATCTCTAGTAAGATAAGGTCCATTGCAATTCTCACAACCCACCCGAATAGCATGTATTGTTTGATCCATTTTATCCATCTTCCTATCCATGGTTTTCAACATAGCAATAACTGGTGACAAATATTCTAAAGTTGCATAAGTTGATCCCCTCGTCACATCATTCCTTAGGTTGTGGTATTCCCTAGAATGCTTAGATAATTCCTCAATTAGTTGCTTTATCACCGGGGGTGCTTTCTTTATGAGTGGGCCTTGCGAGTCAAGTAATTGCCTTGTTGTAACATTCACTTCATCATAGAAAACGAAGACTTCTTGTTGACTATTGAGATCATGATGTGGGCAATTCCTTAGTAGACTTTTGTACCTCTCCCAAGCCTCATAAAGTGATTCTCCAGCTTGTTGTTCAAAGTTGGCTATGGCTTTCTTTAACTTAGATATTTTTGAGGGTGGGAAAAATTGATCAATAAACTCTTCTTTCATCTTGGCCCATGTAGTGATGGATCCGGGGGGAAGTGACTTGAGCCAATCCTTTGCAGCACTCTACAATGTAACCGGAAGCATGCGAAGCAACTGAGTCTCGTGAGGCACATTTGGAACATTGAAATAATCAGCTACATCATTAACTTCATCCAAGTGTTTGTAAGCATCTTCGTGGTCTTTTCCGTAGAAGGGGATCTCTTTGAGTTGAGCAAGTATGTGACCCTTAAGCTCAAAAGTAGCAGTTGCGGGAATTGCAGGTTGCACAAGTCCCGGGCCTGTATCATCTCGTATTTTCTTCTTCCATTCACCCATGGTGACTTCATCAATGTTTGCCATGGTGTTGTCCAAGTCTCCTGCTTGATCGCTTTCCTCTTCGTATTCGGTTTCGTAGTCGTATTCAAGTTCGGCTTCTTTTGGATTATCTTCAATATCTTCTATCTTACTTTCTTCGCTCTTTCTATTGTTGATCTCTCCTGGTTTCTAGTTCTTCTTCTTCCCGAAAACCGTTTTCAAGCTGGTCAAAGGTGACTTCTTAGGTGTATTAGAGCCTTTAACGTCCTTGCCTTTGTTTTCCCACAACGCGGATTCTGGGTCTTCAAAAGGGGGAACCAAAGGAGTGTTGGATCCTCTGGTCATGAAAATCCTGCAACCAGAACAAGAGAAGAAAAAACGCGTAAAAAGAACAAAAAATGAAACAAAACAAAAATAAAAAAAAATAAATAAACTGCCAATCAGCAGTGGACTCGCCGAGTAGGGTCGACTGCACTCGGCAAGTTCACTGTGTAATAAGCTAAAATAGATAAAATTAAATAAAAACGACTAAAAACTAATAATTACTAAAACTTGACCTAATTACTGAATTACTGAAAAAAAATAACTTTGTGTAAGATAATCACACACAAAGGATCGATAAAACTAGGAATTAGATTTAATTTTTGAATTGTTCCCTGACAACGGCGCCAAAAACTTGATGTGTGTAAAATGCACTGGTTTTATTCCTACTCTAAAAATATAAATTTAGCACACAAAGGCAGTGAACCTGTCTTTTAGTGGTATAGTTGAATAAGTAGGGTGTCGAACTCAGGGAACGGAAATTAAACTAATAACTAATTTTAACTAGACAAGTAATAAAAGTAAAGGGTTTGTTGTAGTTTTACAAGACTAGAAACTTAAACACACCTCCTAACACGTAATTAACTAAACAACTAGAACAAGTAAAAATTCACCAAATTTAATAAAAGGGTTTCTGTTTAGGTCCAACCAATTCACTCCTATGGTTAATTTTATGATAAAACAATAGATTAATTGATATTGGTTACCGACTATAGTGATTAGATTCGCATTCGCTATGACCAACCCTTAGAAAATTAACCAATTCAAGCAGTGATCAAGTGTTTAAACTAATTAACCCCCTAGTTCAATTATTCGGATTAAATAAGATATGTAGTTGGTTAATCAAATTGGTAATTCAACTAACCTCTTGTTTGTTGGTTTACCAAACAAGTTCACACATTAATTTACCCATTCTCTAATTAATCCTAGTTTCATATTCACTAATACTAGGCATATAATGAAGTGTTCATATAAATCATATGAGGTTAACAATTAAGAGATGTTCATGCAGCCTAATTGTCTTCCAATTAACAGAAAATAGTTATGGTTAATGCATAAGGTTCTTTAACAAACTTAGTTTAATAAAATCACCAATAATCAATCAATCAAAGTATAAATCAAACCATAGGAGTAAATTCGTCTTCCCTAAACAGAAACTATGAAAATTCAGCTCATGATTACAGTAAAAGAAAAAGCTAAAAACGAATTTAATTGATCTAAACATGATTCACTTCTAAGATTAAGTGGAAATTTTAACCTAATTCGCCTTGAGTCTTCTAAAGATCAAAGATTAGGGTTCTTTAGGTCTCCAAGTGTTTCTTCAGTCGCAGGTTATTCTCCAGGGAAGCCAAAAAAAAAACTCCGCAATTCGGGATTAGATCCTCTATTTATAATTATCTCAAAACAAGGTCAACTCGGCGAGTAGGTGCCCAACTCGTCGAGTTCCTTTGAGAAATACGTGTACGGCAAGGATTCTAGACATTACTTTGCGAACATTCATTAGGACTCGCTGAGCAGCTTCTCGACTCGTTGAGTAGCTCCAGGTTTGTTCTTCTTTCTTCATATTCCAACTTCTTAGTGCTTCTTCTTCTTTCTTTTTGCTCCCATTCATGTCTTTTAGACTGAAAATATAATTTATACATTATTAAGTATCTTTTGTCCATATTATGCAAATAATTAGCTAATAATTGATAAAATTCTATACTGAACACATGGCAAAATATGCACATATCAATCATCCTACTTGGAGCTTCCAAATACAACTTGACGACCTCCAAAATTAGAGTGCGACATGTCTATGGACAGTTTATCCGAAACAAATTTCATACGAAAGGGTTACGAAGGTTCAAAGTATGTTTATTTTTCATATTCTTTTATTGAAAAACCTACCTTAGATGAAAAAAAAAGTAATCATTTGCATCATATAAATTCGGAGTGTGATATTTCATTGGATAAATCATAGTAAACAGAACATATATATATATATATATATATATATATATATATATATATATATATATATATATACACCAAAAATAGAGTTTGTATAAGTTAGGAAGACTCAAACTTGGAAAACAAAAACAATATTTTCGTACACATAATCTCCAAAAATATATCTTGAAAAATACCTATTTTTAAAAAAATGATAAACAATATATGCATACCAACAACATAGAACATAAAAAAATGACAACACTGCAAAAATGGTCCCTATGGTACGTATTTTTTCTCAGGCTTAGTCCAAACTTTGCTTTTTTGGCTTCGTGGCCCTTTTGAGTTAGTTTCATTGTATTTTTAGTCCCTCAGAAAACTCAAAAGACTATTATACCCTTAGTAAATTTGTTTTTCATTTTTATCTCTTTTTCTTAAATATTTTATAATTATTAAAATGACAAATGCCCCAGCTCTCTTTCTCTCTCTCTCTCTCTCTCTATATATATATATATATATATATATATATATATATATATATATATATATATATATAGAGAGAGAGAGAGAGAGAGGTTCAAATGTTTCTAGTAAATATTGTGTGCATGTATGCACCAATGAGAATTCAGGAAACAATAAATCATTAAAGAAATTAAAAAATGGTATAATGGTAAACTTAGTATATCAAATTATGGTAAAAATCATTCACTTAATCTCTCCTTAATTAGTTAAAACCTAGAAAACCAACGTCCCTTCATCAGTCATTCGTCGATCACAAAATTTCCTCGACTCCTCACCGTCGGTTCTTTAGATTGGTTGTGTTCGGAGCTCCTCCAAGGAATATAGTTTGTCGTCGTTCTTCTCGATTTCGCCATTGTGCAACACCGTCGGTAGCAAGTAGCGGTACACCACTGGTATTTCGCTCCGACGCAACAGGGTAGTGACAATAGTCTTTTTGCTTCCAACAACATCCCTATCTGGTGAAGAATCAGACAACGGTAACTTTGTCTATTCCAGTTCTTCTTGTTTCACGACCCTCCTTCAAACTCTAAATTTCACTAACATTGCTTAAAAACACAAAAACGTACACATCTCTAGCTATGGTTTATTCCTTAAATAACCTTGATGAAGGTTCAGCAACCCAAAACGGGTAGAAACCCTACTCCCACCCGCTATGTCGCCTACAGGGGGACAAATTGTGCGATTGTTTTATTGATATGAAACTCTTATGTTGATTAGTTTGTTGTATGCACCAAATCTTGAAAAATATTTGGATTTTTTTATTCAAATGCATGTTGTGAGACTTGTTTTGATCTTTCTCTGCCTGGTAAACCATTTTCCATTTTGCAGCGGGTATTTCGTTGGATACGCTTGCTACCCCGTTTCTAGTTTCAAGGAGATCCATAATTATGCCGGACCTAGTCTCTCTTTTTCATCTGGATTTTCAATCACTATACATCTGATAAATTGGGGATGTCATCGAGATATGAGGAGGATTCTGGAAATAATATGGTGAAACCTTTTATCATTTTATTTAATTCTTTAATGGCAGTATCTCGTCAAAGGATTTTTGTATGTTGATTAGTTTGTTGTATGCACCAAAGCTTGAAATTTATTTGGATTTTTTTTATTCAAATGCATGTTGTGAGACTTGTTTTTATCTTTCTCTGCCTGGTAAACCATTTTCCATTTTGCAGCGGTATTTCGTTAGACATGCTTGCTACCCCGTTTCTAGTTTCAAGGAGATCCATAAGTATGTCGGACCTAGTCTCTCCTTTTCATCTGGATTTCCAATCACTATACATCTGATAATTTTGGGGATGCCATCGAGATCTAAGGAGGATTTTGGAAATAAGATGGTGAAACCTTTTATCATTTTATTTAATTCTTTAATGGCAGTATCTCATCAAAGGATTTCTGTATTCCTGTCTACACATATGACATATAAGTTGCTCCCTCAGTTTGGAAAGTTGTTATTAAGAATCTTGGTATTCTATTAAGTATATCTGATAGTTTATATCATTTTGAAGATTTAGTTCTTTTTGAGCAGGTATGTATGATCATTGTATACTTGAATCTTTATATGGGATTTTCATTCATAAATGGTAACTTTTCATTATTCTTTTTAATGTATGATTTTTTAAAGCTTAAGAATTTTTAGGGAATCTTAACAGCTCGTCTTTGGGACTTCAACAAGGGTCAATTTGTTGGTTTTTTTTAATGCACTGATTTTATTTTAATTATGCGAAGGTAAGTTGAAGGCGAATCCAAGACTATTTGATTTTATTTTAATGATAGATTGTTCTTGATTTTCCATTTGTTCTTGATATTTAATTGTTCTAAACTTGTCTTTGACAAAAAGGGTTAAGCTGTCATTCTGTCAGAATTTGCATGAAAAGGGTTAAGTTGGGGATTTTTTTTCATATCAGAATGCAAACACATGTTCATTCTATGAGAATATAAATATTACGTAAAACATGTGTTGCTAGTAATTCTGTCAGAATACATATATACATGCTTTAGAATGTTTATGCATATAGAAGAAAAGACCAAGTTTAAGTGCATTCTGTAATGTATTGTGTTAGAATTTATTTATATAAATGCATTATGTTAGAATGTCTTTTGAGAATATTTGTTAACAACAAGTATATTTGTTTAACTGGTAATACTAACGAGTAATGTATCTTATTCTTTCAGAATTGCATGGAAAATGAATTCAATATTGATCATACAAGAGAGATATGTGGAATCTAGTTCAACAACAAGTATATATGCGAAGATCAAGTGGATTATATTAACCATTGAAGAAGATCAATTGTATTTGTTCAATAATTATATATTTTAGAATGCTATTTTTGAAAAATTTTATTCATTTTTGATGATATTCTGTTAAAATATGTATAACTATATTAAAATGTGTAAGGATACTAGTCTGTAAGAATATGTATGAATTTGTATTTTATTTCGGATGTATTAAGAATAAAATCATAGACCCAACTTGGATGTATACGATTAATATCTAAAATTCTTAAATCAGGTTAATTATCAAAAATATATGCATTGGAAATATATTCTACAAAATTAAAATCGAAAATATATTTACTAGTTTATGATTGGCATTCTATCATTTTAACAAAATAAAATCAGATTTTTAAATTTAAGTTAGTTTAAAGTATTCAGGTTTTTAAAAGTAAAGGAATTAATTATCCCTAAAAATCCGAAAATTTCCTTTTTTTAATACAGGTTAATTGAGTAAAATGCCCTTATGCTAAAATTTGTATGATTATATGGTACATGTTACCATTTTGTAATATCATAGACCCTCAGATCATAACCTTTGATTCTATTCCATTCGGTGGTACAAATTTGTATATTCTGGCACACAATAGTTATTAAAACAAAATAACCTAAGTGTGTGTGTGTGTGTGTGTGTGTATATATATATATATATATATATATATATATATATATAAAAGAAAAACCCACTTCCCCTATCCATTCTTCTTCTTGTTGTTCCTCACCTACACTATCTACCCATCAAGAATCAACAGTTGTGGTGCCCAAATTATTAAAACCATGTTCCGAAACATCGCGTCTAAAGCTTTCACTAGTTCTTTGATGTTGTCGAATTTACCTGGACAAGGCTAGATGATCGAGATAAAAGACTGCTTTGATTCGTCCAAAGCTTTAATTAGTTCTTTGTACTATTCGATTGAAGGTCTAACTTCACTCCCAAATGAGATGTAGATCCTTCTGGTTTTGATTTCATCCACTGGACAACCTCATCTTCACTTCTATGTAATTGGATTTGTGGTTCGTCCCCATCTTATGATCATGGAGGAGTTCACAGATTGATTTCTAGAACTATCTAGGTAGCTATATCGACCAATGAGGAGACGATTTGTTTTTACTGCTAGATTCGAGTCATCGTTGAGTGTGGAGGGAACATTCCTTTAGGGATGAAAAGAAAAGGGTTAAGGATTGAGCCCTTACTAATTGAACATATCATATCTATCACTTAGCTTTCCATGCTTCCCCTGATCATTACAAACACAATCCAGTCAAGACAATCAGATCAGAGCATGCTTATTGCTAACAAGCACCAATGAGGATAAGCTGAAGCAACAACGAAGACAGACATGACATTTTTCTACCACCACCTCTGCCAAATCGTCGTTGCTCACCATTATCGGACAGACACTCTATCCATATCTATCACAGATTTGCTCATATCTAACTGTAAACCCATCTGTGTCATCACTATAATCAAACTCTATCATCCTGCGGCTACCTTCCACCCTTGATTTCTATAGTTTTGTTTTGATTTCAGAAATGGTTTGAACAACAATGAGTTCATATTTGATTTTTGGGTTTTTTAGTGCTGAAAACTATTTTAGATTCATGAGTGTGGGTGTTTATTTTTTAAAACAAACTTAAAAAATGGAGTTTTTTTACTGTGTATTCTTGAGTTGTAAGCGTGTGTAAGGAGAGAGAGAGAGAGAGAGAGAGAGAGAGAGAGAGAGAGAGAAAGAGAGAGAAAGAGAGAATCGTGGGTCCTTTGTATATTTAATAAATAGTTTATAACATGTGGAAAGCACGGTTATAAAGTTAATTAAACTTTAATAGTGAGAGCTTAAAATTATTAATATATTATTTTAAATAAATTATTAATTAAGATATATTTTTTTAGTTATTTAAAATTATAATCGTTAATTTAAAAAAATATGTGAAATTATATCATCTTATAATATGTATTAATTTTATTCTAATTTTTATTCTAATGTTATTAATTTAATGTAATTAGAGTGAGAAATTTAAAATATAAAGTTTGAAATTGAGAATTAATATGTTGACAAGTGGCATGCATTAATTAGAAAACCTAATAGGGTGACACGTAGCAAAAAAAAAATTTAAAATATGCATTAATTAAAAGACTTAATAGGATGACATATTTCAAAAGGATATTAAAACTATTCTTTTATTAGAATAGTGAGATGAGATTTTTAGGTTTTTTAGTGCCGAAAACTATTTTAGATTCATGAGTGTGGGTGTTTATTTTGTAAAACAAACTTAAAAAATGGAGCTTCTTGACTGTGTATTCTCGAGTTGTAAGTTGTGTAAGGAGAGAGACCTTTGTATATTTAATAACTACAAAATATTTAAGAAAAAAATGAAAAATATATATATCAAATATAGAGTAGTCTTTTGACTCTTTTCAATTTTTTGATGAACCAAAAATACAACAAAACACTATAAAATCAAAATAATCGAAGTTTGAACTAAAACTTCAAAAAAAAGTACATACAATATTCACCATTTTTATAACTTTGTCTAAAAAGAAAATTACTAGACAGTATTTGCTTATAAAAAAACAACATGGTTGACGTTATTTTTAGCGGTCATCTCCCATATGTTCACAGCTTATGTCACTTTAAGCATAAGATTATCTGCCGAAATTATGGGTGTTTATATATATTTTTTTCATTGCTATTTCATAATAGTTTTTTCTAAATAATTTTTTTTATCTAATTAACGTTTATAAAATTTATACACTAGTATATTTCAATTTGATACGATATGGGAGATGATTGAATGGTGTGGGGTCCAAGTGAACACATCCGCATGTCAAATCCAATGTAATTTCCCGGTAAAGGGTCACGGACGGCTACCGTCCTTGGCCTGGCCTTTCTCCAAAATCCAATGGCAAATTATGAGGAAATCATTTCGTACCCACAAAAAGCCTCAAAAGCTATGGCACTTTTTACTGTCCGTCTCTTTTCTCTTTTTTACAGATTAGTCTCTTTTCTCTTTTAAATATATATATATATATATATATATATATATATATATATATATATATATATATATATATATATATATATATATATATATATATATATATATATATATATATATATATATATATATATATTATGTTAGTTTTAGACCATAAGGATTTTGTCATACCCACAGTATATATAGCAAGAGTTGAGCTGGACCATGACCACGACCATGCACACTATCCGATAGGTCGTGGTTGCTCGTTGTCGTTGCCATTCGTTATCCGGACCACAAAACGTAACGCCCAATAGGGCTCGTTCCCCTTCTTGACCGTTTGACTAGCCGTTTGCAACGGCCAAATTTTTTTTTTTAAATAATATTTTTTACATACCAATTTTACCTATAAATACATTCTTCCAGCTTTTATTTCTTACATCATTCTTTTTTCATTCTATTCACAAAATACACATAATACTTTCACAATTAAAACCATGGATCCTAACCAAAATACCCCTCCAAACTATAGAAATTGCTAACCCGATAACGTTTTTGCGTTAGATACAACCCCTCGATAATTTCCGACCGTGGAATCCTCTCAAGGTGATTTTGTCAATTTGCTTCAAACCGGTTCTTCTATCCAACAAACAACACTTTTCCAACAACAATATCAAGGTTTATCGGCCTTCCAACAATAACAATTTCAACAATATCAAACTTTCTAACAATTCCAACAACAACAATTCCAACTACAATCATCACAACCCCCTCATTGGTTGGATTTTGTTTTGGAAAGTCAACATTCACCACCACCTCAACCTAAAAACAAAAAAGGAAAAAAAGTGGACTGACCCAACACTACCCAAGAAAGGGTCCCATGGACAAAAGAGGAAGAAGAAAACCTAGCGGAGGCATGTATTTCATCTTCCCAATACCTAATGGAAGGCGATAGTCAAACGTTCCATTGTTTTTCGGAGAAAGTTTGTGCGGTGTTTTATGAGTTAATAGAAAGTGAAAACCAAAATCCCGATCAAATTGGCTCGAAGTGGCACGATACACGACTAAAATGCATCGAATTTGGAGGAATTTACAACAACCTCCTAAACATACGAAAAAGCAGGTCAAACGATTTTGATATCTTCTAGGCGGCTTTGGATCAATTTGAAAAAATAACGTCAACCCGCAAAGCTTTTCCGTATATAGAACATTGGCTAATGTTGAAAGGTGCTTCGAAATGGAAAGAGAAAACAGAAGGAAGTTCACAATCTTCCGGTTCAAAGCGTTCAAGAAACCCAGATGCAACTTCCCAATAATCGGACGGGCGAACAAACTTCGACATCAACGATGATCTGCTCGATCTTGAAGACGAACAACCTCTTCGTCGGTCCGTTTGAAGAATAAAATTAAAAAAAGCAGCTTCAATTGCTTCGGGATCTCGTGTTATAGATCAATTTGGAGAGAAATTTGATCGCTATTTGCACGTTCAAGAAATGAAAGGGAGATGTTGAGTCAGGTTGAACAAAAAATGATGGAAACACAATCGGTGATTCAAACAAAAACTGATATAGAAATCTTGAAAATGAAAGTGAACGACCTCCAAGATGAAGATTTAGAGCTATCTCGCACGATGAAGGAATTCGTTCGAATCCGACGTAGGAATAAGTGATAGTTTTTATTAGTTAAGGTTGGTAATTTTAGGTTTTTTATATTTATTTTAAATGTTATTTTTATTTTTTAAATTTTAATTAATGTAATTTGGTATTTTAAACTAATGAAAACTAGTATTTCAAAAATATGATATTGTTTAATGTATTTTTTATTTAAATTTTATTAAAAAAAATGAGGTGAGGTTGTGAGTTTAGTTGTAGGTATCCTATGGTTAGTGGTAGGAACTGTTATTATGATGTGGTACCCACAATTACAGTGGTTAGTAGTTGGTATAAGATCATCCGTTATACCCACAACTAACCACTATAGTGGTGGATGACACCTCATCACCACATCCAACCACTAAACTCATGAGATATCTACCACTGTATAGCTCTTATTTTTTAATTTTTAAATAAAAATTTTTTTTTTTATTGTAGAGAGAGAGAGAGATAGAAAAAAGTTAGAGAGAGATGGAGAGAGATAGTGAGAGAAAGAATTTGATTGGAGGTGATTATCCGTTGTTTGGACAACTATTCACCATGACCATTATCCACAACTAAACATCGGGATGGTGTTTGTGGTTAGTGGTTGTAGGCTCGTAGCCACATCAATCACTAAACCCTTCGTGAAGGGTATACATGAAGGTCTAACTGATGGCCTTAAAATAGAGACGCAATCCTAGCAATTCATTTTAGAAATAAAAAAATATTCTTAAAATGAAAAAAAAATTAAATTTTCAAAAAAAAAAAATTAAATATTGTTTTCATCATTTAGATTATCCATAACAACAATAACAACAACAACAACAATGATGATGATGATGATGATAACAACAACAACAACAACAACAATAATAATAACAATAATAATAATAACTATTGATATTATTATTAATATTAATAACAATTACTGTTTTTTAAAATATAAATAAAATATTCTAACAGAATATTAAAAAACAAATATTCAAACAAAATTGTTAAAGACTCAAATATTCTAATAGAATATTAGACTATAAATATTCAATCAATTATAATAAAATACTAGAATATTCTAATAATTCTACTAGAATACTAGGTCATAACTCGTGCATTATACAGTTGATAAAGAAAACAACAATGAAACTTCATAAAACATAATGATTAACCATAGATTTGCAAACAATTATTGTTATACAAAGTTATATGTTTTGACGGTTATTGTTATACAAAGTTAGATGCATTATACAAAACTGTATAATATTTAATTTAAAGTGATAATGTTATATAAAGAAATCTAAAATTTAATTGACATAAATAAAACAAACAAAAACAATCATGCAAATAACATTGTTTTATTTAAAATTAGAAAATATAGTAATATAAGAAACATATATGAACATCAAAATGATAAAAATCAATTACAAATCAAAATGATGAATAAATATGTATTATCATTAAAAATAAAAGATAAAGTTTTACTTTTATAACGACCCAAAAATCAATGGTAAAAATTTCATTTTTATTATAGCCAAAACAGTGATACAATTTATTTCAAACATTCTAAAACATTGTTAATTAAAACATTTATCAGAGTTCATCCCAAAATCATTTATTCTGGAAACCATAGGTGTGTGTGAAATTCTATCAATTTTCGAAATTGATGATACTTGAAACAATAAACAAATTTGTAATCACGAAGCTTAGTGAGTTCCCCAGAGCATACCCACACAAACCACATAATCACATTATCCTTATTAGCTATGAGAGCTACATAAACCATATAAGCCATGAATATAAACATATAAGGATGTCGTGGACAGTTTCCAAGGTCTTACACTAAGTGCCACGGGAAACCCCTACGTGGTCTTTACTATCCATCACTGGAATCCCCATGTGGTCTTGGCTAATTGCCACGAGAACCTCCACACGGTCTACATTAATCATGGACATATCATACAAGCTAAAAAAGTAAACATACTAGGAAGCCATTGTGACATCCCCATTTTCATGGCCAGAAAATATCGATTTTGTTTATGCTTCATAAAAATCAGAGTACCTTTTTTATAAAAATGTTGCGGAATTTGTTCCGAGTAAAACATGATAAATACGTTATCAAAGCATTTCCGAAGAAAAATATTTTTATTCATTTTAAACATTTGGGATATCATCGTCAATACAGAAACATAAGCATCAACAGAACTTACATTCATTATCACTAATGATTTATATCTCCTTAATCTCTCAGTGTAATGTGACTTCATATCAACACCTGTGATATAAATAAATTGAGTGGGTCAGGTTGGGAAACCTGGTGAGTACATAGGCTTTTCAATCCACAATAATATAATTATTATGTTTAATCATCAAACAGTTAACCCAATTACCATCCCCATTATCTTCTTTACTCTTAAGGATCTACCGTAAGAATCAGTTATTTCTCATTCATTCATTCCTAAGGATTATCCTAGGGAATAGGTACGAAGTCTATCGTTTTCAATGACACAGCTGTCAAGCACATCTGTTAGTTCTATCACTTAGGCGCAGCTGCCAGAATTGTTACATTCTCTATGAGGCGTAGCAGTCGGTATTGTCCTTCGGGCACAGCTGCTAGGGTTATCTCGTTTATTGATAGTATTGTTATTGACAGTCCACTCGCAATACATGTCAATGGGTTTTTATAGTACATCGGTGAACATATCGTTCACAACACCTACAGGTTGCAAGTCTGCTAGTGTTCCACTGGACTGTCTATAATAGTCTGTGGTTGTCATCCATACTCTGCTAGATGATGGGGCCAACATTTAGGAACAAAGCTTCTCACATCGAGCACCTCTCACACTTACCTCATGGTCTATATCACCTCTCAACTCATCATCCAACTCATATTTCATCTATTCATGTTTTACCCAACATATTATGTAGATATAAATACATATACAGTTTAAATCATATAAAACTTGTATAAAATCGTTCATCCAACATCGATAGCAAGTATACAAATAATATGCACTCATAGCACGTAGTTTATATAAAATACTTCATATCTATGTATAAGATGAAAGGGACCATACACTCACTTGAAAAGGTGGTGACTCGGCACTCGGACAGCACTTCGTTACTCTTAACATAATTTTCCTTTGACAAACCCTAGTATCATTACCACTAGAGTTTAGTCTAATATTCACCGAGACTAATTAATAGTCTTGCTATTATTACTCTTATATAAGCCCAAAACAATATTTCTCAACTACTATATACAGATTGGGGCCAGACATAAAACACTGGAGGGCAGAACCATTTTGGCATATAGCACTTCTGAAATCCAACAACCCTATGCGACCCTTTAAACCAGATTCCCCATACCGCGAGTGGTTAAAAATATATTATAACGACACTTATATAACTCATAATAGTAGCCCAAATACTTACTATAAGGTCCTAATAATATTACTATATTGAAACATAAGATACACTAACGATATGGTAGGTGTAGCTCACTTACAGCGGGTTTTTCTTAAAACTGGGCTTCGCTGGAGCAGCGTTCCAGAGCCGAAATGCTATTTTCTTGGGGCTTCGGGAGCCTCGTGGCTTCCTTCGGGTGCTAGGGGGTTTACCTAGGCTTGGGGGGGGGGGGGGGGGGGTTGTGGGCTTAAAGAGAGAAAGTTAAGTTGGGAAGGTATGAAGAATGAGGGAACCCGACACCTCTATTTATAGGCTGGAATCCTACTCTACTCGTCGAGTAGGAGGTCCTACTCATCGAGTGCATGGCCAGGTGTCACCGCCTGGTGGCTTGCCTTGGGGAGAAAGCCTTGACCCATATTCATCCACGTCGCCCGATTTCGTACAGTACCATGTCGACTTCTAAACCCCGTAAATTTCTCATACCAGCTCTGTTTTCGACGTTCTTTATATCTACGCATAGGTAAAAACAAGATATACAACTTTAATTTAGACTCCGTCAGCTAATTCTCGACCGATCTTATTTTTAACAGTAGGAGGAGATTATACTGTTAAATGTCGGCGTAGTATTCATAACTTCTACATACGGACTCCGTTTTCATCTATATTTTTAACGTTGAGTTCCTATTAATAAGATCTTCAACTCTCATTTAGGTCGCATAGGCCAAAAACTGCTCAAACTAAAATTCGAGTTTCGGGTCGTGCACTGTTATGCCAAATCTTAGAAAATGCATAACTTCGTGATACGAAGTCAGATTTGGGTGTTCTTTTTTTTGTATCTTCTCGGTTTAACGTATACTACAACTTTTTTTAGATCACTAAGGCTAAAAATTACTTTATCAAAAACTAACTATTTACGTCTCCCGGTGTCGTGCCGGTTTTGCCATAAAACTTCGACGGGCCATAACTTCTTCGTTATAACTCGGATTTTGGCGTTCTTTATATGTACGGAACCCTTGAGACATTTTCTACAAATTTATTTAGATTATTTATGCTAAATAATATTTTTTCGAAAACTCATTTTCGACCCCTATTGTCTCTAAGTTTGACTAGCCCGGATCTACGAGCATTACAGCCATGGAAACCCTCCAAGGACTTATGACGATTGCCATAGGAACCTCCTAATGGTCTTAATAAACTGCCACAAGAACCCCCAGGGACTTCCATACAAGTGTCATAGTGACATGTTATATATTCAATTATCAATCCAAATAGCATAAAATAGGCCACGGGAACCCCCACTGTAACATCCCAAAAATTATGGACCAAAAATTTTATTATTTAATTAAGTGATTTGCAAAAACGTTAGTAACAAAATATCATTCAACCATATAATTTAATAATTTAATAAAACATGTCCTGCATTTGTAAACCAGAACATAAATCATAATAATATCAAAGTACAAATCCCAGAATGTCTCATAGTGCGGAAAAACAAGAGCGTGTGTGTGATATGCCGCTACCGTGCCGGCTCCTTCCCCTTGGCTGAAGAGGTACCTAAAACAACAACTAAAAATCGTAAGCATGAAGCTTAGTGAGTTCGTCCAACGTACCGCATACCAAATAACCATATAACATACAAATATTTTCAGGCATATCTGGGTGTCTGACCTACCCCTTCGGTCCTCTTGACCAGATAGTGACTAGCATATCTGGGTGCTAGTCTCCCTTTGGTCCTTTCGACCGAATACTGACTAGCATATCTGGGTGTTGGTCTTCCCTTCGGTCCTTTCGACCAGATACTGACTAGCATATCTTGGTGCTGGTCTCCCCTTCGGTCCTTTCAACCGGTAACCTGGGGACTATCTCCCCTACTATCGCTAGCACATAGCATCATATCGTACAAACACATAAACATAACACAGGTAGTGGCAACCCTAGATGAATATCACAGAGACAATCATCTAATCATACAATTCCTACTAGTGGGTCGGCATTGTGGCCTTAGACCCACCGCTACTGGAATGTAACTCACCTCGAAGTAGCTGCTGAAAGTCTGCTTAATGGAAGGTAACTCACCTCGTCGAGCTTAGCAAAGACTTGACGCATTCTTCCTCGATGCATACATACTAAGTCTAAATTCATTTGACTCGCCGACTTGAAGAACAACTCATCGAGTCTAAGGCAATCTTCATCGGACTCGCTGAGTTGCTCATCCAACTCGCCGAGTCCACGACTATCTTCATAGGACTTGCCGAGTCCATCGTTCTACTCGCCGAGTACATTCAGTCCTTTTTCCATATAGATCTGATTTGAGCCATGCAGCGGCTCCAAACCACAGATCCAGGCTTCTAGGGCATGCTTATCACGTAAAGTTGCAAACTTTACATGCATGCATAGCTTTAGAGGCTTCCAATGCCCAAACTAAGCTCTTAATGGGTTCCAAGCTTAAGAGGTACCTTAATCACCAATATGACCAAAACTTAACACTTCAAGAAGGTAATGAGAGTCCAAGTCTGAAGTATAACCCAACCATAAGGTTTCTCTTCAAGGATTTGGGGTTTTAGGGCTTAAAAGCAACAATTTAGGGACAAACAAGATCTAATAGATAAATAACCAAGATGGAAACTTTATTACCCGAATGGATGACCACAAATGAATGTGTTCTGGATCTAAGTCCCCTTCCTTAACCTCTTCAACTTCTCCCTTCTTTCACTTGCTCCAAAGTGCACCAAAAGTCCCTTCACAAGGAAACAATCACTCAAACTCACCAATGGAGGCTAGGGTTTTCGATAAGGATTGCTCTGAAGGTGATGGGGCTGAGATGGGGCTGTAAGGGCGTTTAAATAGGGTGAAAACCCTAAGGATTAGGGTCTCCTCCTGATTGGCCTACTCGCCGAGTCCAGGCGTGGACTCGCCGAGTAGATCACTTAAAGCCCGCATCCACTCGACATCTACTCGGCGAGTTAGGGCTACAACTCGCCGAGTAGCTCTTCCCAAAAGAACATTCAATTAAAATAAATACGTACCAGGAACGGGGCGTTACACCCACATGGTCTTCACATAAAAATTTAACATATTGACAGCACATTCACAAATATCCACTACATGCAAGAGTCATGAAGCCAAATGTCGTACTACATATAACTTAGTTGTCATGGGAACCCCCACATGGCCTTCACATAAATACATAATGTATTGAGAGCATATCTGTAATAATCATTACAACTAGGTAAATGCATTGGCCTTGGTGCCTTCAACCCATTGGTATGGTGAGGAGACTCACCTCGAATACAAACGCTTCCTGAATGAAATCCTTAGTTGTTGTCTTGTCCACTTCCCAAAGCTACCAATATATGTTGACACTCAATTAGCAATTGAGTTCTAATCCATACATATAACTTCATACCTAGGGTAAAAAGACCATTTTACCCCTCACCTATCCTTGTCCAATACCTTGGCCTAGATTATAATCTGAAAGGCCAAAAGGCCAATTAATCAACCAATGGCCCAATTTTCCAAATTGGCCCCAACTTCCCTAATGGACCTTATCTTAAAGCCCAATAATTTCTTTAGTCCATAATCATGTTCCCAATTAGTCCATGAAGGCCCACAATATCCTAGTCCAAGACATGGCCCAAACTGAGGCCCTTAATGCGAATTCCATTTCTATATTGGGCCATAAGGCCAATTAGACCCAACTATCCCAATATTGGCCCAAAGGTACATTTAGGCCTAACTATTAGCAAATCTAGGCCTAAAACCATTAGGGCCCAAAGATCCAAAGTCCACTAAGGCCCAAGTACTCTTAAGAGCTTACACCCAACTTACCTCTTCTGTACGCTTAGCTTATTGGGCAAAAGGGATGTATGTGCATCGTACTACATTGTACGCCGAGCGTACAAATAGTTTATACACAAAAGCCATTAAGTGCTTATAATGGTTGAATACTTTACGTCCCAAACTCAGATTTTGGTCTAGTCCTAAGGCAGAAAGTTGGTAACTTTACGCCTTTGCATGCTCCAAAAAGACCAAGTAGCATTCTACTTTCATGGAAATGACTCAAACTCTAACATAGATGGTCTTAAACTCTAGAGGTACCAAATTTATGGACCTTGAACCTCAGAAACACTAAGAGGGGCAACTCAAAGCACCTTGAATGAAATCAAGACCACTAGATCTCATCCTTAGGACCAAAATAAACCAAAACTCATAAATGGTAGATCTAAGAGATGAATGATCAAGTTCAAAGCTTTATACCTTCATCAAGCTGAGAAAGAGTCCTAAAATCCTGATTCATAAGCTCCTCCTTGATTCTCATCTTTACAACAAGATCCATCTTCTTGAAAATAGGCCAAACATCCCAAAAATGGACTCCATAAATTCAAAATGTCACCATGAATGATATATGACAATTTCTAGGGTTTTAGAGGGTGAGGGCTGAACATATTAGGGTTAGGTTATGAGATAAGGAGCTTAAATAGGGTCCAAGTGTAACGATCGTTTTCCGAGTTATTAAATTATTTAAATTCTCAAGTTTTATTTTGGGCTATAATAGAATTGTGTATGAGAGTGGGCCTTTTTTTTGGGCCAAGTTATAGCCTGCCCATAAGCTGTACGCGGGGCGTAACCCATTGTATGATGGGCGTAATGGCTAAATGAAACGCGGGGATGAGAGGCGTACGCGCAGTGTACCATAGTGTACACCCAGCGTACACGGCCAGAGGAAAAACCCTAATTTTAGGGTTTGAGATGTATTTAAACCCCATTATAGCCTCCCATTTGGCCTCCTCACTTATCCTTCACCCCCAGAAAACCCTAGTTTGTCCCTTTCTCCTTGTTGTGTGTGTGTTTGACCTTTTGGGCTCATTTTTGTGAAGAAAAGTTGGAAAGAAGAAGAAGAGAAGTGGAAGAAGGAGAACTTGAGTACCTTGAGCTCATAGATCTAGGATCATTCCTTCATTTAGCATTCAAAAGAGGTATAAAGCTTCCAACTTTCCTCTTGTAAGTTTAGATGAAGGAGTTTTTGGAAGTTTGGACCTTTTAGGTCTAAAGGAAGGACCTTTATCTTGCAACTTCATTTTTGGAGCTTGGGATTGTTATCCTTGAAGCTCAAGTGTCCCCATAACAGTAAAGTTTCGATCTTTGTGGCTTATATGGAACCATCCTTGGGATCTAGTTAGCTTCATGGAAGTAGAATGTTATTTGTGGAAGTTTGAGCCTTTATGAGACTTGTAAGCCATAAAGTAAGCAACTTAATGGCTTAAGTCATGGAATAAGCTTATGATCTGGATTTGTAGCTTCTAGATCGGATTATTAAGCACTTAATGAGATGTTGGCTTAACAGAGTTATACGATGGGCATACATTGAAGTACGCGTCGCGTACAAGCCAGCAGCTAGTACACTTAGCGTATCGTGGTGTACGCCCCGCGTACGCTGCCAATTTGGGCTTCGAGTGTTGGGCCTCGGTGTGGGCTGGGTTTCAGGATTAGGGTCATCGGACCTTTATGGCCAATTAGAATTCAGTAGCTAAGGACCAAGGATTTAGTATTGGGCTTGAGTAAGGCCCAATAAAAGGGCTCTAGGCCCAATATAGCAAATTGGGCCATTAGTGTATAGTGGGGCCATGGATGGACTTATATGGAATTGAGGGTTTTAGGCCATGTTGTGATCCATGCCATAGCAAGGGTAAAAGGGTCATTTTACCCAAAGGAGAATCCCTATTCTGATTTAGTATTTTATTTTCCCATGATAGTTGGGAAGCAGCCGGAGTAGCAGTCAGGGATTTCTCATTCAGGAATTCAGTAGTCGACATCGCGAGGTGAGTTTCCTTCAAGTAGGAATGGGTCTAAGGCCACAATGCCAGCCCGTTTAACTAGCAGTAGTTTTTGGACTTCGATGCGATGCAGTAGTTAGTATGTTTGATGCCTTCGTGGCTCAGATAGGATTTGTGTGTTATGTGTTCCGGGCTACGACCTGATGCAGTATGCAGTATATGTGTTTATGTTAGATGATATGTGTTATGCTAGTTGATATGTGTTTATGCTATGCCATGATCAGTTAGTTCCGGACTTCGGTCTGATGCAGTCAGTTTCGGACTTTGGTCCGATGCAGCTAGTTCCGGACACCGGTCCGATGCAGGGGACAAGGTCCCAGTCAGTTCCAGACTTTGGTCCGATGCAGTTTCTGGACTTTGGTCCGGTGCAATGGGCAAGGCCCAGTATGTGATTTATATGTATTTTATGGTATGTGGTAGTTTGGGGGAGCTCACTAAGCTTCGTGCTTACAGTTTCAGTTTTGGTTTCAGGTACTTCCGCAAGTAAGGGGAAGAGCTCGGGATGATGGCATCGCACACACCACAACTTCAGTTTGTCCTGGGAGTTGATTTAATTTTTCATTGATGTGTTTTGATTCAGTCTTGATACAGTTTTCTTGTGATACGTGTTATGGTTTTGATATATTGATGTATGTGTTTTATTTTATGGTATTGAAATGATGATTTTAGTAATGATTAAACAAAAATTTTTGGGTCGTATTTTGGGATGTTACAAGTTGGTATTAGAGCCTTGGTTTGACGGATTCGGATACACTTTCGGGTGTGTCTAAACTCAAATTAAGGGAAACGGTAAAGATTTTCAAAAGGAAAAACAATGTTTTTGAAAAGGATTTTTGAAAAAAAAAAGAACTTAGAAAGAAGAAGAGTTTTTATAAAAGGAAAAGGGTGTGGTGCATGCGATCAGCCGAGCTCAAGTAAGTACTCCCAAACTACCATACAAGTTATATTATGATTATCTATTTCAGTGACACTAGAACAGCATGCTAGAATAGGACTAAGGATCTAGGAGGATGCCTTATGTGCCTGTTATATGTGTTTCAGCTTTATGAGAATTGCATGCTACTTTTGAGTATACAGCAGAACGATATCATGTTTAGGTTATGCCTGATAGTATGAGCTTAGCATTGTATGCTAGTACAGTTTCTTGTTAAGAGGATAGAATTGCTTGAGTAGTCTCCTGTGTCTGAATGCTGCTTGCTTTGTGCTTTGTGGGACTCTGAGTGATGGGAGTTAGCCATTAGGTGAATACGACACGTCACATGTGAACAGGGTTGAATAATCTCAGAGTGCTAGATTTGGCCTTATTGTGCAACTCTTTTTTGAGTCTAACCATTTTAGGGACGAGTCTTTTACTCGAAGGATTATCTGAGCCTCGCCACATGTGATGGTATTCAGGTGATGGCTAATTGGCATTACAAGGAGACCTTCAACAGCTGAGGACTGGATCAGGTAGAGTCAGAGATTTCCCTAGGGCAATCCTAGGATGGGAGTAGTAGAGATTATTAGCAGTAGTAGTGACTTGGTGAAGTCAAGGCAATACTTGAGGAAAGTACGGATAGATGTGGAAGGTAGTATGGGCCCGTATTACTGAAAGCAGAGGATTTGTACTTGAATCAAGGAAAGTTGAGATGAGACTAGGAAACTTGTGGTAGTAGTGATTCCTCGAGATATATCAGTGTTCCTGACGTTTATTATGTTGTGTTTCAGAATGGTGGTATTACGCCCTAGACCAGCAGTCGACAGTTCAGGTGCCGAAGGGGGATCAAGATCAGGCCCGAAGGTCGGGCAGTTGGATAAGCAGACTAGGGAGTTTCTCTCTTCAGAGATTACTCGCACCGTACTTGAGCAGACTCCTGTGATCCTTGGTTCGATCAAGGAGGGTATCTTAGAGTTGATGGACGAGAGGTTGAGCACTTTCCGTGCTGAGGTGGCGGCCATGATGGGGTCGCGCACGCTTACTTTTAGGGAGTTTCGAGCATGTGGAGCTCCAGATTATCACGAGGTGCGGGACCCCATAGCGAGTACCATATGGTTTGCAGATGTGGCCAACGCTTTCCGCACGAGCAGATGTCCCGAGCGGGACAAGGTCAGATTGGCATCCTGTCTTCTGAAGGACAAGGCACAGTATTGGTGGGAGGAGGTTGGACATGCTATTGGAGATGACGCAACTTTGGATGCTATGACCTGGATTGATATTACTACCAGGTTCAGAGCTGAGTTCACACCGGTCATTGAGGTGCAATAGTTAGCCGGAGAGTTTCAGGATCTTACCCATACTACAGAGACAGTGGCGGAGATTACCGCCAAGTTCAGGGAGAGGGCTCTTCTTGTTCCTCAGTACGTAGCTGATGAGGAAATGAAGAAGGCTCGTTATCATGAGATGTTGCAGAGTGATATCCGCCAGCTTGTGAGTCGGTACAGCTGTAAAATGCTAGATGACATGATTGCTAGGGCTCGAGAAAGAGAGATTGAACTTGAGATGGAGAGAAAGAGGAAGTCGGAGGCGGCTCCAGGTATAGGGAGTGCGGGAAAAAAGCCCAAGGGTTCAGATCACAGAGCTAGGAGTCAGCAGAGCCACGCTCAGTGTAGCAAGTGTGGGAAATTGCACGATGGGGCGTGCAAGACAGGGAGTGTCGGCTGCTACAAGTGCAGTCGGATTGGGCATATGAGCAGAGACTGTACAACCACTACTATCGTCGTTGCGGCATCAAATCTGATTTGCTTCCATTACAATCAGAGGGGACATAAAAAGTCCCAGTGTCCAAGTTTAGCTACTGCAAGGAAGGTGTCAACACCTACTCCTGCTACTTTGAGGATTGCAGATGGCCGTTAGGGTCGAGCTGAGACGCCAGTGGCAAAGAGTAAGGCTTTTCAGCTGACAGCAGAGGAGGCGCAAGCGACTCCTGACGTGGTGATGGGTATGTATTTTTCTCCTTACCTCTGCATTTATTAATTATTGTTTCTTATGGTTATATGTTTTGTATTGGGTCGTTCTCAGTGAACGGCATTTCAGCCACAATATTGTTTGATTTGGGGGCTACCCGATCGTTAGTTTCACTTCCGCTTTGCAAGAGGTTTAGTAGAGCTCCGGGGGAGCTAGATTGTCCACTTGAGGTTGAGATAGCATTCGACAGGATCATTAGGGTGGCAAGAGTACACAGAGGATGTTCTCTATAGTTGCTCGATGAGCATTTTCCGGTGGACTTGGTCCCTATTCCCCTACAAGGGAATAAAGTCATAGTAGGCATGGATTGGTTGAGCCTTAATGGAGTGGTGATAGATTGTGAGCTGAAGTTGGTGAGGGTTCGCACTCCCAGTGGGGGAGAGTTAGTGATTCAGGGCGAGAGACCACAGTGTGGACCAGTTTTGTGGTCAACAGCGAGAGCGACGTGCTATTTCCAGCAGGGTTGCATCGGTTATGTTGCCTATGTTATAGATGCTCGAGAGAAGGGCATGATGACGGTTGATGATGTTCCGGTAGTGCGAGACTACCCGGATCTATTTCCAGAGGAATTTCTTGGAATACCTCCCGAGAGGCAGGTCGAGTTTTGGATTGACCTAATCCCTGGTGTGGCTCCGATAGCCAAGGCACCGTATCAGTTGGCTCAACTGCAAGAGCTGCTAGACAAGGGTTTTATCAGGCCAAGCAGTTCACCCTGGGGAGCATCGATTTTGTTCGTAAAGAAGAAGGACAGGTCGCACTGTATGTGTATAGATCACCGGGAGTTGAATAAGGTAACGGTGAAGAACCGTTACCCACTTCTGAGGATTGGTGATTTTTTTGATCAGCTGCAGGGAGCGTCTTTGTTTTCCAAGATCGATTTACGCTCCAGGTATCATCAGATGCGAGTCAGAGACGAGGACGTTCAGAAGACTGCTTTCAGGACACGGTATGGTCATTATGAGTTCTTGGTGATGCCATTTGGGCTCACCAACGCTCCAGCCGCGTTCATGGATCTCATGAACCGCGTGTGCAGGCCGATGCTGGATCGGTCTGTGATAGTATTCATAGATGATATCTTCGTGTATTCCAAGACTCAGGAGCAGCACGAGGAGCACCTGAGGGAGGTGCTAGAGATTTTGAGGAGGGAGAGAGTTTTCGCAAATTTCTCCAAGTGAGAGTTCTGGTTGCGCGAGGTGCAGTTCCTTGGACATCTTGTCAACCAGAAGGGTATTTTGGTAGATCCGGCCAAGATAGAGGTCGTGATGCAGTGGGAAGTCCCGAGATCTCCATCTGAGATTAGCAGCTTCCTAGGTTTAGCAGGGTACTACAGGAGATTCATCCAGGATTTCTCCAAGATAGTTGCACCGCTCACCCGACTGATTAAGAAGTCGGTGGTGTTTCGTTGGGGGCCTGAGCAGCAGGCAGCATTCGAGACCCTCAGGCAGAAATTGTGTGAGACACCGATTCTTCCCCTGCCAGAGGGAGTAGAGGATTTTGTAGTCTACTGTGATGCTTCGATCGCAAGTATGGGAGCAGTGTTGATGCAGCGAGGCCGTGTGACAGCTTACGCCTCGAGACAGTTGAAGCCTCACGAGGCTAACTATCCTACGCATGATTTAGAGCCAGGGGCAGTGGTGTTTGCCCTCAATATTTGGAGACATTACCTCTATGGGGTCCGTTGTACCATTTACACGGATCACAAGAGCTTGAGGTACCTTATGGACCAGCCGAATCTGAACATGAGGCAGTGGTGATGGTTAGATGTGCTGAAGGATTACGACTGTGAGATCATTTATCACCCTAGGAAGGCCAACATAGTGGCCGACGCCCTGAGCTGCAAGGCAGCAACAGCCCCAATCAGAGACATTTGTTTGAGGATGACAATGATTACTCCATTACTGGAGCAAATTAAAGAGGTGCAGGACGAGGCCCTCAAGGAGGAGAGGCAGAAGTGTGAGAGGATCGTGGGCCGAGTAGCTTCCTTTGACTATGATAGTCGAGGATTGTTAACCCTTCATGGGAGGGTCTGGGTGCCGTACTGGGGCGGAGTACGACAAGTGCTAATGGACGAGGCTCATAAGTCTCGACTCTCCATCCATCCAGGGGCAACAAAGATGTATAGAGATCTTAGACCCGATTATTGGTGGCCCTGCATGAAGCGGGATGTGGCCTGGTACGTGGAAAGGTGCCTGACTTGCAGGAAGGTTAAGGCGGAGCACCAGAGACCTCACGGCAAGATGCAGCCGTTAGACATTCCTGTGTGGAAATGGGAGGATATCACCATGGATTTCATCACTAAGCTTCCCAGGACCGCACGAGGAGTGGACGCGATTTGGGTTATAGTGGATCGGTTAACGAAGAGTGCTCATTTTATACCGATCCAGTAGAGCATATCGACTGAAAAGCTAGCCGATATTTATGTACGAGAGGTGGTGGCACGACATGGGGTGCCTGTTTCAGTGGTGTCAGACAGATATGTCTGTTTTACTTCTAGATTTTGGAAACGGTTTCATGACAAGATGGGTACTCATCTCCATTTCAGCACCACTTTCCACCCTCAGACGGACGGTCAGGGCGAGAGGACGATTCAGACCCTTGAGGACATGCTCCGGGCATATGTCCTAGATTTCGGTGGCAGTTGGGATACGTATCTTCCGTTAGCGGAATTTTCGTATAACAACAGTTATCATGCGAGTATTGACCGCCCTTCCTTCGAGATGCTCTATGGGAGGAAGTGTAGGACCCCGATTTGTTGGGGTGAGGTCGGTCAGCGTGTCATTGGGAGCACCGAAGTGGTGCTCAAGACGACAGAGTTGATCCAGCAGGTACACAATAGGCTGCAGACTGCGCAGAATCGGTAGAAGAGTTACGCCGACAGGAGGCGATCAGACTTGGAGTTTCAGGTAGGCGACATGGTCCTCCTGAAGGTATCACCCTGGAAGGGTGTCATCAGGTTTCGGAAGAGGGGCAAGCTCGGCCCCAGGTTCATTGGTCCTTTTAGTGTTTTGGCTCGGGTGGGTCGGGTTGCTTATCGGTTGGATCTTCCGGTAGAGCTTAGCCAGATCCATAAAACTTTCCATGTTTCCTAGTTGAGGAAGTGTTTGGTGGATGAGTCAGCAGTTGTTCCCTTAGAGGACATTCAGGTTGATAGCAGCCTAAATTATATTGAGAGACCGGTCGCGATTCTGGACCGGAAGACAAAGACCTTGAGGAACAAGGTAGTTCACCTAGTGAAGGTGCAGTGGCAGCACCGGAAGGGTTCAGAGTGGAGGTGGGAATCAGAGGAGGAGATGCAGGAGCATTACCCAGAGTTATTTTCAGATTCAGTAGCAACAGACTTCGATGACGAAGTCTGATTCAAGTGGGGGAGATTTGTAACGATCGTTTTCCGAGGTATTAATTTATTTAAATTCTCAAGTTTTATTTTGGGCTATAATAGAATTGTGTTTGAGAGTGGGCTTTTTTTTTAGGCCAAGTTATAGCCTGACCATAAGTCGTATGCGGGGCGTAACCCGTTGTACACTGGGCGTAATGGATAAATGAAACGTGGGGAGGAGAGGCGTACGCGCAGCGTACCATAGTGTACGCCCAACATACGCGGCCAGAGGAAAAACCCTAATTTTAGGGTTTGAGACGTATTTAAACCCCATTATAGCCTCCCATTTGGCCTCCTCACTTATCCTTCACCCCCAGAAAACCCTAGTTTGTCCCTTTCTCCTTGTTGTGTGTGTGTTTGATCTTTTAGGCTCATTTTTGTGAAGAAAAGTTGGAAAGAAGAAGAAGAGAAGTGCAAGAAGGAGAAATTGAGTACCTTGAGCTCATAGATCTGGGATCATTCCTTCATTTGGCATTCAAAAGAGGTATAAAGCTTTCAACTTTCCTCTTGTAATTTTAGATCTAGGAGTTTTTGGAAGTTTGGACCTTTTAGGTCCAAAGGAAGGACCTTTATCTTGCAACTTCGTTTTTGGAGCTTGGGATTGCTATCCTTGAAGCTCAAGTATCCCCATAGCAGTAAAGTTTCGATCTTTGTGGCTTATATGGAACCATGCATGAGATCTAATTAGCTTCATGGAAGTAGAATGTTATTTGTGGAAGTTTGAGCCTTTATGAGACTTGTAAGCCATCAAGTAAGCAACTTTATGGCTTAAGTCATGGAATAAGCTTAGGATCTGGATTTGTAGCTTCTGGATCGGATTATTAAGCACTTAATAAGATGTTGACTTAACAGACCTGTACGTTGGGTGTACAAGGAAGTACGCATTGCGTACAAGCCAGCAGCCAGTACGCTCAGCGTACCTTGGTGTACGCCCCGCGTACGCTGCCAGTTTGGGCTTCGAGTGTTGGACCTCGGTGTGGGCTGGGTTTCTGGCTTAGGGTCCTCGGGCCTTTATGGCCCATCAGAATTCAGTAGCTAAGGACCAAGGATTTAGTATTGGGCTTGAGTAAGGTCCAATAAAAGGGTTCTAGGCCCAATATAGCAAATTGGGCCATTAGTGGGCCTATAGTGGGGCCATGGATGGACTTATAAGGAATTGAGGGGTTTGGGCCATGTTGTAACCCATGCCATACCAGGGGTAAAATGGTCATTTTACCCAAAGGAGAATCCCTATTCTGATTTAGTATTTTATTTTCCCATGATAGTTGGGAAGCAGCTGGAGCAGCAATCACGAATTTCTCATTTAGGAGTTCAGCAGTCGGCATCGCGAGGTGAGTTTCCTTCCAATAGGAACGGGTCTAAGGCCACAATGCTGGTCCGTTTAGCTAGCAGTAGTTTCCGGACTTCGGTCCGATGCAGTTGTTAGTATGTTTGATGCCTTCGTGGCTCAGACAGGATTTATGTGTTATGTGTTCCGGGCTACAACCTGATGCAGTATGCAGTACATGTGTTTATGCTAGATGATATGTGTTATGCTAGTCGATATGTGTTTATGCTAGATGATATGTGTTATGCTAGTCGATATGTGTTTATGCTATGCCATGATCAGTTAGTTCCGGAATTCGGTCCGATGCATTCAGTTCCGGACTTCGGTCCGATGCAGGGGACAAGGTCCCATTTAGTTCCGAACTTCGGTCCGATGCAGTTTCCGGACTTCAGTCTGATGTAGTGGGCAAGGCCCAGTATGTGATTTATATGTATTGTATGGTATGTGGTAGTTTGGGGGAGCTCACTAAGCTTCATGCTTACAGTTTCAGTTTTGGTAGTTTTGGTTTCAGGTACTTCCATAAGTAAGGGGAAGAGCTCGGGATGATGGCATCGCACACACCACAACTTCAGTTTGTCTTGGGAGTGATTTAGTTTTGCATTTATGTGTTTTGATTCAGTCTTGATACATTTTTCTTGTGATACGTGTTATGGTTTTGATATATTGACGTATGGGTTTTATTTTATGGTATTGAAATTATGATTTTAGTAGTGATTAAACAAAAAAATTTGGGTGATATTTTGGGATGTTACACCAAGACCCTAAAATAGGATTCTGATCTGAATGACGTACGTCCAACGTAATTATGGTACGCCCAGCGTACTCTGAAGAACAATCGCTACCATCCTGGTTAGTACGCCCAACATACTACAAGTTATGCCTCGCATATTGCTTTATTCACTAGTACGCCCCGCGTACTCTTTGTGTACGCCCCGTGTACTCGGTTAAGCCTGAAAACCACGAAACTTCTGAACGCCATAACTTTTTCGTTCTAAGCCCGATTCCGGCGATCCTTATATCCATGGAAAGGTAACAAGAAGCCCTACACTTTTATTAACTAATACCTTTCCTAAGACCTTCCGAACAAAAATCCATTTTCCACAAAAGCCCGAACTGTCACTTTACCGAAATACCCCTAAGCTCCAAAACACGAACCGAACACCCGGATCACTTATAATACATCACCTGCGCCTAAATGGGCCTAGATCTTACCTTCTAAAAATCCATAATCCTTATGATGACCGACCTTCGAGCCATAGCCTCAGAGTACGAGTCAATTCGGAACAGGGCGTTACAACTTTTTGAATTAGGAACACAGTAAGGTTAAGGTATGTTTGTTTATGATCAATTAATGCTTACCCTCATTATTTTCAGTTTTATATCATTGTTTTAAATTTAAAATATGATTAGAATCCCCTCTTTGCCAAGTTAAAATTCGAAAGCTTGTGATCTTTAGAAATGCTTTGTGTTGTAGTTGGGGGCTCATGGGATCAAGATTTTTGAAAACTGATGATGGATCGCTTTGAAAATAAAAACGTTGGATGAGTTTGTTAGTTGACTTAAAAAGATAAAATCTAAATTAAACACAGTTTTATAATTAGTTGTATTTAATTAAAGTTGTATGTTTACTAAATGCCTTCAAACAAATACCCCATTAAGTGACAAAATGGATTAGTAAATGGGTCGAAATGAGATGCTAAGCCTTGAGGTGGGTCTGTGACGTATGTCTAAATTTCAACATCTTGTTTAATTTAAAATTTAATTTAACAAATAATATATATATATATATATATATATATATATATATATATATATATATATATATATATATATATATATATATATATATATATATATATATATATATAGGGGAGGGTTCAATTGAGAAAAAAAGGTTGAGAATGGGGGAATATATATATATATATATATATATATATATATATATATATATATATATATATATATATATATATATATATATATATATATATATATATATATATATATATATAGGGGAGGGTTCAATTGAGAAAAAAAAGGTTGAGAATGGGGGAATCACTCTCAGCCACTCATTTATTTTTGCCGCAAAAGTCTTCGTCATACCACCGGAAATGAGAAATGAATAGACATGTGTTTTCCACCAAAACATATTTCCTTAAACTATGCTAATCATTAACTTAATACATATACAAAAACATAGTTTTTTCGTTTTTTTTTTTTTTTTTTTTTTTTTTTTTTTTTAAATTTTTAGTAGTTATTTTTATCAAAAAATGATTTTAAATATACCAAAAATTCATGACTTTTTATTTTCTACAAATAGACATCTATATTGATATAGTTTTAAGATAAAATAAAAAAAATTATATATTTTCAGCTATCGTTATTCATAAGTGAATAAAAATGCATCAGGTTTATTACAGTATATTTGTTATTCACTTATGAATAAAAAGTATGATTTTTTTTATTTACTATTTAAGTATCATTCATATATGAATATAGCATATAATAAACATAGTATATTCATATTTTAATATCGGATGATGCATTCACTTATGAATATTAACATAGTATATTCACTTGTGAATATTATATGATATATTCACTTATGACTATTAAATGATATTTCATATGTGAATATTACATAGTATTACATGGTATATCACATGTGAATATTACATAGTATATTCACTTGTGAATATTAGATAGTATATTCACTTATGAATATTACACAATATATTCACATATGAATATTACAAGGTATATTCACTTGTGAATATATTCACTTATGAATATTTGAAGGTATTTTGACAAATATATATAATTTCATATGTTATTCACATATGAATAACATACAGACTTGCATATTTTTTTTGTGTTTTTAATAATCATATATTGATTCAGGTGAGAAAACATATTGATATGTGAATATAACGTGGTAATTTAGTATATGCATTTAATCAAACAGTTGGAGGGCATACAAGTTAACTATTTTAAAAATGTTAAAAACATCAAGTTATCAATTCCAAATCATCATATACGTCTGATTTCGACTTCATATGTGACATCCTATGTCTGATCGATTTCTCGTTTTAATTTTGATTTCCGAAAATCCGATTAGGAAACTGTGAGTACCGATTCTGAGTCCTTCAGTGTCGACTGTGACTGCGAGTCTAGAACTCTGATTCCAATTTCATGAACTGCGAAGAAATTTCGATTTAGTTGAACAAATCTGGATGATTATTGAAGGTTGGAGGAAATTTTTTGATGATGAACGAACTATTATCGATTTCTCTATAGTTAGGTATTTGAGATTGAAGCTTATTAACATATTTACAAGTTTGCCACCATGTCTTTTTATGCTTAGATTAAATGAGTGACTGAGAATGATTCCCCCATTCTCAACCTTTTTTTTATTTTCTCAATTGAACCCACCTCTCTCTATCTATCTATCTCTCTCTCTCTCTCTTTATATATATATATATATATATATATATATATATATATATATATATATATATATATACACACACACACCAATATGAGAGTTAGTATTTAACTTTCAAGTTTATTTAACTTGATCCTCAATGAAAACTTGTATTTTTGTCTGAAGTTGGTTCTCGAGTTTCAGTTTCTTGTTGGGCTTGCATGCCTACTTACATTATATTTATAATAAATATTTCATATTTTCATATTTTCATATAACCAACATTTCTACATGTCCTTCCTTAATTACAATACAATCAACTAATTTTACTATGTATAATTGTGTTGTTAAGGAATTCAATTATTATGAACACCACTTTGTATTTATATATAAAAATTTGGGGTGTTCCCTTCACATACATAATATTCTACATTTAGTGGAGCATGAAGATTTAAATATATGCATGTATGCCTGAAAACTTGTGTGCTACATTAAACGTTTAATCACATGTTTTATATCCAAAATTTCAACTTTCCATTGATGAGATCAATGTCTTAATAAGCAACCATAACTCCGATGACCATGTACAAACATTTAATATAAAACCAAAATCAATATTCATGATTATAATATAAAAGTATCATAACTACTCATTCTTTCCTGGTTATATGTTTGGGCATACTAACATTCTCTATAGAAGGGGGTAGCTTACTTTGGTGGGTTGGATTTGATTTCGACATTACTGGCCAACATTCCCTTGTACACATCAAACATATATAGATAATATTCATCTTATTGTCACATGATAAAAAGGAAAACTTAAAAAATGGTCCAATAATATATACTTGTTGATCACCTCTGGTTTTAATCTTACATTAGATAAAAAAAAAAAGAACCGAATCAACATGTTTTGGAAGTGATTCCTACAATTGAATCTTGTCTCTCAATTAATTTCCTACTCCTAAGCATATATTCAACACATGAAGAAGAAAACTCATAATTAAAAACATCTCAAATTAAGCACATGCCATAAAAAAGAAGAGATTTTAAGATCATAACCTTTCACTTTTCACTCACGTTAGTGTGTCCATACTTTTGGCCACCTGATGTTGCAGTTGCTTGTATGCAAAAATAAGAGTAACGAAATGATTCACATATTATTCTACTTACGATTGTTCCTTGTAGTCGTTGTTCATTTTGGAATTGTTTTTATGGTGTTAAGGTAATATGTACCTTAAACATTAGAATCAGATAAACATCAAGATAATTATTTCATGTAAGGATGATTACAAAGTGTTGTCATGATATGTCAAGTGTAAATTTGAAATAACATACTAATTGTGTACAATAATAAGTTTCACCTTCTTTTTTGTATCTCACCCTATGATTTCTTTTAAAAAAAATTGGCATTTTCTTCAGCCAAGCAATTCATTATTTAGTTAATATTTATTCAACCTTCTAAATTGTCTCCTTGATTTTCAATTCAACCTGACAACCAACAACTTCTCATATATATAATCAATTAAAAGTAGGTACGTACTACTTGAATTTATCCATAATCGCATAATAACATCCTGCAACATTTACCATAACACTTCGTGTTTTTCTATCTATTACATGGTGTACTAAAATTGTAACATCCCAAATTAAGACTAAAAATTTCAAATTTTAAATAATAAAACCATTATCCAAAAGAATAAGCATCCAAGTACATCAGAGTCATGTAAAAATACAGAACAATGTGGTATGTGCAAAGCAGTTATCCCGAGCTCTTCCCATTCGGACCAGAAGTACCTGAAACATAAACTAAAAATTGTACGCACAAAGATTAGTGAGTTCCCCAAAATACCACATACCATACATATCAAACATATGTTGGTCCCTGCCCGACATCAGGCCCCGCTCGACATTGAGGCCTACTAGGAACAAATTTTTCAGTCACCAGGGCCTGCCTAGCATCGAGCCCCGCCCGATATACATACAAATACATAAACATATGTAAAAAAATCATAAAGATAAATAGCATACAATATAATGATCAAGCCCAGTCTGGTAAACATATCCGAAAACATAGATATAGAGTCACACAGACAACTACCATCCTAATCATAATAAACCATGGGCCGGTATTGGTTCCTTTGACCCGCTAAACCCAGTGAGGAAACACACATCTAGCTACTGAATATCTCAAATAAAATTTCGATCTGTTAACAATTAGATCTCGGCCCATAATCAAGAATCTAAATTACTTGTCCAATATCCAGGTTAAAAGACCATTTTACTATTTTCTTACTTGGCCCAAAACCAAGGCCCAACCTATTTGCTCAAATAGCCTAATTTCCTAAATGGCATCCCAAGGCTGAGTATTTCCTAACTTCCTAATTGAGCCCAAAAACCATCATGGACCTAATTCCAAGAAAGCTGATAATCTATCCCCTGCCTAAAGATAGAATTCCAATGGCCCAAGAAGGGCCAAACCCTAAAAAGTCTAAACTATGGCCCAAATCTGCCAAAATCAACCTCAAAGTCAAACAGCTGACTATGATGAGCGTACTCAGACTTACGCGTAGCGTACTCCATTTGGGGCCTGTACGTGCAGCGTACGAGTTGAGTATGCCCTGGGTAGTAATGTTGTAATTTTGTTATTATGAATTAAATTGACAATAAACTAAAGTACATTGCTATTATGGTTTAAAAAACAAGTACTTTTACTAACTATATATATTTTTCTTACCATTTTTAGGTCGTAAGGTAGTGTGAAGATGTTGTTAACATGAAATAAGTACAAACACAATTACCAAAAGAAACGGTGATGTTTGTTAGACTATTAAAAGTGTTCGATAATCCATTTGGTGATATTTCTTAGTTTTTTACGGGACAACTTTGTATTTCTTACTTTTATGTTTGTAAACATTTAGTGTTTGTATGTTAAAACTCTATGTGTTTCACAATTTTATTGTAATGTTTAATTAGATTTATTTTTGAATTTCATTATAATTATAGGTTTACGATTAGGTTTGTATTTCTTAGTATCGACTTTTTATACGTATTGACCTAAAATAATATGAAGTTTTTAAGTTCTTATAAATAAAATAAAATTAACAAAGAAATAGTGAGGAAAATTCTTTCCTTAAAAGGTGATGTCGGTAAGTGATCAAACGAGGTCAAATGTTGCTTTTCAATCACAATTTTGTCGGTAAAAGTTTCCATCAAAGATCCATCAGTAGAATAGTCATCTTGGTTTTGTTGCTAATTTTCCAGTGATAAATCATCGTCGGTATTCCATCAGTATCGGTCAAGATTACCCAGCTAAAATATGCCAAACTAAATTCCATTGGAAATCCATCGATAGCTGCCTTTTTCGATGGAATACTGAAAAATTTGTTCATCAAAAAGACCATTTTTAAAGTAATATATATATATATATATATATATATATATATATATATATATATATATATATATATATATATATATATATATATATATATATATATATATTGGTGGAAATAGTGTCCAATGTCTTTTTAGGCTACGCTGAAGACCTAATCGAGCAATTAAATGACATAAATAAAATTAGAAGAAATTATTTATGAATTTCTCATCTTATTATAAATTAAGTAAAATCTAATTTGGAATTAATTAGAAATTAATTAATTATGGGGGATGGATGTTATTTACTTAAAAGATTTAATTAATTAGAATACTCAAGGGTGGGATTTCAAAAAAAGAAGTACCTTTGGCACCAAGTTACTGGATAACTATAAATAGGAAGTTAGGGATCTAACCCTAGTTTCGCATCCATGCTCCTTAAATTTGTTCCCACCACATTACCTCCATTATTGGCAACGCAACACACTACCATTAGGGTTTGTGCTTGGTGATTATCTCCCCTCTCCAGTGTGTTGTTTAATTTCATTGTTGGTAATCTTAGCTGATTCCATGAGAAGGATTTTGGTTTGAATCATTGACATCCGATCATAGTGGCAAGAACAAGATTGTATGTCACATCACAATTGCTAACTTTTATGTTGATTCTTCCTTTACACGCATTCAACGAAACTCTATCTCCTACACTTAAGGAGTTGTTATCCTTAATTTCACCAACATTACTTTCTCAAATAAGGTCCAAGTTCCTTGCAGCGTTCTTCTTTCCTCTTCCAAAGTCTATTGATATCTTCTATTTAGTCTCTCTTCTTGTTGTTTCACTGCTCCTTCCAACATAAGCTTAAGTTATTCTGATGTAATTGACATTTCCTGATCTTGCATACCATCTTTGTTTTCCTTTATTTTTGACAGCTTGGTAGCGACTTTTAATTGTTCCTATCCGTAGAATCCAATTAATTAGTTTAATGAATTATTAATTTCGCCATTACCCTAGATTAACATTCTAGGCCTAAGGCATAACAGTTAAGAATGCTAGGTCAAAAATGTTAACCAAAGACTTCCACCCTTGGTTGACCTAATCAAAATTGGTCATTTAGAATATCCGCAAGAGCATAAAGGATACTAAGTCGAAAGCCTATAAGCACAAAATTTTCTACTATAATTTACCAATAGATCGTTTTGTTTAAGTCAAAGTATTAATTTAAGCACCTAGTTCACTCAAACCAATGCTCTAATACAAAACTGCAATATCCCTCGCATGGGACCGATGAAATCCCCGTTAATAAAATCATTTCAAAATATTTTAAAAGTATTTAGTTTGTAGAAATAGATCCAAAAGCTTAAATAAAACTATATTTCAGAGTTCAAATGCGGATATCGGTCCCAAAACACAAGTTCCAAAATAAAGTTAAGTTAGAAAAATTAAAACATGCAAGAGTTTCTCAACAGATACCAAAACAAAGGTTTAAGAAGTCAATACAACAAAAGTCTTCTAAATGTCCAAGAATATAAGTCTTTCTAAGCTTCTAAGAAGATCTACTAGCCTATAAAAATTTATCAACAAGTGGGTTATCTTTTAGGATCCTAGTGAGTTAAATCCCAAGGTCTAACATTATAGAAATGGAATATGATTGAACACTCAAATCATATGCAAATATAAAACTCGTGCCTTATCGAAATCACAAAATAGTAATATAAATTAATTTTACGGATAGATATAACACAATCCAAATTACATTACTATACTTGTTAAAAACTCATAAATCTTCACTAGTAATCATATGCAATGTAAATTTGTTTTTTCTAAATAAGAAATTCCTAAATAGTTCGGATTTATCAAGTAGGAAAATTAATACTTGTAAAATTTAATATTTTCAAATTTAATTACCCGATACAAAACCTCTTTACAAAACATAATTTTTTCTCAAAAGCAGGTAATTTAGAAAGTTAGTTTATATAGCTATTGTAACATTCAAGATCTGGTATGTATCATTTTTAACCCTAAATGCAAAATCTATCTCATTTTAGTCCCTAGCTAGTATGCAAGGCGTCTTTAATGAGTACACTTATCGTACTAGCCCATTTCCGGATCACGGATGAACCCATGTACGTTGGGCAAACATGGGAGTATTTACGACATATGCAAGACAGGGGAAACCCTAAGTTTTAAGGTTTGCACCTTATTTAGGGAACGTATACTGTCCTTGGACACTATTGATCATAAAAAATATTGTATGCCCAAGAGTCATTATATAATGATATTGATAATAACATATGATCCTATAGGCTCACACTAACAACAACTTGATGAAAATATATTATTTATAGGAATTTGATTCTTGATAAATAAATACATATCTTGTAATTAACTGGAAATTATTTATTTCATGGAAATATTAATTTTCATTGTTAAGTATCAAATATATCATAATATATCATAAGGTATGGTTTATTATGCCATGTACATCTAATAATATTTTCACTAAAGTGTAGAGAAAATAATTATTGAGGAACTATACACATTGGTGTATCACTTCCTTTGTAATGAATGTCTATGATTAAGCACAAGATACAACCCAGTAATACCATGTAGAGCCTTCATGATGATAAATGGTTAATTAAAATTTACTTGATATAGTTTACTCTCTAATCGGTAAAATGTTCTCCTTTTAACCTTTTTCAAGACTATACTTCAATCACTATTAATTGTATCTAGAATACAAACACCAACTAATTACATAATTGTAGAATATTCTAAAAGGGCATTTAGACTATTATATAAAAACCCCACCAAGAATAAGTCCCTTAGTTTCTTGAAAGTTGAGTTAGAAGAAATCAAGCTTCTAATGACAAAGCAAGTGGGAGGCACATGGAAGTTGAAGTAGTTCAGCACGCATAGCCTAATGGAACAACTGTTGGCACTAGTTTTAAAAGAAATTGTTAAACATGAATTATAGCTATTCATAAACACAAATTGCTCACAATAATGATAGAAATCATCTATGACTTGAGAAATGTGGAATCTCTCATTAATGAGTTCTTGATGGTTTTTTGTTGAATCATCAACCATCAAAATGCTATATCAGATATTGAATCTGACAAATGACTTAGAGTCATGGACATTGAGATGTAACCCACGTTTAATAATCAAGTATGGGCTTGATTAATCTCCCTCTCTATAGCAAGTCTAGAAAGACTAAGAGATTCTTCTAGAAAGAATATATGCATGGATATGTATACACATTTAGTAATACTTGTTATATAAGGATTTTGTCATACTCATGTCATTAACTATGGTCCTTATCATACGAATGACATTAACTATGATCAAACTTTTTTACAAGTAGCCATGATTAGATCAACAAGGATATTGTTTACTATAACTTCGTATTCTTAATATGAGATATAGAAAATAGATTTCAAGAAAGACCGCATTTCTTAATATACATATATAAGAAGATATCTATATAGCTTAGCCTGGAGGTTTTCTTAATCCATGTTATCCTAACGAAATGTGTAAGGATTAAGATCCACTTATGGATATAAAGAAAACATCTTAGGTTGGAATAGTAATTTTAATATAAAGATACAAGGTATGTTTTTATATCAAAATGAAAAGAACATGTGTGTTTACTAAGAACTAGTGGGAGGATACTAATATTCCTAATCTCGTATGAATGAGACATATTTAATCATTTGAAATAACATTCCGACTATGCATGGTTGTTTTTACCTTGACTCGGAAAGTATTTCTAAAATGAAAGACTTAGGAAGAAAAAGATACATTCTTGGAATGTAAAATCTATAGAAATAGATAAATGTGAATGTTGAAAGTTTTAAAATCCTTTTCATGAATTAACAATATCTTGAATGAGGTCAAGATACAAGATTCCTTTGGATGATTCTTTGGATTGTTACATGACACCTTTTTAAGTTTGTCTCAAAGGACCTAGAACATAGGTTTGAGCTAGATGAAATGATTTACATTTTTTTCTTGGGAAATGAATCCATCATTTATGTAATATCATGAGATACAAAATTAAACACATGGTTAAGTCACTAGATGACTGTGCGAACATTCTAAGAGTAGTTAAGAAGAGCTAAGAGAATGTACATGAGATTATTAGTTTAGAATAAAATCTTAATGTAAAGAGATATATAGGATTTTGATATCTAAATAAATATAGATAATTATGAATTCATTTTGGAATGAAGAGTAAGTTTAGTTGGAATAAGGTCCAAGCAAAACATAGTGAAACAATTTACTACAAAATAAGAATACACAACTTTTACAATTGAAGTCAAATATCATTGGATGAATGAGTTCATTGAAAATATATGTTGATTTGTATCATTCAAGGATCACATATAAATCTTTATGAATTCGAGAGTTCACTTTATCAAGTTAAGAGACTTTTTATCATGAAAGAATACCAATAATATTCTCCAAGATGTTTAACTATACCTAGAGTAAAAGTTAAATATGGGGATATAGTATTCACGAAATTCACACAAATTAAATTTAGTCGAACCCATTAGTAAAGTCTTTCCTTTTAAGCTAAGTATGAGTGGTCACACTTCAGCCATAAGACATTTATAATTCTATAATGGGATTTTGGTTTTGATTTAGTATTTTGATATTGGAACATTAAGACAACAACTATTATATTGTTTATGATATATTAGGATATGATCATTACATCAATACTTGTTGTGTTCTATATTAACATGTTTAATCCGTGAATAATCTTATTATTTTAAAAGTTGATAGTCTGTCATGATTGTGGGAGCAGTTATGAAGTAATACTAATACGAATTAGATTGGTTGACTCTCATTAGCTAAAAATAAGCATGTGGCTATAACCAAGTTTCATAGGTACTTGTTAGAGAACTAGTATTGAACAGACCCACATCAAGATCAACTCATAGAACACAGTTATGAGTGATACTTGATTAAAATGTACAATCTTTGTATCCGTAACACCTAAGATACATAATGGGACTTAAGTATAGTGAGTAATATGCTTTGATATGGTCAAATGCTGATCCTTAATCGGGCAGTTATAAAAGCCATTTTCAGGTATGGTGTGAACTATGCAAGAGGTTTATGTAGTGAAGATGGTATTTGTTCCTCTAATGTGTTGAGAGTTAGACATCTAACGCATGTTACCTAAAGTTGAACACCAAATGAGATTGATTATGATCCAAGTCTCATGTTCAATAGGGTGTCTGTAACAAAGGGATAACTGATAAACTTACCTTAACACATCAATTGAAGCTTGAGGATTTTGGGAATTGGATGTTGATGAATGCAATTCTTCGTAATGTGTTATTGGGTGCAGTGAAATGTTGTTAGACGTTCACCATTGTCTATGTCAATCTATGATGACTCATGTGCAAGTAAGGGATTGAAAGATTATGTATGTCGATGAGTCATTATATAACGAGTTTGCTAATAACATATGATCCTATCGAGTTACACTAACAACAACTTGATGAAAATATATTATTTATAAGAATTTGATTCTTGATAAATAAATACATATCTTTTAATTAATTGGAAATTATCTATTTCATGGAAATATTAATTTTCAATGTAAAATATCAAAATATATCATAAGGTATAGTTTATTATGTCATGTACATCTTTTTGGACTAAAAGGGGTTTTTGTCTTATATGGATTTATATGTTTTATAAGTTAAAAAATTTGAAGATTTTTTATAGGAAAATTAGCTTCTTTTTATAAAATATTCAAGGTGACAATAAAGGGAAAAGAATACATGCGTACATTTATTTAATCATAAAGCCATGTTATTACACCTGTAGCCTTTTGTTGCTTAAAGCATGGTGTATTAAAGCATCAAGACTCAATGAGTAAGGACTTGGATTAAGATGATTAAATGGCTTGCATGTATTTATTCATTAGCTAGCTAAAAGCCACAAATTTTTTGCTTCCTATCTCCATATTCTCTCTAGTTTTTTGTGTCTTGAAGTGTTAATAACATAAAGATGAAGATGATACTTGAATACACTCTTTGAAGACGAATTAGTTTCTTTGTCTTAAGAGATTAAGAGATTCTTTTATTACAAGAAGAAGACTAGCATCTTATCAAATTGATTTATTGCTGGTGGATATCTCTAAAGAACTTCTACCTTGAAGTTTCATGCCATACTTCATCAACTTCCAATCTCGCATGAGAATCAAACTCTTTAAATGTTGTAACACTTTCTTTCTATGGTTGTTTTAAGTTTTCCAAGTCTTGCAAAATGATCATTGGTAGGTAAAATAGTTTTAGATTTATTCAATAATTTTAAAGCTTCCGTTGCCGTTTTTACCCTTTTTAAAACCGGAATTTTGAATAAAAACCCAACAATTTGTGCTAGAGCCATTTTTGCAAGACTAGTTAGATTATTTGTTAGTTGATGAAATCTTTGTTTTGGGAAATATGGATAGTTTTCTCTTTCGAAGGAAAATCCATACATATTTTCTATGACAACTTAAAATTGTTTATAATTGTTATTTTTTTGACCAAAAGTTTACCTACATCTTTTTGGTCATAAAAATTATCTTATAAAAACAAAGAGTTCTTTTATGTATTTTTTTAGTATATAAATATATATGATGTGCATAAACTAGCCATAGACCTTTGGGTTGTTGCATGTGTTGATTTATTAAAATGGTTGTAATTATTTATTTATTCATATGGTATGTAATGATTAAATAGATAGTTTTCTTTTGTTAATTTTTGTAAGTAATAGATTACTTTTAGACATTGTTTATTTTATAAAAATATAACAAGAATGAAGATGGTGACCATTTTAAAGATTAAAAGTTTATAAACTTGATTTTATTAACGTTTCTTCAACTTTATAAAACTATTTTTATAAACTTGCTACAAAGTGTTGAAGCAAGTGAGAGAACATGAAGATTACACAAGATGAAGGTCTCTTATGTCCCTTTAGGAATGGACTTAATATTTTTTGTGATGGCTCACAAAAATATTACTAGTTTATAGCTTGGTTTATACGCATATGTTATAATTGTTATGCATGCTTGTATTGTTTTATATTTATGTTATTATTATGTTATAGTTGATAAACTAGTTTTCAAATGATAAATAGTATTTTGAACATAAATAAACACCACAACTGGTTTGGTTTTAATGAAATTTATCTTTTAACATAAGATGCTAAAAATAGTTTTAAAATAAAACAAGCTTTATCGTTAAAACTGATAACCGGTAAAATTTTGGGATAAAAATTATATAAGTCTAAAATAAAGATTTGTAAGCTTATCAAACTCCAAACCTTATTTTATACAAGAAAATTATATTAAAAGGTTTTGAAATGTTCTAAAACGCTCAATTATATAAAACCAGGTTTAAAAACTTTGATCCCGTCAATTATATAAAACCAGGTTTAATATATAGAACATTGTTAAAATGTGATTTTACAAGAAATAAGATTTAAAAAAAAAAAAAAAAGACGGTAGACCATGGTTTGTTGAATGCATGCAATAACCATGATATAACATGTTTTTAAACTAGAAATATAAAAACATCAAAGTCCTCTTACAAACCTCAAATCTATGTAATCTCTTTTAAAGAACATTCGCACGTCTCTTATATGCACTCATGGGATAAAGGATACCTAACTGCTTAGTGTTATATTTTGATGACTGGGGTGTTTTTGTGATTTCTATAACCAAGTTATAGGTCGATTACACAAGGTTTTCAAATTGGATGATTGGATCGGAAATCTCTTGTGATAAAGGATACCTATGCAAGAGAGTTCTGAGGCATAGATGGGATCAAACATGTCAAACTAAATTTGTTTTTAGCGATCCCATAAATCTAGGAATTATATGGTAATATATAATTGATAATAGATATCTACCGGGTTGAATTCGGATGAATGGGATAAACGATACCTAACCATTATCTGTTTTGCAACTTGGATCCAGGAATTTGATAATTAATGTTTTTAGAAACTAAAAGGGAATTAGTTATTAAAGATTAAATATTCAAAATACTAAATGAATTTTGTTTAAATTTTGTAGATATATAAACTACTCTAATAACCATGAATTGTCGTTTCTCTTTAAATGACTTAATGAAACAATAACATTCAATAGATACAACTTCAATGAATTGGTTCATGTTCTGACTAAATGGAGTTGTGGAACGAAAGCACAGACACATCTATGAGGTAGCTAGAGCTATTCGATTTGAGGCCAACTTATGTAGCACCCGGGTTTCGAGGCTAAGCATTTTTAGACAACGTAATAGTCTAGGTCAACTATTGTAACTCTTTCTGAAATAATAAAAATGAAATATTTGAGTATTATATGAATTATGTGTATTTATGTGCTTATTACTCATTTATAAATATATAATAAATAAAGGAGAAAAATAAGCGTCAAAATTAAAATGTGAGATTATTCTGATATCCTTACATAAAGTCGTAGTGGTCGAAACAAGGATTTCGGAGATATAAAGAACGCCGAAATCCGAGTTGTAACGAAGAAGTTATGACCCGTCGAAGTTTCACGATGGAACTTGCACGATACCAGGAAACTTAAATAGTGAATTTACGATGGAGCAAGTTTTAGCCTTAATGATCTAAACAAAAGTCGTAGAATACATTAAACTGAGAGTGTCCATAAAAAAAACGCCCAAATCTGACGTCGTATGAGGAAGTTATGATTTTTCGAAGTTTCGGCTTAGTAGTGTATAGCCCGAAACTCGAATTTTAGATCGAGCGGTTTTTGGCCTATGCGACCTAAATGAGAATTGAAGATCTCATTAATAGGAACTCAACAGTAAAAAGACAGACGAAAACAGAGTCTGTATGTAGATGTTATGAATTTTACGCGAACATTTAACAGTATAATCTCCTAGTACTGTTAAATTTAAGATCGGTCGAGAATTAGCCGACAGAGTCAAAATTAAAGTTGTAGATCTTATTTCTACCTACACATGGATATAAAGAACGTCAGAAACGGAGCTCGTATGTGAAAGTTACTGATTTTAGAAGTCGGAAGTGTACTATGCAAAAATGGGTGACGTGGCACAATCTTGGCCATTGTTTTCTCCCCAAGGCTTGCCACAAGATGGTGACATGTGGCATCAAGTTCAGCCACATTTCACCCTATAAATGCCAACCCTCCCACCCTATAAATACCATCCCTCCCACCCTCATTTTCTTCATACTTTTCCCATTCTTTCTTCTCTTTACTCTCTCTCTCTCTCTCTCTCTAGCCCCGAAATCCCCCGAAAAGCCTAAGGAACCTCCCTAGCACGAGGCGGAAGCCCCGGAGTGCTCGGCGGCTCCGAGAAGAAGAGATTTTTGGATTGGGAACGCTGCTCCAAGCAAAGCCTGGTTTTCTATAAAACTCGTTGTAAGTGAGCTACGCCTACGCTATTTTTAAGATAGCTTTTATTTAATTATAGTAACGTTATTAGGAACTTATAATAAATATTTGGGCTATTACTATGGGTTTTATAAGTATTTTTTTAACGCTTATATAATAGTAATAATAGCTAGACTATTAATTAGTCTTGACGCATAATAGACTAAACTCTAGTGGTAATAATACTAGCTTTCGTCGAAGGAAATTATTTTTAAGAAACGAAGCACTGTCTGAGTTCGAAATCACCACCTTTTCAAGTGAGTGCATGGTCCCTTTCATCTTACACATAGATATGAAGTATTTTATATAAACTACGTGTTATGTGTGTATATTATTTTTTTACTTGCTATCTATGATGGATGAACGATTTTATACAAGTTTTATATGATTTAAATTGTATATGTATTTTATATCTACAAAAATGTTGGGGTAAAACATGTGTAGATGTAATAGGTGATGTGTGATAAAATGATGAGAGGCCTCGATGTTTTTGTTTTTGATCCAGTCATCTAGCAGAGTATAGATGATGACCACGGACTCTTCTAGACAGTCCAGTGGAACGCTGGCAGGCTCGCAACCTGTAGGTGTTGTGAACGATGTGTTCACCGGTGTACTCCATCCCCCTCATGGTTGCCTTTAGGACATTTATTGCTGAGGAACCCCCTTAGCAGTAGTGTCCATCCTGATGATGATCCTTAGGATAGGTCCTTTACGATAGGTGTTTAGGGACATAATGTGAGGATAACGGGAATGGGTAATAAGGTTATTGTTGGTCGATGAAATTAATAAACTAATTTATTGTGGGTTGAAAACCCTATGTGCTCAACAGGCTCCCAAGCCTGAACCACTTAGTTTTATGTATTACAAGTAGTGGCTCTCAAGCATAGTTGTGATGTGTTGGGATGAGGGTTTACGAATATAGGCTTGTAGATATTAAATAATGTAGTAAGGCTTATATTGTATTGTTTATACTTATGTATTGTATCGAACATGACATCCTGAGTCTTTTAATGAAACACATTTATAAGGAAATGCTTTTGATAACTCTTTATCATATTATTGTTTTGGGACAAATTCCACAACTCTTTTATTAAAAGGTTACTCTGATTTTAAAATAAAGTATAAACAAAAACCGGTCTTTTCTGGCCGTGATTTTGGGGATGTCACAACTTACCTATCAAATTTGGGGAGGGGGGAGTGTTTTATGACTGCAACCTACATCATCAACGGGCTTCATTTAAAATCCATATAGAAAAAACCCCATTCAAAATTTTGTTCAAGCAAAAGCCCACATATGACCACATGCGAGTCTTTAGATGTCTTTCATATGTCAGAAACATCAAGATAAGAGTAGATGAATTCAAAGTGATAGGGAGACCCTCAATCTTCCTTGGTTGCCCTTTAAGGTCAAAAAGGTTATCGAGTTTATGACTTAGCATATCAAAAAATAAATGTTTCTCGAGATGTGGTTTTTATAGAAAGGAACTTTCCTTTTAAAAAATATGATTCCATAAAAAATTCAAAGAGTAACTATTTGCAAGTATTGTTGATGACGAAGTCAAAATACCGAAAGCATACCTTGCCTATGATGGTGGAGAACAAGAAACATAGAGTAGTCAACCATCAATGAGTGATAAACAAGTTCCAAATTCCACCCTTACAAGTGGAAACGACACTCCAATGGTTGACCATGGTTGCATGGAAACCCATAAAAGTGTTGTTGTAAATAACCAATTGAATAACACTACACCTAGAAGCCATAGTGAAAGGTTCAAGGCACAACCAAAGCATCTAAATTATTTTACCATGAGACTACCTCCCTCCATAGACCACAATCGACCCAATACCAGTCATGACGGTTCCACGATACACCCTTTGTCTAATTTTATCTCTTACGAAAAGTTTTCCAGATCTCACAAATGTTATCTAGCTACCATCACTAAACATGATGAGCCAAGAACGTTTCACTAAGCTGCTAAAGATATACGATGGTAAGAAGCCACGTAAAATGAAATAAATGCTTTAGAACGAAATAAACATGGACTCTAGAAGTTTTCCCCCTAGAAAACTAGAAATTGATTCAAAATGAGTGTACAAAATCAAGTTCAAACCCATAGGAGAAGTTGATCGTTATAAAGACCGTCTAGTAGCGAAAGGCTTTACACAGACGGAATGGTGGACTTCAATGAGACCGTTGCTCCTGTTGCAAAACTGGTCATTGTACATACTTTGCTGGTTATGGCAGTCAATAAAAATTGGTTTGTTCATCAACTGGATGTAAACAATGCCTTTCTTCACTATGACTTAGCAGATGAAGTTTACATGATGATTCCTTAAGGTCTTGCTAGAAACAGAGACACTCGGGTTTGTCGTCTACCCAAATCACTTTATGGTCTCCGTTAAGCTTCTCGAAACTGGTATCAAAAGTTCACTCATACTTTACTAAATATAGGTTTCAAACAATCCAAGGCTAATTATTCACTTCTAATTTACAAAACGAACACTTATTCCATCTTTGTCCTTATTTATGTAGATGATGTAATTATAATGGGAAATAATGAATCCAAAATTAAAGAATTTAAAAATCCATCTACACAATTTGTTCAGCATCAAAGATCTTACTCCTTTAAAGTATTTCCTGGGCATTAAAGCAGGTCAAAAATAGAAGGGTTGGTACTTGGTCGAGGAAAGTATACCCTAGATATCTTAAAAGATAGTGGTCAACAAGTGTGTTGACAAAGTGCCTTCCCCATGGAGCCAAATTTACGACTCGATCAGGAAACTGATAGCCTCCTGACGGTAATACTTAATATCGTTGACTGGTTGGCCGAATATTGTATTTACAAGTAATAAGACCAGACATCTCTGATCTAATGAATTTACTTAGTCAATTTCTTTCTGATCCTCTCCAAAAACAATTAGATGCTACAATTTATTTCATACATTACATAAAAGCCACTCCAGGACAAGGTATTCTACTCCTAAAAACAGGAGGTCTTAGCTTACTGCCTTTTGTGATGTTGAATGGTTGGGGTGTTAGTTCTCTAGACGATCTCAAACTGGATATTTAATTATGTTGGGAGGAGCTCCAATTTCATGGCGAACAAAGAAACAGTCAAATGTGTCACATTCTTCCGCTGAAGCTTAATATAGAGCCATGGAGACCATTGTAAGCGAGATTCTTTGGTTGCGTTGGTTGTTAAGTGAAATTAATGCAGTTCAAGATGCTCTCACTCAATTTTTCAGTGATAATCAAGATGATAGGCAAATTGCTAATAATCCTGTCTTTCATGAACATACCAAACATGTTGAAATGAGATCATTATTTTGTTCGAGAGCAAGTTGAAAGTAAAGAAAATGTTACTGAATACATCAACACTATAAAATAAGTAGTTGATATTTTTACTAAAGCTCTCAGTGTCGATCAAGTATTTTTTTGTGGAAAGCTAGGCATCCGTAATCTCCATGCTCTATCTTGAGGGGGAGTGAAGGATTTCATCTGTATTTACTCATATCTATATTTTATTAAGAATATCTTGTTCTATTTTAGTCATTATACTTTCTTGTTTTATCTCCTACTTTTGATACTAAATTTAACTTAAGTTAGAAATATTAGACAATAATAAAGTTCATATAGTAGCAATTTTGGTAAACCTACGTATCATATTCATATACAAATCCCTTAAGCTTTATATTTCAAGAAAAGATGTTGTCTCATTCAGGAAGGAGAAATTATGACTATGATTTTGGAGCCATAAATTCCAAATCAAGAGCATAAATTCAAAGTTTAGATTGATTTTTAAAACCAAAAATCTATATCTAATTATTAACCTCACTTTAATCATAAAACAAATATCAATGAAGAAACAATACAACAATATCAAATGAGTAATGATAGTTATAAGAAGAAACATACTAGATTGACATATTAGCATTGAGGTGAGAAAAGAAATAAATAGTTGTATATATGCTTCTTGTAACTACATCCTGTAACAAGAACCACAAATAGTATAAGCTTAAACCATATGGCAAGATTTATATATATATATATATATATATATATATATATATATAAGTTTTTAATCTTCCCCAACATAAACTTTTTACAACTTGTAAGCATCATATAAACCATAAATAATCAAGAAAAAAAGATTTATAAAGGTAGATTTAACTAAGAATTTGCATATGTGTGAAGAACAATAAAATCTTGAGGCTTTACACAAAAATCATAAAACATCACCTGCCCAGTAGTTGTTCCACCAGATAAAGCGTGTCCATCATCATATAAGGCCACTAAAGAAAATGGTGCTTCATAGGGTATGAAAAATGAAGGTCTTCTTATTCCTGAGTCGAAATTGTATATCTTTGTTATATAGTCCCACACTAGCAATCATCTTTCAGAAATCAAACTTATATAAGAAAGAACAAAATAGTTATGCAAAAATGATGATTAAACGAGTTAAAAGATAAAAAGAAACTTTGTCATTAGAGGGTGAAAACTAACACCATCAGTTGGTGCACAATGCTACTTTAGCGAAGAAACCTTTAAGTTCCGACCAATTGTATCCTATAAATGAACATAACCATCATCGTCAGTTATCACAAAAAGGTGCCTACTAATATGTAAATAATCAAGTAACCCTAAGACCAGAGAGCTCAAACCATCAAACAAACATCTAGCGCAATAAGAAAAACAAAGGTACATAAATTACAAACACCAATAAGAACTAAAACACTTAATTGTTTCGTGATATCCAAAATGTTGGAGAAGAAGACACACTTATCCATTAATTCCTTGTGTTTAGTAGCATTGGCGCCTGATGCAAGGTTGTGAAATATAAGATCACCACAAAGACAAATGGAAGCTAAATTTTCATCTTTGTAATTGTATCATATATGTTGTTGTGTCTGTGTGACCTTTTAACCACTTTATATACCATATTTGTAAATCCTATATTCTCACAATTTGGCCACTTCCACCAGAAAAAATGTAACAAGATGCTTTGGAATTGAAGTTGATTGGGAAATAGACTCTTGCAACCATGTATTTGTCCTAATTAATATAAAGAAAATTACATAGAAGTAAGATTAGAGTTTAAAATCCTCTATAAATCAAAATAACTATTTGTTGTCTTGTGAAAATTGAGGGGTAACCAAAATAATATAGAATATATAAGTCAGGACTGAAGATTACATACAATCACAATCCTATCTTAAGACTTTAGGATGATTTGTACAATTTAGAAGCTTATAATCACAGCCTTGTATGAAAAATGGAAACATCTATTTTTTAATCAAATTAAATCATTAAAAGCAGAAGAATAGAGGAAACTTACTGTATAATTCCACTTTACAAGTATAAGTAAAAAAGCTTAAGAGAAAAACATATTCTACCATTGATGCTTGTAAACACAAACACACACACACATAGAGAGTTAAATACACACACATAGAGTAAGAGAGATCATATAGAAAAAAAAGATGAAAAAATGTAACGCCCCATTCCTGGGATGTAATTTAAATAAAGTACTTTTCCTTTCTTAAGATGTACTAGACGAGTCAGTAGCCCAACTCGTCTAGTAGAGACGGGAATTACACACATCTTTAGTAGGCGACTCGACGAGTCTGTATCCCAGACTCGGCGAGTCCTCTAGTCTGGATGAAACCCTAAACCCCAGGGTTTGCACCCTATTTAAACATCATCATAGCCTCCCACCCCAGCCTCAATCACCTTTAGAGCATTTCTCTATAAAACCCTAGTTCCCATTGTTGAGCTTGAGTGTTTTGTGATAGCTTAGGAGTTGTAGAAGTGTAGGAAGGAAAGAGGATCAATAGAATAGGAAGGAGATCCAAGAACTAGCTGCCATCTGCTTCATATTATGGTAATAAAGTTATTACCTTGCTTATTCTTCCATTAAACCCTCTTTTATGCTTGTTTATGTCTCTTTTGGAGCCTTATATGATTCAAACTTGAGATTTTGGCTCTCCTTAGGATGTAGTGTTGGATTAATGTCTAAGTCCATAACTATGATTGGTAAAACTTGACCCGACCCGGCATGGTCCATTTGGGTTGCATGGCATCATGCACTTGGATAGACTAAAATGAGAGAAATAACACTTAAGGTTTGTTAATATATTATAAGTTCTAATATATTAATAAGGTTATTTAATTAGTATTGATAAAGAATTAATTTGGAATTAATTAAGTGATCAAAAGGAGACTAATTAAATATATGGGTTGATTGTGTAAATCATTCATTCTTATATATGTGGGCTTGTGATCCAAGATTCCTTATGTTGGACTAAGTCCATGGGGTGACCCATGGATACTCCATGGAGGTTAAAATCCATGGAGCATAAGGAATGGGTAAAGTCATGAGTTACATGGTGTAACCCTAATAGCCACCATATAAAAGAAACCCATGGCTCAAGAAATCGATACTATGTGTGTGTATGAGGGCTAGACGATTTCATGAAGTGTTCTAATTTCTCTCTAAGTTATTCCAAGTGCTTATGGTGTTGTGTGAACCATTTGAGGTGTCACACTTGGGGCACTAGGCACTCAAGCTTCATGAAGACAAGCTCCATCAAAGAGGTATGTATTATATCTTGTTATATTGATTGTTGTGTATGCTAGTTTAGGATAATACCTTGGATATTCATATTTGCATGTATAATAGAGAAAACATAGATCCAAGGTATTTAGGGTTACATGTACACTTAGGAGTGTTAGAATGCTCATAACCCAACAGTGGTATCAGAGCCTAGGCTTGTTTTCTTGTTATACTTGCAATAGAAGCTGAAAATCAAGTTTTGTTGCTGTCTACCCAGCAGACTCGCCGAGTCAATGAAGAGACTCGACGAGTCCAAGGCAAAATGCATCCAACTCGCCGAGTCGTGTTCATGCACTCGACGAGTTGGACCCCAGACAACATATTTTCGAGGTTTTTGGCTAGAAATGGACTAGGAACATTACCCTAAGTTGTTTTGAACTTATAAACTTGTTTTTAATGTGGTAATGTTCATGCTAATCCATTTTCAAAGATAATTGTCAATAGATTCATGTTTTGTATTAGTTTAAAGGTTAGACTAATTACATGAAAAAGTTTGATTTGAATTATCTTGTTCTTATGAGTTTCTTAGATTAATAGAAAAGTTGAATGAACTAGTTGTTTTCAATCCATTTTAATCTAAGAGTTGAGTATAAAATGTGTTTGTGTAACTTATCCTCAAGTTACATGAAGAGTCACATTAAAGACTCATAAAACTCATAAAATTGGCAAAGGTTACAAAAATGAAGAGTCTAGTTTTAATTAATTGGAGTTATGACTCCATAATTTATCCTCAAGTTATGGAGGACCAAGAGTCTCTTCATTAAATAAATAATAAAAAATAATGTAACCTTAATTAATTTCATAAGTTATAAAATAAAGAAAAAGTTAATTCTTTATTAGTTTAAAGTCTTCCATAATTTGTCCTCAAGTTATGGAACTTGAAGAGTTTTTGGATTAAAACTACTTTAAACACATAAGTTATGGAATTAATTAGTTTTGAATAGTTTCAAAACTTGCCCTCAAGTTTTGGAATTTGTAAAGTTTTCTCTTATGAATACTTTAATTCCAAGTTAGCCCTTAGAATTTTAAAAAGTTAAAATTCAACCCTTATACTTTATAATATTATAAGTTAATAATATATATATATATATATATATATATATATATATATATATATATATATATATATATGTATGTATAAGAGTAAAGTCGGTCTTACCGCTAGTACGCCTCATTCACGAAGCCGGTCTATAAGGTGGGTATAAGGTTGTTGCCTATAAAATGGCAACTTAATGGGTGTCCACTCTCACCCACCGCTTGCTTGACTGGTGGAGGGTCGTTAGCCGAACGGGTTTGACATGACTATAATTCTCCCTTCATTAAAAGTATTAATGATAAATACTAAGTAACTAAACTCTAAATAATACCCAATCTTAGTTACTTAGGAAAATGTGAATAAGGTGCTAATCCATGAAATTACACTTTGCACTTTGTTTAAGTCGGTTAGTGGAGCGTGTGTGGTTAACCGGCACACTAACTCGTATTTAACAAGGTAGGCAAAGGGTAACTTAATGTTTATCATAGTATCGATGGAGCGTGTGTGGTTAACCGGCACATCGATTGAGGGATAAACACTTAAGGGTACCAAGTAATTTGCATGGTTACTTCACACCTTGTTTTGTGATCCTCGGCATCCCAGTCACAAAACCTGAAGGGCACACTCGAGATTGAAACATGCCATTGAACAGTTCAATGAATCTCAAAAGATCTAGGAGTTTCAAAACCAATTAAAACCTAATAATACATTTCATTTATGTTGGTGGAAATTGGTGAATCGTCATTCACCTACCTTCAAATTGTTTTATAGCTTGGATTACGACATACCTCTTCTAAGTTATAAAATAGTCTGTTGGGTCCTAGCCTTAATATTTCATATTGGGTGTCATATTAAGGACTTTAAAATCAACTATCTTGAATATCTCCCAAAAAGATGTCTGGTTTAGACATTTATGATCTTCCCAAATATCTTGAAACAAGCTTTCCTAATGAAAATGATGTCCCATGGATATCATACTTCTTTCTCCTCCTCCAATTATTCTCCCTAACCCACAAGTTCTTGAAAACTTTAAGGTCACTCAAGCCCTATTGGCAAGGCAAGGTCTAGGTGTGATCACATCTTGGAGATGTAGTCACATATTGACAAGCAGGGAGAGTTGGGTGTCAAAGTCTTGAGAAAGTTAGTGGCTCAACTACTTTCTAAGTCACATAGTGAGTTCTTTTGGAACACCTATGAAACAGACTATGACAAGACCCTTAATGATCTTATCTATTTGCTAAGATCAACTTCCTGAAACTTTATGGACATTGACAATAGTGACACAGGAAATCCAGGAAAGCATTCTCTTCCCAATGGAAAGGGATCGGCCATAGTCAACTCGGTTGAACAAATGGTAAAGAGAAAAGCTAAGTCTGTAATAGTCCTGTGTACCATTATCAAAGGGTCCATATGTTTATATTGCCAAAGTAAGGGTCATTAGTTGCGAAGCTGCCTAATTTACCTAAGGATGTTAAAGTCAATAAGATTGACTCTACTTCAGGTAAAAGTCCACTACTCTAACTCTGTTAAGTTTCTATTCTGAGATTCCTTATACATGATGTGACTGGGTCACATGGTGATGTTTTAAGAATCAAAGAAAAGTAAAGGAACTTAAAGAAAGAATATGTTGAATCTGATCGCATAGATGGATTTCTATCGCGTAGTTTGAAGATCGGATTCTTGAGCTACTTCTTAGGAGTTATGAGGTATTGCTTAGGAATAGATAGCAACAAGTTTTCAAATGGATTGTAAGGATAAGTTTTCCGCATAGTTTTAAAATAAAAGAAAATTTTTGATTTTATTTATTTTAAAATATCCTTACAATGACATTTGAGGAAAAATTGTTGCTTATATGATTCCATTAATAGCACGAGTGGAAGTATGAAATTGATTCTTTCATTTGTGGTAATGTCTAAATTTATCAAATAAAGGAAACATTCTCATCACCCAAGTCTCAATTGGACCGGGACTTGGAATCATGCAAGTTGTATAGCATGATGAATGAGAACTTTCAAGTATTGGAAAAATTAAGACTAATTACTTGTTCACATGGATGTGTGAGTCAAGTAATGGACTAAGGGATCGAGTACATAGTCATGTGCACTGATTAAGTCCACCACAAAAGATGTAAGGCTATTCGTCATAGTTTACTAAAGCTCAGTAAATATGATTATACTTACAAGCTTAAGTGTAACTCTGAGACATTGGAAAAGGTTCCAATGCATGGCAGAGCGGATAAGAAGAATCAAGTTAGGCAGAAGGATAAAAGTTTCTCAAATCTGAAATGATGGGAGAGTACTTTAGTATCAGTTTTGTGATCATCTTAATGATTAAGAAACCATATCAAAATTAGTTCTCTAAGGAAGTCTTAGTGCATTCTTATGACTAAGAAGAAGGGATCTTGAATTGTTGAAATGGTTAAATCAAGAAGATGAGTCATACTTCGTTTCAATACAAGTCTTAGAGTCATACTCCAAGATTGTAATTTGAGTGACATGTCTTAAAGAAGGTTTAAAACACTTGACAAATGTAAGAGTAAAAGTTTTCTACTCTTGTACATTTGAAATTGGTAAGTTGTGATGTTTTGGATAAAACAAAGACCAACTTCGGCCAATTGTGTGAAGTGTTTGTCTTGATTAGAATCCACACTATCTCTTGGATGTTTGACAAGGGAGTCTTATAGGTCAAGAGGACAGTGGGAGTCTTAAAGGTCTTGAAATTCTCAAGAACTAATCAAGAATGAAACCTAAAGTTCTTCACTAGCACACGACTTAAGGTTTATAACCTATCGTGTTGACATATTCTATGCCCATTCCAGTTAAAGTTGGCTTTGCATATGAGTTCTTAGAGTTCTCAATGTGTTGCACAACAACTTGGAAGCAATGGTAGGCCCTTGAGCTACCAGGTGGCAAGAAATTAAGATTGAGTTCAGTCCATATGAGTTTGGATTTGTCATTATCCTTGTCTTGTGACTATGGTTTTGACAATTCACATGGATAAGAACACATACACCATTAAATCTAAGCGTCATAAAGTTTCTCTCCGATTCATGAAAATGATGGTGAGGAAACACTTTCACTAAGTAGATTTTAGTTAGATAGCAATTGTGATATTTGCATTCTCAAAGTCGTTAGTGGAGCGTGTGTGGTTTACCGGCACACTAACCTGAACTTGTGAGAAGTGGCAAAAAGGTCTAACCATTATGATTACGACATCCCTCTTCATAATTGTTTAGACACACAAGTGTGCTATCCAAGGGAAGGTGTATGTTTTTGATAAAGTTTTATCAAAACAATCTAGTATCAGAAATCTGAACTTTGGTAAGAAAGTCAATAAAGTATTGATTTCTAGAAGTCCAGCTGTTTTTTGAGTACATGTCAAAGCTAGTGGGAGCATAAGTGTTATGCTAATAATCATCATGTTAGTGGGAGCATGATAATTATGATAAAGATTGCAAGTTAGCAATGTTAATTATAGAAAAACAAAAGGTTTCAATTGGGAAAAAGTTGTTTTGCTATAATTAAGGGAGAGGAAATTATACTTCATCTCAAATCTATAAGCTTAGATCGTGAGGTTTTAATCATTTAGTCAAGGAAATATATATGAATTTCATGTTGGAATGGCTCAACATAAGGAAATTCTGTATATGGGTCCATTATTTGCATTCTTAAATTCGATTATGATTACGGCATCCCTTTTCATAATCTGAATTATGAGAACTTGGCAAATAGAAATGGAAATGTTATAGCAAAAGACTGGTTTAGTCTTTATGTGAGACATCATGAATCGTGTCCCATATGCTTCAGATATAGGATCGATTACATGTGCTATATTCATCCTTTCTAAAAATTTCCAAATGCCTGGGGCATTAAGAAGGGAAAAGGTTTAGAACTGGATATGACTAAAAGGATTAAACAATTGTCGAGGACAATCTAAGGTTTACCAAAGATTGGTTGCTCAAGGACAGTTAGAAGTATAGTGATAATTCTGGAAGGACCATATTGACATAATCTGTAAGGAGGCAACTCTTGTTCAGAAGTGATAGTCGAAATGGAATCTGGAAATGTTTCAAATTTAGAATTTTCAATCTGTGTAAGATTAAGGAAACTTAATGCAATAAGGATGGTTCCAAGGACTTGATCTCCTTTGGAATGCTCTGTAATGATTGTTGTTAAGTCTTTCTGACTTTGTGCATAATCATTACAAGAGGATCGATGCATATAAGTTTAGAATCTAACAGATTTCAGTAAATGACATGAATTTGGAATTCTTGCATTTGCAGTAAGGATTTGGGAGTGTGAAAAGAGAATCATTGAAGTTATGTTCAATTGATCTAGTTCACAAAATAAAGATCATTGACAAACATATTATGCATACTTGGTGTATGGCATGACTAGTGTTTAGAAAACATAGTGTACATGCTTGGAGCATGGGATAACTATTGTTTTAAATTCAAGAATAAAAGTTGATAGCTGAAACAGTATACAATGAATAATGTGTAATCATATGGTGATAAATAAAAGGTGTTTTATTTATGTTCATAGGTTTTGATACCATATTGGATTCAATTATTATTGTGTTTCACTTTGCATGTTTTGACTTCCCGAATAAACTAGGTTATTCTTCCGGAATGACTAAGTTATTCAAACCATCCACAGTCGGTCATATGTTGGAAGTAGATATGAATTAAGACTGTCATGGGTTGGCTTGTAGAGGTCTAATATGTTGGACAAAGGGCTACAACACTCATGAGTGCTCATAAGTTCTGAGTATTGGATTCAACCCGCGCTCATTGGAATCACTTCATGGGTTTTATCACGAGTGATCATGAGACGATAATATCTTATATTCTTCAAACCTAGAGATATGAGTTGTTACTACGAGTTGATAGTACATTGATTACACGAAACGCATTGGTAACTCGATGTTATAAAACGTGTCTTTGTGTATGATTCAACAAGTAGTAGAACAAGCCATATGAGTCGAAGTTTATCCATTCCTTTTACCTTCGGGATAAAAGCGATATCTGTGGGCCCCTCGATGATTTGATGATGACAAATGGAAGTGCTCGGCCGGGCCAGGACTGATTTGATTTGTTCAATTAGTCAGTCGTCATAAATCGGAAATCGGGAAACAACTAATGGACAGAGAGAATGATTATAATCCATGTCTCAGTCCATATGATATCTAGAATGGAGGAATATATGATCCCTTATCTAATGGACAAGTCATTGACAAAGATCAGAGTTCATCTACAAGGTCAGAGTTCGACAGAAGCTTTTGAGAGCTACGATTGCCAGTTGGTTCCTGAAGTCATACGCAATAATAGTTTTAGACTTATCCAAGTGGGAGACTGTTGGATTAATATCTAAGTCCATAACTATGATTGGTAAAACTTGACCCGACCCGGCATGGGCCATTTGGGTTGCATGGCATCATGCACTTGGATAGACTAAAATGAGAGAAATAACACTTAAGGTTTGTTAATATATTATAAGTTCTAATATATTAATAAGGTTATTTAATTAGTATTGATCAAGAATTAATTTGGAATTAATTAAGTGATCAAAAGGAGACTAATTAAATATATGGGTTTATTGTGTAAATCATTCATTCTTATATATGTGGGCTTGTGATCCAAGATTCCTTATGTTGGACTAAGTCCATGGGGTGACCCATGGATACTCCATGGAGGTTAAAATCCATGGAGCATAAGGAATGGGTAAAGTCATGAGTTACATGGTGTAACCCTAATAGCCACCATATAAAAGAAACCCATGGCTCAAGACATCGATACTATGTGTGTGTATGAGGGCTAGACGATTTCATGAAGTGTTCTAATTTCTCTCTAAGTTATTCCAAGTGCTTATGGTGTTGTGTGAACCATTTGAGGTGTCACACTTGGGGCACTAGGCACTCAAGCTTCATGAAGACAAGCTCCATCAAAGAGGTATGTATTCTATCTTGTTATATTGATTGTTGTGTATGCTAGTTTAGGATAATACCTTGGATATTCATATTTGCATGTATAATAGAGAAAACCTAGATCCAAGGTATTTAGGGTTGCATGTACACTTAGGAGTGTTAGAATGCTCATAACCCAACATGGAGACCATAGATCTGGATGTTATTGAGCTCTAGAACTCAATATAGCTACCTTTATGCAAATATAGCCTTGTTCCAAACCCTATGTGCTTAGTGTTGGATGATTTTGGTGTTTTAGCCCCATTCACATGTACATGCACGTAAAGTTGGAAACTTTACGTGCAAAACCAACCCTAGAAGCCCATATCTATGAATTGGACGCACTGAGACCGACTAGAAGCAACTATATAGTAGTGGCATGCAGGAGACTCCGCGAGTCCAAGGCAGTCTTCTTTCCTCAAGAACAAACTCGACGAGTTGTTCATACAACTCAACGAGTTGAAGCGAGTGGAGGATTAGAAATGGTGTTAGGGACTCGGCGAGTTAGAGGTCCAACTTGGCGAGTCCGATCGACCGAAATTCGACTTTGACCAGGAGTTTGACTTTGACCAGGGGTAAATTAATCATTTTACCCTGAGAATAGTTATCAGTATCTGATTTAGTGTCTATGGAATTTGTAGCATGGGAGTTCCGGAGCAGCAGTCAACCAACTTCATATATAGCATCTCAGTAGCCAGCGTTACAAGGTGAGTTTTCCTTCCAGTAGGAACGCGTCTACGACCACAATGCCAGCCCGTTTAGTTAGCAGTGGATTCGGACTTTGGTATGATGCAGTAGCTTAGTGTGCTTGATGTCCTTGTGATTTAAGCTTGTCTTTGTATTATGTGTTCCAGACCTCGATCTGATGTTGTATGCCTTATATGTGTTTATGCTAGTAGTTATGTTATGTCATGCTATGTTCAGTCAGTTTCCGAACTTCATTTCGATGCAGAGGGAAAGGCCCTGGTTAGTTTTGGACTTTGGTCCGATACAGTTTCCAGACTTCGGTCCGATGCAGAGGGCAAGGCCCTGGTTATTTCCGGACGTCGGTCCGATGCGGTTTCCGGACTTCGGTCCGATACAGAGGGAAAGGCCCTGGTTAGCTCAGGACTTCAGTCCGATGCAGTTTCTATATTTCGGTCCGATGTAGTGGGAAAGGCCTAGTAGTTGCTTTATATGTTGTTGCATGGTATGTGGTAGATTGGGGGAGCTCACTAAGGTTTGTGCTTACAGTTTTAGTTTTGGGTTTCAAGTACTTCCGCAAGTAAAGTGAAGAGCTCGGGTTGATGGCATGGCACACACCATAGCTTTAGTTTATCTTGGGAGTTTTTATTCGGATGTTTTGATATGTCTTGACATCAGTTGATTAGATACATTCACTTTTACATTTGGGGAATGTGATTCGTGGTTTTATTATATGATGATTAATTTCATGGTTTTTGTAATGTTTAAAACAAAAAAAAATTGGGTTGAATTTTTGGGATGTTTCAAGTTGGTATCAGAGCCTTTGTTTGAGGGATTCGGGCACACTCTTGGGTGTGTCTGAACTCAAACTAAGTAATTGGTATAAGGTTTTCAAAAGAAAAACATTTTCGAAAGAAACTTTTGAAACAGAAACTTAAAAAGAAAAGAGTTTTTGAAAAAGAAAAGAAAAATGTGTGGTGCATGCGATCAGCCGAGCTCAAGTAAGTACTCCTAATTTACCCATACAAGTTTATGTTATGATTATCAGTTTTAGTTTCAGTAGAACAACATGCTAGAATATGACTAAGGATCTAGGAGGATGCCTTACGTGCCTGCTATGTGTGTTTCAGCTTTATGAGAATTGCATGATAGTATTGAGTAGACAGTAGTAGGATAGCACGTTTAGGTTATGCCTGATAGTATGAGTTTAGCATTGTATGCTAGTACAATTCTTGTTATGAGGATAGATTTGCTTAGTAGTTTCCTTTGTCTGAATGATGCTTGCTTTGTGGTTTGTGGGACTCGGAGTGATGGGAGTTAGCTATTAGGTGGATACGTTAAGTCACATGCAATCAAGGTTGAATAATCTCAGAGTGTTGGATTTGACCCTATTGCGCAACTCTTGTTTGAGTCCTAACCGTTGTAGGGATGAGTCCCTTACTCGAAGGATTATCTGAGCCTCCTTGCATGTGATAATATCCATGTAGTGGCTAATTGGCATTACAATGAGGCCTCCAGCAGCTGAGGATTGGTTTTGGGAGAGACAAAGATTTCCCTAGGGCAAGCATAGGATGAGAGTAGCAGAGATTAGTAGCAGTAGAAGTGACTTGGTGGAGTCAAGGCAATTCTTGAGGAAAGTACGGATTGATGTGGAAGGTAGTATGGGCCCGTACTATTGATAGCAGAGGACTCGTACTTGAATCAAGGAAGGCTGAGACGAGACCCAGGAACTTGTAGTAGTTGCGATCCCTCGAGATATATCGGTGTTCTGACGTTTGTTATGATGTGTTTTCAGAATGGGATCAGGATCAGGCTCGCGGGCCTAGCATCTAGATGAGCAGACCAGGGAGTTCCTCTCCTCAGAGGTTACTCGTATCATACTTGAGCAGACTCATGTGATATTCAGTTTGATCAAGGAGGGTATTTTGGAGCTGATGGACAAGAGTCTTGGCACATTCCGTGCTGAGGTGGCGACCAAGATGGGGTCACGTACCCTCACCTTCAGGGAGTTTCGGGCTTGTGGAGCTCAAGACTACCATGGGCCACAGGATCCCATTAGGAGTACCAGGTGGTTGGCGGATGTTGCCAATGCGTTCCGCACCAGCAGATGTCTCGAGGTGGACAAGGTCAAACTAGCATCTTGTCTTCTGAAGGACAAGGAACGAGATTGGTGGGAGGAGATCGGGCATGTTATTGTAGATGATGCAGCTCTTGATGCGATGACCTAGGCTGATTTTACTACCAGGTTTAGAGCTGAGTTCGTATCGGTTATTGAGGTGCAACAGTTAGCTAAGGAGTTTCAGGATCTCACCCAGACTACAGAGACAGTGGCGGAGATTACCGCCAAGTTCAGGGAGAGGGTTCTTCTCATTCCTCAGTACACAGCTGATGATGTCACACCCCCGAACCGGACGGCGGAAACGTCTGAGGGCTATCGTGACTCATTGAATACCATCACAATGCATATACATGAAACATAACATTATACATCACCAACATTTGGAATGATACAACTGGTAGCGTTTACATTCATTACATTGTTCAAAACATTACATTCTCAAAAAAAAATAACTGTTTGATACTACTTAAACCACAGCAAAACGTCATAGAGTACAAATCATCCTTCACCTTATCTGTTACCTGAGAATACAAGTATTTTGAAAAAACGTCAACATATGAAATGTTGGTGAGTTCATAAGTAGTGTTTGAAATCCAATGTATTGTTTGAAAACCATCAGAAAATCCGATATTTTCTAAAAATAGAATAGTGTAAAAATATGCGAAGATCCATGAGTATGCTTGTTTGAATTCTATAGATGTAAGCGTAAGAGTTGTGAAATTCGACCGGTAATTCATAATTGTACTTGTTGAAAACCCTAGGAAAACCCGACGTTTTCCTATCACTTTGCTTTACTTAGTTTGTATACTGTTGTTTCGTTGCGTTAGAGGTAATCGTTGAGCTCCGGAGGCATTGCGAGTACAGTGGGTGGTGAAGTGTTGTGGCGTGCGTTAATGAAAACGTCCCATCGACAACCTTACAAGCGATCCCTTAGGTGTCACTCGTAATTATTCACACAACTCAATCCTCCCGGACTTGTGTAGTCCCACGACCGGAGGGAAGGAGAGAAGGTGCGAAACGCTCGGTATTTCCCCGCGTCGTTCAAGACTATTGCAATTGCGAAGGGCCTGAAGCCCAATCCCGCAATCGTGAGTTCCCGACTTTACTAGCAGCACTGAAGGACCCTTGGGGACCAGCAGCATGTTTGCCATTGAAAGTCCTTTTACGTTATGTCGGATCGGTAAAACCCAACACTTCGTAAGAGAGAGAGAGGTCTTCGGGCCTTAAGATCAGGTCATTGGGCTAGCTAGGCTCAATAAACAAGATTTTACACTTTTGGGGCCCAAAGGTGGTGCGTAGACGTCTGTGCACACTCGCATGTATAGTGACTTCCCAATCGTTATTAGTTATGAATCGTAATGTCGTAATGTCATAGTGTCGTCGTGTTAGTAGTTTCGGATTTTTATTGGTTCGAGACCGAACCAATTCGTTTGACAACGACTTTTGGTGTTGTAATGTATTGTATTTCGTCGATAGTCGTGGTACCATCATTTGATCAAATTGCATGTATTGAACTAGTCTTGATAATTTTTCTGTTTTCAGCCCCTCATTATTTGTAAAAATTTACTTTTTCAATCCTTTATTTAAAACTTTCCGGTTTGGTCCTTAAATCGATTTTCTTGACATTTTAATACCAAAAATTATTGAAATTAATATTTTTCAGCATATTTTTCATTGAAGACAGTTTAAGTCCTTGAAATTTCAGTTTTCTCGGTTATAACCCATCTTTTCGCAAGTTTGACAATTTTGGCCCAAATTGAATTTTTTTTGCAACTTTAGTCCCCTTTAAATTTAAAAAGCATTCTAAACCTTTGAAAAGGACTTGGATCACTTATAGTCCACTGTTTTACAGAAAAATGCAGTTTTGGCCCTCCAAAACAGAAAATTTCGCATATTGGGCCTCATTGGGCCGAAAATGTCATCTTTAGCCCATTAAGCTTGGAATTTATGTTTTTAACCCTCCAAATAGTATATTTTCAGAAAATACATTATGTAAACTGTTTTGACTCATCTCACCCATCAGATTTCGAAATAATTCATTTTAGGCCCTTCAACTTTGTATTTTCAACATTTTATGTCAAAAAAATGAGTTTTTAGCCCAAATTAAGTGTTGTCAAGCCATTTGGCTATTTTTCTTAGTATACTTTGCATGTAGTAGTATATTTTATGCTATAATAAAATACATATCTCGGTTTTTAGCATTTCATAACTAGATCTAGCATCAAAATCATACAAAACATACATGTAAGCATAGAAATCAACCACAACATACACATAATGATGGATCTACACCTTTGCTTGTATTCTCCCCCACAAAAACTTATGAAAACTGAAAATAAGGGGGTATGAAACTCACCTTGGGTGTTGATTCGGTTTTTGAAGAAAGAATGGAAGAAATGAAGTGATTTTTGGCCTTTGCACTCCTTGATGAAGTTTTCGAGTTTATGGAGTTTTCTAGAGTGCAAGATCACGATTTTTGCATGGATTAGGAAGGGATTTTGATAAAACAAGGAATACAAGTCATAGATCCAAGCAAAACCTTACCTTAGATGATGATTTTTGTGGAAGAACTTCCTTGAATGCTCCCTAAATCTCGAGATTTTGGATGGAGAAGAAGAAAGAAGCCTTGAGTGATCTAGAGAGTGTTTGTGAGAGATGTGTGTGTGTGTGGGTGTTGCTCGGCCGAGAGTGAGAGAGAGAGGAAGAAGAAATGATGTTTGAGGTAAGGTTTGCATGGAGACATGAGTCTCTTGCATGGAAGTCCAAAAGATAAAAGTGATGTGGCATGAGAAAGTCAAACCCTTCTCTTGGGCTTGCTTTGGGCCGAGAACATGGAAGGAGGAAGGAAAAATTTGGCTTTTTGCTCCTAAGCCCAACATTAGAGTTAGTCTTAGGTATTTATTGGCCTTATAAAATAAAATTGTGATTTTTATGTTTTAATAAGCTAGATTGGGTTAATCATGGATCAAAGCTTTCAATTTATTTCATTCTAGGCCCAATATGGCCCATAATATTGAAATAAATGAATGTGGGTCCAATTAGAGCCCAATTAGGGTTCTAAACCCATGATAGTCCAATTAGAAGCTTATTGGTCCATTTGGATCCAATAAGGAAGTTCTAGTCCAAAATGGACTTAACAAGAACTTCTAGGGTTTTCCAATTGCTTGATGTAGTGAATTGGGGTTTAGTTTTCCATTGAGTAAGCATCATACATGCTTTTGAGTTTTTGATTTCAACATTTACTTAAGTATAGTGATTACAAGACATAAAATTTCTAGTTGTGACAGATGAGGAAATGAAGAAGGCCCGTTATCGGGAGATGTTGTGGAGTGATATCCTCCAGTTTGTGAGCCGGTCCAACTGTAAAACGATGGATGATACGATTGCGAGGGCTCATGAAAGAGAGATATATTTGGAGATGGAGAAGAATAGGAAGCCAGAGGCGGTATCTGGCACAGGGAGTTCGAGCAAAAAGCCTAAGGTATCGGATCACATATCTAGAGGACAGCAGAGCCACAGTCGGTGTGGCAAGTGTGGGAGGTTGTAGGGAGTCCCGGTTGCTACAAGTGCGGCCGGACCGGGCATATGAGCAGAGATTTTATAGCTACTACCACCACCACCACAACCACAACATCTGATTTGATTTGCTTCCATTGAAACCAGAGGGGACATAAAAAGTCCTAGTGTCCGAGTTTGGCAGCAGCACGGAAGGTGGTAGCACCTACCCCTACTACTTTGAGGATTAGAGACGGCCGTCAGGGCCGGGGTGAGGCGCCGGTGGCGAAGAGTAGAGCTTTCCAGATAACAGCAGAGGAGGCGTGAGCGACTCCTGATATGGTGGCGGGTAGGTATTTTCCTATTATCTTTTTATTGATATTCATTGTTTCTCATGGTTATATGTTTTTGTATAGGTTCGTTCTTAGTGAACGGCATTTCAGCTACAATATTTTTTGACTCGGGGGCTACCTGATCATTTGTTTCACTTGCGCTTAGCAATAGGTTTAGCAGAGCTCCGGGGGAGCTGGATTGTCCACTTGAGGTTGAGATAGCGGATAATAGGACCGTCAGGGTCGTGAGAGTACATAGGGGGCGTTCGCTACAATTATTTGATGAGCAGTTTTCGGTGGACTTGGTTCCTATTCCCCTACGAGGGAATATGGTTATAGTGGGTTTGGATTGGCTGAGCCCCAATGGGGCAGTGATTGATTGTGAGTTGCAGTTAGTGAGGGTTCACACTCCCAACGGGGGAGAGTTATTGATTCAGGGAAAGAGGCAACAGCGCGCACCATTCCTTTGTTCAGCAGCGAGAGCGAGATGCTACATTTAATAGGGTTGCGCAGGGTACGCCACCTATGTTATAGATGCTCGGGAGAAGGGAAAGGCGACAGTTAACGATGTACCAGTAGTGCGAGAGTATTCGTACGTATTCACGGAGGACTTACCTAGGATACCTCTGGAAAGACAGGTCGAGTTTCGGATTGACCTGGTTCCGGGTGCGGCTCCTATAGCCAAGGCACCATATCGGCTGGCTGCTCCAGAGATGCAGGAGTTGTCTACGCAGCTACAGGAGCTGCTAGACAAGGGTTTCATCAGGCCGAGTAGTTCACCATGGGGAGCCCCGATCATGTTTGTGAGGAAGAAGGATGGGTTGCACCGTATGTGCATTGATTACGGGGAGCTGAACAAGGTAACGATGAAGAACCATTACCCACTCCCGAGGATAGACGATTTGTTTGATCAGCTTCGGGGAGCATCTTGGTTCTCCAAGATTGATCTACGGTCAGGATATCACCAGATGCGGGTCAGAGAGGAGGATGTGCAGAAGACCGCTTTAGTACCTGCTATAGTCATTATGAATTTGTAGTGATGTCGTTCGGGCTCACCAACGCTCCAGCCGTGTTCATGGACCTCATGAACCACGTACGCAGACCGATGTTGGATCAGTCAGTGATAGTGTTCATTGATGACATCTTGGTTTATTCCAAGACTCAGGAGCAGCATGAGGAGCACCTGAGAGAGGTGCTAAAGAAGCTGAGGAGGGAGAGTCTGTTCGCAAAGTTCTCCAAGTGCGAGTACCGGTTGCGCGAGGTGCAGTTCCTTGGACACCTCATCAACCAGAAGGGTATACTAGTAGATCCAGCCAAGATAGAGGTCGTGATGCAGTGGGAGGTCCCGAGATCTCCATCTAAGATTCAGAGCTTCCTAGGATTAGCAGGGTACTACATGAGATTCATTCAGGATTTCTCCAAGATAGTGGTTCCGCTCACCCGGCTGACCAAGAAGTCGGTGATATTTTGCTAGGGGCCTAAGCAGTAGGCAGCATTTGAGACCCTCAGACAGAGGTTGTGCGAGGCACCGATTCTTACCCTGCTAGAGGAAGTAGAGGATTTTGTAGTCTACTTTGACGCTTTGATCATAGGTATGGGAGCGATTTTGATGCAGCAAGGCCATTTGATAGCTTACACCTCTAGAGAGTTGAAGCCTCACGAGGTAAAAGATTACGATTGTGAAATCCTTTATCATTTGAGTAAGGCTAACGTTGTGGCCAACGCCCTAAGCCGAAAAGCGGAAGTAGCCCCGAGCAGGGATATATGTCTGAGGATGATGATGATTACTCCATTGTTGGAGCAGATTAGAGAGGCACGGGTTCAGGGCCTGAAGGAGGAGAGGCAGAATGTGAGAGGATTGTGGGTCGAGTAGCTTCCTTTGACTATGACAATCGAGGATTGTTGAACCTTCATGGGAGAGTTTGGGTACCGTACCGGGGCGGAGTACGGCATGTGTTGATGGATGAGGCTCACAAGTCTCGATTCTCCATCCACCCAGGGGCGACGAAAATGTACAGAGATCTTCGACCCGATTATTGGTGGCCCTACATGAAGCGGGACATAGCTTGGTACGTAGAACGATGTCTGACATGTAGGAAGGTCAAGGTGGAGCATCAGAGAACCCACGACAAGATGCAACCGTTAGACATTACCGTGTGGAAATGGGAGGATATCACTATGGATTTCATCACTAAGCTTCCCAGGACCACACGCAGAGTTGATTCGATTTGGGCCATAGTGGATCGACTGACCAAGAGCGTGCATTTCATACCTATTCAAGAGGATATCGGCTGAGAAGCTAGCCGATATTTATGTGTGCGAGGTAGTTGCACGACATGGAGTGCCTGTATCAGTAGTATCATATCTAAATGTTAGGTTTACTTCCCAGTTTTGGAAGCGGTTTCATGACGAGATGGGGACTCGTCTTCACTTCAGCACCGCATTCCACCCTCAGACGGACGGGCAGAGCGAGAGAATGATTCAGATTCTTGAGAACATACTTCGGGCATATGTTCTAGATTTTGGTGGCATTTGGGATACGTGTCTTCCATTAGCGGAATTTTCATATAACAACAGTTATCAAGCCAGTATTGACCACCCTCTTTTTGAGATGCTTTACGGGAGGAAGTGTAGGACCCCGATTTTTTGGGGCGAGGTCGTTTAGAGGGTCAGAGGGAGAATTGAGGTGGTGCTCGAGACCACAGAGTTGATCCAGCAGGTCCATAGCAAACTGCGGACTGCGCAGAGTCGGCATAAGAGTTACGCCGACAGGAGGCGTTCGGACTTGGAGTTTCAGGTGGGCGATAGGGTCCTCCTGAAAGTGTCACCTTGGAAGGATGTCAATAGGTTCCGGAAGAGGGGCAAGCTGGGCCCTAGGTTCATTGGTCCTTTTAGGGTTTTGGCCGGTGTAGGTTGGGTTGCCTACCATTTGTATCTTCCAACAGAGCTTATCCAGATCCACAACACTTTCCACGTCTCTCAGTTGTGGAAGTGTTAGGTGGATGAGTCAGTAGTGATACCAATGGAGGATATTCAGGTTGATATCAGCCTGAATTATATCGAGAGGCCATTTGCGATCTTAGATCGGAAGACGAAGACCTTAAGAAACAAGGTGGTCCAGTTAGTGAAGGTGCAGTGGTAGCACCAGAAGGGTTCAGAGTGGACGTGGGAGACTAAGAAGGAGATGAGGGAGCACTATCCAGAGTTATATTCAGGATCGATAGCAACAGACTTCGAGGAAGAAGTATAAGATAAGTGGGGGAGAATTGAAACGTGATATGTGCATAATTAGTTAATTATTTAGCATATATTTTTAGTTATTTTTGATTAATTATGTGAATAATGTGGACAAAAGGTACTTAAAATGTTGTGAATTGTGTTTTCAGTCCAAAAGATATGCTTGGAAGCAAAAAGGAGAAAAGGGAAGCAATTGAAGATCAAAGAGTGAAAGAAGGGGATATACTCGGCGAGTAGATCGACCCTACTCGGCGAGTACACGAGGATATTCCAGAAGATAAATACGACTGATGATTCAAGACGGATAAGTATGGATCTACTCGGCGAGTTGATTCTGCTACTCGCCGAGTACACCCTGTTTTGGGATATCTATAAAAGACGAATCCTTATCTCATGGGATCATACTCCTGGCGATTTTTGAAGGTTTAGCTGCGACTAAGAGATTCAGAAGACGCTAAGGAACCCTAGGCTTCAATAGTTGGAAGAATTCAAGCAATTAGGTTAATTCTACCACTTAGACTTAGGAATTGAATATGTTTGCTTTAGTAAACTTTGTTTTTATGTTTGTTTCTACTGCAATTATGAGCTAAATTCGTTTTTGTTTCTGTTTGGGGAATACCAAAGAACTCCTATGGTTTGATTATTGATTCTTGCTTAATTGTCTATTGGTGATTTATTAAATTAAGTTTCTTAAAGAACCTTATGTATTAATCACTACTATTTTCTGTTAATTGGAAGGAAATTAGGTTGCATGAACATCACTTAATTGTTAACCTCATATGCCTATGTGAATGCTAAACCATATGCTTAGAAGTAATGATTATGAAACAAAGATTAATAAGAAAATAGGAAGATTAATGTGTGAGCTTGTTTGAGAAACCATCAACAAGAGGTTAATTGAATTAATAACTTAATTGACCATTACAAATCTTATTTAATCCAAATAATTAATCTAGGGAATTAATTAGTTTAAACACTTGATCAACGCTTAAATTAGTTAATTGTCTAAGGGTTAGGAGTAATGAATATGAACCTAACTATTATAATTGGTAACCAATAGCAATTAATCTACCTTAAACTTAAATAACCATAGGAGTGAATTGGTTGAACCTAAATGGAAACATCTTTATCAAATTTGGTGAATAGTTGTTGTTTTAGTTAATTAGTTAATTTAGTTTGTCTAAGTTTCTAGTCTTGCAAAACTAGATAAAAACCCTTTACTTTTATTATTTGTTTAGTTAAAATTAGTTATTAGTTTAATTTTCCGTTCCCTGAGTTCGATACCTTACTTATCAATCTATACCACTTAAAGATAGGTTCACTGCCTTTGTGTGCTCAATTTATTAATAAAAAGTAGGGATAAAACTTGTTGATTTTACACACATCAAGTTTTTGGTGCCGTTGCCGGGGAACGGTTCTAAATAATTAAGCTAATTCCTAATTTTTTCGATCCTTTGTGTGAGTTTACTTGCATAAAGTTCATTTATTGCAATTTAGTAATTAGTAATTAGGTTTTAGTATCTGTTTTAGTTAGTTTAAAAATTTAGAAATTTTTTTTGAAACATCACTGATACTCGCCGAGTGCAATCGCACCTACTCGGCGAGTAGCAGTTTAGTTAGCAGTAGATTTTCTTTATTTTTACAATCATTTTGTTCTTTTTACGCTTTTTATTTGATTGATTTTAGGACTTTCATGACCAGAGGAGCAAATACACCACTGGTACCCCCGTTTGAAGAGCCCGAATCCGCATTGAAAAGAAACAAAGGGAAGGATGTGGAGAGTTCAAGCACACCAAAGAAATCACCATTGTCCAACTTGAAGACTGTTTTTGGGAAAAAGAAGAGCAGTAAATCAGGAGCTTCTAGCGCTTCTTTGATAATTGAGGAGCCAATTCAAGAAGATATTGGATACGAGACCGAGGAAGAAGAGGAGGCAACGTACGAGCAAGAAACCGAGTCAGAGGAAGAGTTAGCGTTCACTATGGCTAACATTGATGAAATCCCCATGGGAGAATGGAAGAAGAGGATGCGCGATGACCATGGCCCGGGACTTGTGCAACCCGCAATTCCCGCGACTGCTACCTTCGAGCTAAAAGGTCATATCCTAGCTTCACTCAAGGAAATACCTTTCTATGGGAAAGATCATGAAGATGCCTACAAACATTTGGATGAAGTAAATGATGTTGCTGATTACTTCAACATTCCAAATGTAACCCGCGAAACTCAACTACTTCGTATGCATCCGGTAACCTTCAAGGGTGCTGCTAAAGACTGGCTCAAGTCACTTCCCCCCGGATCAGACACTACTTGGGCCAGAATGAAGGAAGAATTTATTGATCACTTTTGCCCACCATCCAAGATAGCCAAACTGAAGAAGGCCATTGCAAACTTTGAACAACAAGCTGGAGAGTCTTTATATGAAGCATGGGAGAGGTACAAAGATCTGCTAAGAAACTGCCCACACCATGATCTAAACAGCCAGCAAGAAGTTTCCATCTTCTATGATGGAGTCAATGTCACAACCCGGCAGTTGCTAGACTCGCAAGGCCCACTTACAAAGAAGCCACCCCCGGTGATTAAAGAATTGATTGAAGAATTCTCTAAACACTCTAGAGAATACCACAACCCTAGGAATGATGTCACGAGGGGAGCCGCATACGCTGCTACTGAAGATTTATCCGCGGTCATGGCCATGTTAAAAACCATGGATAGGAGAATGGACAAAATGGATCAGACTATCCATGCTATGCGGGTGGGTTGTGAAAACTGCAATGGACCTCACCTCACTAGAGATTGCGATTTGGATGAGAATGGCAACAAGAAGGCACAAGCATGTTATTCGAGCGGTGACCGGTATGATGAGGACTGGTGCAAACAAAAGAAAGAGTGGCTGCCTTACGAAGAGTACAAGAAGGCCAAGGAGGAGAAGTATAGACAAAAAGGGAGAGGCTTTTTTCAAAAGGAGGAGCTGGTGCAAGAGAGGAAGCCAAGCTTGGAAGATATGCTTACTAAATTTGTGGCCGCTTCCGAGAAAAGACATAGTGACCATGATGCTGCTATCCAAGAAACAAGAACAATGCTCAGGAACCAGCAAGCATCCATCCACAGCATAGAAACGCAGCTTGGGCAACTTGCTCAACAACTAAACCAAAGGTCACCGGGTGAGCTTCCTAGCAAAACCGAGAACAACCCATGAGGCACACAAGTAAACATTGTCACAACAAGAAGTGGGAAGATCATCACTCCCCTGGCCCCCATTCGAACTGAAGCAACCAGGGACTCGCAGAAGGAAGGAACGGAAGAACAAGCAGAAAACCAAGATTCACAATCTGAGAGTTCTACTCGCCGAGTAGGGCCGATGGACTCGGCGAGTACCCCAGCTAAAACGAATGAACAGCCTCCCTTAAAGCCATACCAACCTCCAATGCCATACCCAGCCCGAGCCAAGAAAGAGAAGCAGGAAGAGGAATATCAGAAGTTTCTAGACCACATTAAAACTCTTCAAATCAACATTCCTTTCATTGAAGCCGTCATGCAAATGCCCAAGTATGCTAAGTTCCTTAAGGAACTCCTCACCAATAGAAGAAAGATGGAGGAAGTGCAGAAGGTAGTGCTTAATGAGAACTGCTCCGCCGCAATGCTAAACAAGTTACCAAAGAAGAAGGGTGATCCGGGGAGCTTAACTTTACCTTTCCAATTTGGCAACTTGGCTGCAATTCATGCCTTAGCTGATTCTGGAGCAAGTGTGAACCTTATGCCATACTCGTTCTTTAAGAAGCTAGACCTCCCGGAGCCAAGGCCAATTCGAATGGCAATTCATTTGGCAAACAAGACTATCACCTTCCCAAGAGGCATTTGTGAAGATTTGCTAGTGAAAGTGGACAAAATTTTCTTCCCGGCTGATTTCATCATTCTAGACATGGAGGCGGATCCGCAAGTGCCAATTATCCTTGGAAGGCCCTTCCTCAACACAGCTAGCGCTATCGTAGACATGAGAGATTCTAAGCTCACATTGTGAGTTGGGGACGACTCAGTAACATTCGGGGTAGACCAAGCCATGAAGTACTCAAGGAGTAGTGACGACACGGCTTTCTCAATCGACATGCTCGACGAACTATTGGAGGAAGACATACCTGAAGATTCCAGCAAGTTTGCAGCTTTGGACGAAGCATTTGACCCAGAAAAGGACTTACTAGAGATTGAAAGACTGTTGGAAGAAGCGGAGTATAAAGAAATAAAGAAGCAATCTGAGAGCCCTACTCGCCGAGTAGACCCGATCTACTCGCCGAGTACATCTGAAGAAAAGCCAGAAGTCATGAATGTAGCTGCAAACTCGCCGAGTACCAAACCTGCACTCGGCGAGTCCGTCACTAAGAACAACCAAATGGAGCTTAAAACACTACCTAACCATCTGGAGTATGCCTTTCTGGAAGATGGAAATTAGAAGCCTCTGATCATAGCCTCGGATCTATCCAAGACGAAAAAGGAAGAACTTGTACGCGTGTTGAAGAAAAGGAAAAGAGCCATCGCATGGAGCATCTCTGACATCAAAGGAATAAGCCCATCCTATTGCTCTCACAAAATCAATTTAGAAGAAGGAGCAAGGCCGGTGGTGCAACACCAAAGACGATTGAACCCGAACATGCAAGAAGTCGTCAAGAAGGAGGTGGTCAAGCTCTTAGATGCAGGAATCATCTACTCCATTTCCGATAGTCCATGGGTGAGTCCGGTCCAAGTGGTGCCCAAGAAAGGAGGAATGACGGTCATCGCCAACGAAAAGAACGAGTTAATTCCAACGCGAACGGTAACCGGTTGGCGAGTGTGCATCGATTATCGAAAGCTAAACGATGCCACTCACAAAGACCATTTCCCCCTTCCTTTCATAGATCAAATGTTAGAGAGACTATCGGGACATAGCTATTACTGCTTTCTAGATGGGTTTTTAGGGTATTTTCAAATACCCATAGACCCAATGGACCTAGAAAAGACCACTTTCACATGCCCAAGTGGGACTTTCGCCTATAGACGCATGCCTTTTGGACTATGCAATGCACCTGCGATATTTCAAAGGTGCATGATCGCCATATTCCATGATATGGTGGAAAAGTTCATGGAGGTCTTTATGGATGACTTTTCTGTATTCGGATCTTCTTTCAATGACTGTCTCACAAATCTTGACTCAATGCTTGCTAGGTGTAAGAAAACCGACTTGGTCCTAAATTGGGAAAAATGTCACTTCATGGTCAAAGAGGGTATAGTCTTGGGACACAAAGTCTCTAAAGAGGGAATTGAGGTGGATCGGGCAAAGATAGACACCATTGCCAAACTACCCCCACCAACTAATGTGAAGGGCATTAGAAGTTTTTTGGGACACGCAGGTTTTTACCGGCGTTTTATAAAGGATTTTTCCAAAATCACGAAACCTCTAACACAATTATTACTAAAAGATGCACCCTTTAATTTTACTAAAGAGTGTTTAGAGGCATTTGAATTTCTAAAGGAAAAATTAACTAATGCCCTGATCATTATAGCACCAAATTGGAACTTACCCTTTGAGATCATGTGTGATGCTAGTGATTATGCACTAGGAGCGGTCCTTGGTCAAAGGGTTGATAAGCACTTTCAACCCATCTATTATGCAAGCAAGACCCTAAACCCCGCCCAAGAGAATTATACTACTACTGAAAAAGAATTGTTAGCCGTGGTTTATGCTTTTGACAAGTTTCGCCCTTACTTGGTTTTATCTAAAACCACTGTTTTTACTGACCACTCGGCTATCAAGTATTTGTTTTCCAAACAGGATGCCAAGCCAAGACTAATACGATGGGTGCTGCTTCTTCAAGAATTCGATATAGAGATACGAGACAAGAAAGGAATGGAGAATGTAGCAACCGATCATTTATCTAGGCTCGAGAACCCGCAATTGCAAGAAGATAAGGATGGAGACGACTTTCCGGATGAATACATTATGGTGTTCGTAGGAGAGGAGCCATGGTTCGCAGACATAGCTAACTATTTAGCTACAAATTACATCCCGAAGGATTATAGTAGTCAACAAAAGAAGAAATTATTTGCGGAGATCAAATATTACTTTTGGGACGATCCATACCTCTTTCGAAGCTGTGCGGATGGAATTATAAGAAGGTGTGTGTTCGGGAAGGAAAGTCGAAGAATACTAGAACATTTCCATAGCGGGCCCACGGGAGGACATCATGGAGCACACTATACCGCAAAGAAGATCTTTGACATTGGGTTCTATTGGCCTACAATCTTCAAAGATGCAGCCCAATATGTCAAAGAATGTGATGCTTGCCAAAGGGTGGGAAACATTTCATCTCAAAATGAAATGTCACAACATAGCATTAAAGTGTGCGAGGTGTTCGACGTATGGGGTATTGACTTCATGGGACCTTTTCCCACATCCAAAGGAAACAAGTACATACTAGTGGCGGTCGATTATGTCTCAAAATGGGCGGAGGCACAGGCTTTACCTACAAATGACGGACGGGTAGTAGTACGATTCTTAAAGAAACTATTCTCCCGGTTTGGTGTTCCGAAGGCCCTGATTAGTGACTGAGGCACACACTTTGCCAATGATCAATTGGAAAAGGTGCTCAAGAAATACGGGGTGACCCATAAGTTCTCCACGTCATACCATCCACAAACTAGTGGACAAACTGAAGTGACCAATCGAGCCTTGAAGCGTATTTTAGAGAAGTCGGTGGGAAGCAACCACAAGGAATGGTCGGATAAATTGGATGACGCGCTATGGGCATTTTGTACCGCTTTCAAAACACCTATTGGTACTACACCATATAGGTTAGTTTACAGAAAGCAATGCCATTTACCGGTCGAGATCGAGCATAAGGCATATTGGGCTTTAAAGAGGTGCAACTTCGATATAGAAGAATTGAAGACCAACCGTTTGATGCAAATGAATGCCCTTGAAGAACTCCGAAATGATGCTTATTCTAGTTCGTGGCTATATAAAGAAAAGACCAAGAGATGGCATGATAAAAGAATCAAGAGCAAAGACATTCATGAAGGCCAAAAAGTATTGCTTTTCAATTCCCGATTAAAAGTTTTCTCGGGCAAACTTAAATCAAGGTGGGATGGTCCCTTTTTGGTCAAGACGGTGTTTCCTCACGGGGCTATAGAATTGATATCAAGAGACCGCACACCATTCAAATTCAATGGTCATAGAGTGAAGAAATATGAAGAAGGTGTCCCCCGAAATGAAGGATTGGAGGAGCTGCTACTGTGCGGAATTGCAAACACGTAGACGGGGCGGAGTCCAGCTAATGACTCCATCAAAAGAAGCGCTTCTCGGGAGGCAACCCGAGTTTCAAGTTTGCATTTTCTTTCCTTTTCTTTATTTTTCATATTGTTTTTTTCATTCTTCTTCGTTTATTCTATGTCTCTAAGTGCTTGAGGACAAGCTATGCTTTGAGTGTGGGGTGGAAGGGCTAAACAAATAAATTGATACAGTAAAATTGGCAAATTTACAAATTTTTTCAACCTGTGACATCTACTCGATGAGTATATCGACTATACTCGGCGAGTAAATGCCCAATTACAGCCAAAAGTTGATAACACGCGTGTCTACTCGGCGAGTAGACCCATTCTACTCGGCGAGTAGCCGGTTCAAACCCAGTAAAATAAAACCTTTAAAAATTGTTATTATCCACCAATTCATCCCAACACTCGCCGAGCACTTCCTCTCAGCCGCCTCCCTAAGCATTTTTCAAGAACTCTCCAAATTTCTACTCTTTTCTCTTCATTCAAGCAACAAGGTAACATCTTTACCCTTTAATTTCATGAAAGGTTCAATCTTTGTCACAGATTTACCCATATTTGATGTGATTTCGGATTTGGAGAGTTTTTCCCAATTTCTAGGGTTTTGATTTAGTCATGAATTAGATGTTGTTAGGAGTAATTTCTTCAAGATCTATGGTTAGAAAAGTAATTACAACAAAACCCTATGAACAATTTGGACTATTGCACAGATTACACAGATCCGATCTCAATCTGTCAAGAAGTTCATACTACTCGCCGAGTAGGTTCGTGTACTCGGCGAGTAGGTCACAATCAGATCTTATATTTTCCTGTTTTAATTACTGGGTGTTGTTTGTTGCTATGTTTTTGATATGTGTATGCAGATAGCATGGCAAGAAGAGGTCAATCCTCACATGGGGGAAGCCATGGTGATATGCCATGGTTAGCCTTTCAACAAATCACCTCCAAATCATCCAAAACTCGAGCCCTAAACAGGTTGGAAGCACTTCGACAGAAAGAAATCCACTTACCGAATGCAGTGGAATGGGGATGGATGGGCAATGTTGGCTTGGAAGAGGAACTCACCCCATATTTGGTGAAAGATTGTAACTTGGGTTATGCCAACATCACTTGTGATGGTTGGTTGCAATTGTTCAAGATCCAAGAGCCGGTATACGCGGAGTTGTGCTGGGAATTCTTTGCTACCATCTCATTCCGAGGTGGTAGTGAGTTTTACAATCCTAACACGATTTTGTTTTCTTTGGGTGGGGAGTTGCGATAATGCAGCATGGTTGAGTTCTCTTGGCGGTTGGGCATCTACGATTAAGACATGGTGATGACGGATTATTTTGAAGCCTTCTTGGAGAACACCTACAAAGAACTTCCCGAGGAGGTGGTGGCATTGACATGGTGGAGTACAATTGCTAACCGAGTCTACATACCTTCCACTGCTCAAGAAGGTCATATCCGTTCTTCGATCCACCGACTCATTCACCGGTTCGTTGCAAGCACGATCAACATGCGGAAGGATGGGGACAAAGTTCCCACCCTTGATATCTTTTACTTGTGGAGTATCATCACTCCCGACGTCTTCTGCAACCTTCCGTACTGCATTGCTAAATTTCTTGCGGAGGGGGCGGTCAAAGAGAAGATAAACTCGAAGATAAATGGGGGCATGTTCATTACTCGGCTTGCGAAATCATTTGGGATCTTGGATTTGCCGCAAGCTCAAGCGCTAACGATTATCCACCCTCCTCCGTTCAACACTGCACTTTATAGGAGGGCTCGGATAGTTGAAAATTTTGATGATTCCTTTACTATCCCGAATGAAGATGAGCTGGCAGTCCCCGAGGAGCCGGGAAGGCGGGTTAGGCCAAGGAGCGAGCGGGTACAGGAAGACCCACCGGTTATTCTGGTGGAGGATAACGAGGGTTGGAACCAAGTAGAGTACCGACACTACTTGGATGATATTGGGCGAGGGGTTAATTACACCAATCAATCCTTCGAGTATCTTTTCCAACAAATGCACATTGCCCCGCGACCTGGACCCGGCTACCCTTATATTATGGATTGGGACGAGAGGATGCGAAGAAGGGGTGGAGAAGGAGGTAGTGGAGCAGGAGGAGCCAGAATGGAAGAGAAAGATTGAAGATTTTGTTTTGTTTTGTTTTGTTTTATTTATGATGTTTGTTTTAAGACAATTGTGGACATGTTGGATTTGGCTATGTGGTTGAAATATTAGTGTTACTTTTAGTTTTCTTTTCAGGTATTGAAGCTAGGAGGCATGCTAATTAGGAAGGGTCAAGAGAGGAATGAGAGTCTTTATGAGTGATTATGGAGTCTTGTTCCTAGGATTGAGTCCGTACGAGTCAAGAGTCTTATGGAGTGTTGCTGCTTAGGAAATTCGTGTGAGAGTACATTTATATTTCCATGTCAACACCGAAGTGAAGAGAGACAGCGGTTCAAGGAATTATGGAAATATACTCCCTACTCGCCGAGTGCACTAACACTACTCGGCGAGTACATCTGCTTTTACACGAATTGCTTTGCCATCGAGTTCTACTCGCCGAGTCTTCACGCCTACTCGCCGAGTAGCCTGCTGCATGAGGAGTTTCTGAATTGCTATGGCTAATTTTTCTGCACCATTCATATACTCTTTATGAATTACTACTGAATATTGTTCAACAACCCTTTTCCTTGGAGTTTTTCGAGCTATCAACCACACGAGACGTATGACGCCCGTGCCATGGATGAGCTGTTCCCATGGTTAAAGTCACTAGAAGAAGGAGTTGAAGAAGAGAGTGTCAACCTAGCGCCTGCTACCCCAGGGGAGTTTGTTCCAACTTTCTCTCTATTTGCATTTTTAGTTGGTATAATATGCAATGAGGGCATTGCATAAAATAAGTGTGGGGTAGGGGTTAGTCACATCTAAGAACACTTAGAATCTTAATTTAGGCTAATTTTTAAAAAATTAAAAAATGCTTAGGTCTTAAATTAGAAAACTTTGGTAAAAAAATTAGGATTCCATATTAGAATTGTGTTAATAATTGCATGAAAACCCAAATGTTTAGTTGAGCCTATATACGTTCTAGTGCATTTGTGGCTTCCTTACTTCAGTGAAATCATGAGACAAAAACACGACCTTGCTCAGCCTGAGGGATGCAATAGTTTTAGCAGCCTAAACCTGAAATGTATCCAGGAAAGTTTTTATCATTAGCCAATAAAGGTTGAGATTGAGCGCCCCTGCTTAAGCATGTAGGGATTTGAGTGAAATTTTTTTTTTTTGAGAAATACATGGAAAAAAAAAGAGAAGAATTACTAGAAAAAGTTATAGGAATTTTGGAGCAAATGAAGTGAAGATCTAAAGATCAAAATTCCAAGAAATCCAAAAACTTGAACATACCAAAGGTCAATACAAGTTGGTGAATTCAAAGTTATCAAAGATTAAATATCAAGAAAGTGAAGAATTTAAAGAGCTCCATAGTGGTATCGAAAAGTTGTAATTCTAGAATATGTATGCTTGGGTTGCTCAATTAAAAATACCTTGAGGGTAAAGAGATTTTCTGAGGATGGATTCGGAGGGTTGCATAAAATGAGCATAGTTCGGGGTGAGTGGGTGAATGTTTTGAGGATTGTGAGTATTTGAAGTATGGGGGGTTTTTAGGAAATTTTAGACACAAATGCATGCGTTGCGGTCTTGGCATAATGGCTGGGTTGGATTGGAGTTATTATATGTGTTCTAATATGTTTAAAATTTAGTTTTGCTTGGGGCAAGCAAAAGTCAAGTGTGGGGTATTTTGATATGTGCATAATTAGTTAATTATTTAACATATATTTTTAGTTATTTTTGATTAATTATGTGAATAATGTGGACAAAAGGTACTTAAAATGTTGTGAATTGTGTTTTCAGTCCAAAAGATATGCTTGGAAGCAAAAAGGAGAAAAGGGAAGCAATTGAAGATCAAAGAGTGAAAGAAGGGGATATACTCAGCGAGTAGATCGACCCTACTCGGCGAGTACATGAGGATATTCCAGAAGATAAATACGACTGATGATTCAAGACGGATAAGTATGGATCTACTCGGCGAGTTGATTCTGCTACTCGCCGAGTATACCCTGTTTTGGGATATATATATAAAAGACGAATCCTTATCTCATGGGATCATAATCCTGGCGATTTTTGAAGGTTTAGCTGCGACTAAGAGATTCAGAAGACGCTAAGGAACCCTAGGCTTCAATAGTTGGAAGAATTCAAGCAATTAGGTTAATTCTACCACTTAGACTTAGGAATTGAATATGTTTGCTTTAGTAAACTTTGTTTTTATGTTTGTTTCTACTGCAATTATGAGCTAAATTCGTTTTTGTTTCTATTTCGGGAATACCAAAGAACTCCTATGGTTTGATTATTGATTCTTGCTTAATTGTCTATTGGTGATTTATTAAATTAAGTTTGTTAAAGAATCTTATGTATTAATCACTACTATTTTCTATTAATTGGAAGGCAATTAGGTTGCATGAACATCACTTAATTGTTAACCTCATATGCCTATGTGAATGCTAAACCATATGCTTAGAAGTAATGATTATGAAACTAAGATTAATAAGAAAATAGGAAGATTAATGTGTGAGCTTGTTTGAGAAACCATCAACAAAAGGTTAATTGAATTAATAACTTAATTGACCATTACAAATCTTATTTAATCCAAATAATTAATCTAGGGAATTAATTAGTTTAAACACTTGATCAACGCTTAAATTAGTTAATTGTCTAAGGGTTAGGAGTAATGAATATGAACCTAACTATTATAATTGGTAACCAATAGCAATTAATCTACCTTAAACTTAAATAACCATAGGAGTGAATTGGTTGAACCTAAATGGAAACATCTTTATCAAATTTGGTGAATAGTTGTTGCTTTAGTTAATTAGTTAATTTAGTTTGTCTAAGTTTCTAGTCTTGCAAAACTAGAGAAAAACCCTTTACTTTTATTATTTGTTTAGTTAAAATTAGTTATTAGTTTAATTTTCCGTTCCCTGAGTTCGATACCTTACTTATCAATCTATACCACTTAAAGACAGGTTCACTTCCTTTGTGTGCTCAATTTATTAATAAAAAGTAGGGATAAAACTAGTTGATTTTACACACATCATAACGCCCTATTCCCGGTATGTAATTTAAATAAAGTATTTTTCCTTTCTTAAGAGGTACTAGACGAATCAGTAGCCCAACTCGTCGAGTAGAGATGGGAATTGCACGCGTCTTTAGTAGGCGACTCGACGAGTCTGTATCCCGGACTCGACGAGTTCGCTAGTCTGGATAAATCCCTACACCCCAGGGTTTTCATACTATTTAAACGTCATTATAGCCTCCCACCCCAGCCTCCAGCACCTTTAGAGCATTTCTTTGTAAAACCCTAGTTCCCATTGTTAAGCTTGAGTGTTTTGTGATAGCTTAGGAGTTATAGAAGAGAAGGAAGGAAAGAGGATCAATAGAAAAAGAAGGAGATCCAAGAACTAGCTTCCATCTGCATCATATTTTGGTAATAAAGTTATTACATTGCTTATTCTTCCATTGAACCCTCTTTTATGCTTGTTTATGTCTCTTTTGGAGCCTTATATGATTCAAACTCCAGATTTGAGCTCTCCTTAGGATGGAGACCATAGATCTGGATGTTATTGAGCTCTAAAAACTCAATATAGCTACCTTTATGCAAATATAGCCTTGTTCCAAACCCTAAGTGCTTAGTGTTGGATGATTTTGGTGTTTTAGCCCCATTCATGTGTGCATGCATGTAAACTTGGAAACTTTACGTGCAAAACCAGCCCTAGAAGCCCAGATCTATGAATTGGATGCACTGAGACCAACTAGAAGCAACTGTATAGTAGTGGCATGCAGGATACTCGACGAGTCCAAGGCAATCTTCTTGCCTCAAGAATAGACTTGACGAGTTGTTCATACAACTCGGTGAGTCACAGCCTGGACGTGTTCATATGATGAAGGAGAACTCGACGAGTTGTTCATACAACTTGATGAGTCGGATGAAGTTAGATTCGATGTTAACTCGAAAGATGAACCCGTTGAGTTATTGCCCAACTCGACGAGTTGAAGCGAGTAGAGGATTAGAAAAGGTGTTAGTGACTCGGCGAGTTGGAGGCCCAACTTGGCGAGTTAGGTTGACCGAAAGTCGACTTTGACTAAGGTAAATTAGTCATTTTATCCTGAGAACAGTTATCAGTATCTGATTTAGTGTCTATGGAATTTGTAGCTGGAGAGTTTCGGAGGACCAGTCAACCAGCTTCAGATTTAGCATCTCAGCAGCCAGCGTTACGAGGTGAGTTTTTCTTCCAGTAGGAACGGGTCTATGACCACAATGTCGGCCCGTTTAGTTAGCAGTAGTTCTGGACTTTGGTCTGATGCAGTAGCTTAGTGTGCTTGATGTCTTTGTGATTCAAGCATGTCTTTGTATTATGTGTTCCGGACTTTGGTCCGATGTAGTAGCTTAGTGTGCTTGATGTCTTTGTGATTCAAGCATATCTTTGTATTATGTGTTCCGGACTTCGATCCGATGCAGTATGCCTTATCTGTGTTTATGCTAGTAGTTATGTTACGCCATGCTATGTTTAGTCAGTTTCCGGACTGCGGTCTAATGCAAAGGGCAAGGCCCTGGTTAGTTTCGGACTTCGGTCCGATGCAATTTCCGGACTTCGGTCTGATCCAGAGGGCAAGGCCCTGGTTAGTTCCGGACTTCGGTCCGATGTAGTTTCCGGACTTCGGTCTGATGCAGTGGGCAAGGCCCAGTAGTTGCTTTATATGTTATTGCATGGTATGTGGTAGATTGAGGGAGCTCACTAAGCTTTGTGCTTACAGTTTCAGTTTTTGGTTTCAGGTACTTCCGCAAGTAAAGGAAAGAGCTCGGGTTGATGGCATGATACACGCCACAACTTCAGTTTATCCTGGGAGTTTTTATTCGGATATATGTCTTGACATCAGTTGATTAGATACATTCACTTTTACATTTGGGGCATGTGATTCGTGGTTTTATTATATGATGATTAATTTCATGGTTTTAGTAATGTTTAAAAAAAATAACAAAATAGGTTGTATTCACTACAAGAAATATACCCTTTAGCGGCGACACTATTAGCGGCGACAAGGGGCTTTACCAGCGACTCTAGCTTGAGTCGCCGGTAAAGCCCCTTGTCGCCGCTAATAGTGTCGCCGCTAAAGGGTTGTCACCCGAATCCGCACTTTCCCCCTCTATTGCATCTCAACCGTTCGATGAGATATCCAATCCAACGGGTGGGGTGCCTTATCCGGTCTAACCTAATACCGGCGACACAGATGTCGCCGCTAATAGTCTGGTAAAAATGATGCGGTACCCTTCCCTCCAGTTTGTCGCCGCTATTACTGATTGTCGCCGGTATTGCCCCTAGCGTCGCCGCTAAAGGTGTCGCCGCTATTGGTCATCACAGATAAAAAAAAACGCACGCAGATAACCTCCCTTCTTCATATTCCTTTCTGTTTGCGTCCAATTTCCTTCACCATATCGCCGATTTCTTCTTCAATCTGCTTCTTTCAAGCAAATTTCTCCCCTCATTGTTCCAAGCAAGTGTCTCTAGGTGTGGTTAAAGCTTTGGGATCAATTTCTAACTCCATTTCTTGAAGAAAGGTAAGTTTTATTTTGATGATTTCATTTTTATGTTGTATGAATTTCGATTTGTAGCTTTATGTAGTGATTGAATGATAATAAATTGCTTATATTCTTTATTTTTGGAGGTGTTGTTTTGGATTAGAAGCATTGTTCCAAGCAAGTGGTTAAAGCTTTGGGATCAATTTCTAGGTACCTCCATTTCTTGAACAAAGGTAAGTTTTTTTTGATGATTTCATTTTTATTTTGTATGAATTTCGATTTGTAGCTTTATGTAGTGATTGAATGATAATAAATTGTTCATATTCTTGTTTTTGGTGATATTGTTTTGGATTAGAAGCAAGTTATTCAATTTTTTGTTTGTGGTTATTTAATTGCAATTAGTTGTATAGCTTCAAGTTGTATTTATATGTGAAATTATGTGATAATTGTCATATGTGAAAATTGGATTGTATATTTTGTATTTGTTTGAATATATGTGAATTTGGTATATTTATTCCAATGTATGTGTGTTTGATGTATATGTGGTATATTAGTAGAAATTATATGTATTTGTTATAAGTAGAATGTTATTGTGTGTATGTGAATGTATGTATGTTTGTTGTAAATGTGATATATGATTGTGAAACTTTTGTATTTGGTATAAATAAGATGTTATTATGTATATATGTGAAATTATGTGTATTTGGTTTAAATAGGATGTTATTTTGTGTGTATTTGTATTTGGTGTATATGTGGTATATGTATGTAAAAGTATGTGAATTTCACATTCTTATGTATTATGTAAAACTATGTGGTTTTGGTATAAGTAGCATGCTATAATTGAAATAAAAAAAAAATACATTATTTTTATAATTTGAAAAAAGAACACAAAAAAAACTATAAAATTGTTTAAAAACTTATATACAAAAACTAGAAAGCTTCTAGTTTTTACCCAAGCTAACTCCAAATTAATTAACCAATAAGTTATATAGTTAACTTATAATTGGAAAAAAAAACACAAAAAAAATTATAAAATTCGTTAAAAACTTATATACATTTTAATCTCGACGGTAAAAAAACAACACAACAACATAATACGTATGTAAAAGTATGTGGTTTTCTTATAAGTAGGATGCTATAATTGAAAAAAAAAATACATTATTTATAAATTGAAAAAAAAACACAAAAAAAAACTATAAAATTGTTTAAAAACTTATATACAAAAACTAGAAAGCTTCTAGCTTTTACCCAAGCTAACTCCAAATTAATTAACCAATAAGTTATATAGTTAACTTATAATTGGAAAAAAACACAAAAAAAAATTATAAAATTCTTTAAAAACTTATATACATTTTAATCTCGACGGTAAAAAAAACAACACAACAACATAATACGTATGTAAAAGTATGTGGTTTTCTTATAAGTAGGATGCTATAATTGAAAAAAAAATACATTATTTTTATAAATTGAAAAAACAAACACAAAAAAAAACTATAAAATTGTTTAAAAACTTATATACAAAAACTAGAAAGCTTCTAGTTTTTACCAAAGCTAACTCCAAATTAATTAACCAATAAGTTATATAGTTAACTTATAATTGGAAAAAAAAAACACAAAAAAAATTATAAAATTCTTTAAAAACTTATATACATTTTAATCTCGACGGTAAAAAAAACAACACAACAACATAATACGTATGTAAAAGTATGTGGTTTTCTTATAAGTAGGATGCTATAATTGAAAAAAAAAATAAAAATACATTATTTTTATAAATTGAAAAAAAAACACAAAAAAAAACTATAAAATTGTTTAAAAACTTATATACAAAAACTAGAAAGCTTCTAGTTTTTACCCAAGCTAACTTACATGTAATTTTAATTAAAATTAATTAAAAAAATGCATAAATAAAAAATTTTAATTTATTTTTTTCATTTCTTTAATACTTAATTTTTGTATTATTTTAGATGTAAAAAAATGTGGATTGAAAAAAAACAATGCTAATTCTGTATACTAAACTCTAAACCCAAAATTATGTTTCAGCAACATCATGTCTATTGATAAAAGCTGGACTACTAATCCATATCGACACCATCCCGAGTTCCAAGCAGGACTCAAAGCTTTTATTGAGAAGTCGAAGTTGCACCTTGATAGTAATGGTAAAATCAGATGTGCATGTGACAAATATGTGATAACCGTTACTTCAAGTACCCGACTGTAGTTGAACGCCATATAATTATAAATGGTTTCAGTAAGGCGTACAAAATTTGGATCTATCATGGTGAATCTTTTATTCCTCCCGTCGTCTTGCCAAGTAACGAAATGGCCGATTTAATCGACGATGTGATGTGGGAGTCGAGAGAAAATGATACCAACCTCGATGAAGGAACCTCGAATACAAGGGGTAGCGGTGTGGATGATGATTTTGCACAGTTGTTGGAAGAAATGGAAACTCAATTGTATACTGGTTGCATCTTTTCTTCCCTTGAGTTTCTAGCAAAGTTAATGCATATCAAGGTGAACAACAAATGGACTGATAGTTCATTTGATCAACTCCTTGAGCTCTTGCAATTAGCATTTCCCAAAGGCAACAAGGTTCCCCTTTCACATTATCTAGCCAAAAAGAAACTAAAGTCTATTGGCTTGGGGTATGAGTCGATACATGTGTGTAAAAATGATTGTTGTCTCTTTTGGAAAGAACATGATTCATTGCAAGTTTGTCCCGTTTGTAAAGAGAGCCGATGGATCGATAAAAACACCAAGGGTAAGAAAGTACCTCATAAGGTGTTACGGTACTTTCCTGTGACCCCTAGACTACAACGTTTATATTGTTCGAGGCACACTGCCAAAAATATGATTTGGCATAGTACCAGACGTTCAGAAGATGGTGTGATGATTCATCCTGTTGATGGGGAACATTGGCAAGATTTTGATAAAAAAATACCCCGACTTCTCGAGTGAACCCCGTAACGTACGCCTAGGTCTTTCAGCTGACGGTTTCAATCCATTTGGAAACATGTGTAATCCACATAGCACATGGCCGGTCATACTCACCACATACAATCTGCCACCCTGGCTTTGTATGAAAGAGTCATCATTCATGTTGACTTTGTTGATTCCAGGACCGAAAGCTCCAGGTAAGGATATGGATGTTTTCCTTAGACCGTTGGTGGAAGAGCTTAAACATTTGTGGAACTCAGGCGTACGTATTAAAGATGCGGCGACAAACACATTCTTCACGATGAGAGCTATGTTGTTGTGAACAATAAACGATTGGCCAGCTCGTAGTAGTTTATCGGGTTTGAGTGGGCAAGGGTATAGAGCATGTGCTACTTTCAATGAAGACACTCCTTCGTACCGTGCAACAAACAAAGTCGTATATATCGGTCATCGTTGTTTCCTAGATGCTAATGATCCGTTAAGAAAGAGGTTGGACTTTAATGGGATGGAAGAGACAAGACCCGCTCCGAGACACTTTAATAATGATGACATACAAGAGCAACTAGGTCATCTACTAACTCTTAAACCGGGTAAACATCCTGAGCATGGAGGCGGGGAGCCAATGCGGCAAGATTATGAGTTGAACTGGTCGAAACGAAGCATTTTCTTCGAACTCGAGTATTGGTCTTCTCTACAGTTGAAACACAACATAGATGTCATGCATGTCCAGAAAAATGTGGACGAGAGTTTGTTAGGTACTCTCCTAATGAACGATAAAAGCAAAGACACATCAAATGCACGAGAGGACTTGAGAATTCTAAACATTCGGAGAAATGAATGGTTGCAAAAAAAATGGTGACAAGTTTCATAGACCCCAGGCAAGATACTCTTTCACGAAATCTAGTCGACAACTCTTTTGTCAATTTATAAAAGAGGTTAAGCTGCCGGATGGGTTTGGTTCTAACATTAGTAAGAAAGTGAACGATACCAATACTAACATTATTGGGTTGAAATCGCATGACCACCACATTCTTATTCAACGTTTGATACCGATTGGAGTAAGAGGGTTGTTAGACTAAGATACTTATACACCTATTGTAGACCTTTGTACGTTTTTCAAGCAACTTTGTTCCAGAACATTGAAGGTGGAGGATATGAGGAAAGCAAAAGTAGACATTATTGCAATCTTGTGCAAGTTAGAATTGATTTATCCTTCGGCGTTTTTTGACATTATGGTTCATTTACTTTTGCATTTACCTGATGAAGCAATTGTTGGAGGCCCGGTTTGTATGAGATGGATGTTTCCATTCGAGAGATATATGAAAAAACTAAAAAAATATGTCAGAAACAAGGCGAAGCCAGAAGGTTCTATAGCTGAGGGTTATGTTGCTGAAGAAGCTTTATCATTTAGTTCAATGTACCTTCGAGATGTAAAGAATCGTCCGGAAAGAAATGTAGATGTTGTCATTGAAAAAACAAAGTTTTGGATGTTTGAGTCTAAATGTCGACCGACCAGCACAACTCAAATCAAAACTCTTAATTTAACGGAAATGCATAACATGGAATGGTTTGTATTGAATAGCTGTGAAGAAGTCAGACAGTATATCAAGTAATTAATCTTATCTCTAACTTTCATTTTTAATTTTTTATTTTATCTTTTTAAATCTATATCTTTTGGTCATCAACATAGGAAATTCAAATCTGAGCATCCCCAAAGTGATGAAAAGAGAGAATTTCGTAATTGGTTTCGTGAAAAGGTAATATAAATTAATAAACAAATTTTTTTCATTGATCTAACGAATACATAATACATATTAATTTATAATTGTTAGGTTCATCAAATGAAAATAGAAAAATCTCCAGAATTCCACGAAGAGTTGTCGGTTCTTGCAATGGGCCCGCAAATGAATGCCTATTCTTACACCGCATGCATAGTCAATGGTGTTAGGTTTATGGTACTTAGTCGTGACACACAACGTACAACACAAAACTCTGGGGTTTTAGCGGTGGGTGAGAAAGGCGAGAAGTATTATGGCCAGTTAGAAGAGATTATAGAGTTGAGGTATACACATGATTATTCAACTGTACTATTTCGTTGCAAGTGGTTTGATACTCGAACAGGAGTTATTTCTAGTGATAGTTTCACCACTATCGACACACGACGCGAAGCATACAAAGATGATCAACTCATATATGCATCACAAGCCAAACAAGTGTTCTACATCAGAGAGCCAAACAATAACCATCAGTGTGTTGTCGAGCATGTTAATCATCGAAGTATTTGGGATCTACCATCGAACGATGACCTTGTTCAAAATGTTGACAATGTCTCACACGAAAATGTAGACGATGTCGATGTACTTCAAAATATCTCTTCATCCGATGCTCCACTTTTTATCGATTTCAGCATGTACTTTCAAAACATTCCTAGAGTCATTGTTGATGTCGAAAGTGCATCTGAAGTTCCTCCGCCAACTGGTAGAGTCAATGATGTTTCTGATTGCGATACTGATTACGATGACACCGATTCTGACTATGATACCGAAGAAGACACTGAAGGATATGAGGAAGATTCTGATTAGAATAGTTCTTATGTAATATGTATTTGTAATATGTGTTTGTAATATGAACTGTATTTAGATTTCTAGTTTAAATGGAAATGTTTATTCCTATCTAAATGTTTATTCCTATCTAAATGTTTATTTCTATGTAATGTGTATCTATAATAAAAATTGTATTTGTATATCTTATAATTTTTCAGGAAATGATGAGAGTGTGGCTGTTGTTTATGTTTACCATGGCTGTTGTCATGGGTCGTGGACATGGGGGAGACGGAGCTGAGGACCCACCTTTCCCAGGTGGTAGAGGTCCTGGCCAGCACGAGCAGGACGGTAAGTCTTATCATGACTTTTTATTTACTATTTTTGTTCAATTATCACAAATTAAATATCGTTTCTAATAATTTTTAATTACATTTGTAGTTGAGGGACGTGCCCGAAGGAAAGCTCGAGGAAAAGCAAAAAATATAAAGCTTGAAAAAGCAATCTTGCAGAACCAGGGGAAACCAATAGCCATGCAATTTGATAGGGATATCACATTTAATCCCGTAGGAGAGGTGGGAGACATGTTTTCCCGAGAAGTTGGGAAAACAATGTGGCAAATGGTCCCTTTCGACAAATGGAGTTGGAAAAGAGTTTCCCCTGATATAAAGGACACTGTATTACAACATTTAGCGGTAATTATTTATTTAAATATATTTTATAGGTTTAACTATAATTGTTTCTTACTTGGTTAACTTTTTTTTATTGTAGACAAAGTTTGATCTCAATCAAATATGCCAGGATGCACAAGCTACTTTATTGACAGAGAGTTTTCAAGCAGCCTTGTTAAGAGGTTTTCGAGAGCGTAAAGCCAACGCAAAAGAATATTTCAAGATGGTCGGAGGGTATGAAGATATCCCGAGAGCATTGGCAAATCCTCCGGATGGTATGCTTGTTGATAACTGGGAGAAGACAGTTGAGTATTTTCAAACTGACGAACACAAAATTGCTTCAAAAAGGAACAAAAAAATCCGTGAAAAGCAAACAATTGTGAATCGTGGGGGTTCGAGCTCGTATAGCAGTACTTGCTATAAGAAGGTACCGTACGATACATGTAATTATTTATTTAAAATATAATCTAATTTTTAAACTTAAACAGAACCTTAAGAGAGTGGAAACATTTCGCAAAGCTCATACCGATAAGAATGGTGTATTTGTTACTGCTGAATCGGAACAACAATATGTAAGTATTTAACTATAATTTTATCATATATTTAAATGTTTATTTATACTTAATTGTTACTCACTTTTGGGAGTTACAGAATCGGTTAGTTGAAGAGCTGCTAGAACAAACTCAAGGTGAAAGTGAGTTTACGCCAACTCAAGAAAGAGCTACGTTCGAGAAAGTATTAGGAGAGCGACGTGGCCACATTAGAGGCATTGGCCGCAAACCTTCTGGTCTCCCGACGATTCCACAGCCTTCGCAACCATCACAACCACCATCACAACCATCACAGGTAAAATAGCAATCTACTTTAGCATCGTAAAATGCATGTTGATTTGGTAGTTTTGGTTTTGTGGTGGTTATTTGCTAAAAAGTTTGGTAATTTGGTTTTTGTCCCAAGTGCAAAATATAGCAATGTACTTTGGTTTTCTATCTTACTTTAAAAATAACAATGTATTTTGATAGTTTTTGTTTATGTTTGACGATCTAACTTATAAGTTTATATATATTGTTATTAATTATGTAGTTGGAAAATCTTCGTGCAATGCTCGCCGACCCGGCATGTAGGGATGAGCTTTATTCGTTTTTTCAATCCCAAAATAATCAAGGAAACGATGGGAACGGCGATGAGGGTATGTAAGAATGGGTTTTATTTGCATATGTTGTCTCGTTTTGCTACTTAGTAGATTGTAAAAATTTTGTTGTTTTGCTACTCGGATAGTATGACTTTTGATATTTAATTGTATTTTGGATGTTTGTTTGTAATAGGATATTTGTTTGACACTATTATGTTTGATATTTAATAGGATGTTTGTTTTGTAATTAGCGTCGACACTATTGGTTTTGATATTTAATCGAATATTCTTATTACCGGCGACACTTTTACCTGCGATATTATCACCGGCAACACTTTTACCTGCGATATTATCACCGGCAACGAAAATCATTATTTAAAAAAAAAATGAAAACAAATTACCGGCGACACTTTTACCGGCGACACTTTTACCGGCGACAAATGTCATTCCCGGCGACAACATTATTAGCGGCGACACTACTCATTAGCGGCGACTATTATCATTAGCGGCGACAAACTGATCAATAGCGACGAGGCAGTAGCGGCGACGCGTCGCCGCTATTATCAGTACCGGCGATTTTTGGGACTTTTACCGGCGACTTTTGTCGCCGGTAATGGCCTTTTTCCTTGTGGTGATTTTTTGGATGTTTCAAAAAACATGGTGTTGTCCCCCAGAAAACATTCAGAATTGCATGATCGAACTTCTTGATTCAAGGTATCTTTCAAATATTCAAGTAAATATATACATAATTATTGATGTGAAAAAAATAATTAAGTGACTGGTCTTGAGAGAGTTAGGTCTCAATCTAGTCATTGACGGTAATTAAGCTAACATATAAGTTTAACAACAAACTTCAACATCCAAAGATAAACTCCTTGGCACAAAAGAGATAATGTTAAATCAATGGTCCATGTTACCAACAGAAGAAAAAAGTCACCGGAATAGTGGAATCGTGCCGAGAGTTGTTACAAATTTTTAAAATAGACAATATGAGAATGAACTAAAAAAAAAAAAAAAAAAAAAAAATTGGTATAGATTTTACAAATAAAATGATAAACTAAATCATTCTACTCTGATCAAACTTAATTAACAGCTTCCATAAAAATGCAACCATGTATAGTGGATTGTGTGTAGACTTTAAAATTAGGGTTTAGAAGAGATATTTCGAGTGGAGAGGCTTGATGAGGTTAGGGTTTAACCAATAGAGAGGCTTAGGAATGTGAGTTGAAAATTGGAATCATACATGATGTCGTGATGCAAAGTGATGGTCTACGACTTCTGTTTTGATGGTCCGTCTCTAATGGTGGTATGATTAAGCTATGAAGTGTGATCGATTAGGGTAGAATAAATGATAAAACATTAAAGGTCAAACATCAAATTTCATATATTTTTAGCAATAAGTTCTCATTCATTTTTGAGATAGGGAAATAAGATACGAGAATTCACCTTTTTTTAGTGGCATAAAAAGAAATTGGTAAAACATATCATTAAACTTTAGTGACATATAAAAAAGTATATGGCACGAAATAAAGAGTTATTAGTTGCATTTTAATTTTATATTCCGATAATAATATTAACATTAGTGACATAATTTATTAAGTACCATTAAATGTACTAATTTTATAGTGGCATGTAAAATGTCACTAAAAACATAATAATAATTATTATAGTAACACAAAAAAAATGTTATTAAAAATATGTGTCACTCATTTTGCTTGGAGTGGGATCTATCAAATTAGCTTTGAAGATTTTTGATACGGTCGTTAGCGTTCATGTGGGCGCTACTGATGTCAAAATTCAAAATATTCTTTATCTTCCATAATGATAAGATTGAAAAACTTTTTTACATGCGAGTAACTTAGTCTTTAATTAGATTAGGAATCGTTCTAAAGTCCCTAGGAACTTGAATTGGAATATGTGATGTTGTAACTATCTTACTGTTTGTTTTTGGCTTTGTTTGATCAGTAGCAAGCGTATTAATATTTTTTCTTTTTCTTTATACGCAGAGTTGATTCGATTTGGGCCATAGTGGATCGACTGACCAAGAGCGTGCATTTCATACCTATTCAAGAGGATATCGGCTGAGAAGCTAGCCGATATTTATGTGTGCGAGGTAGTTGCACGACATGGAGTGCCTGTATCAGTAGTATCATATCTAAATGTTAGGTTTACTTCCCAGTTTTGGAAGCGGTTTCATGACGAGATGGGGACTCGTCTTCACTTCAGCACCGCATTCCACCCTCAGACGGACGGGCAGAGCGAGAGAATGATTCAGATTCTTGAGAACATACTTCGGGCATATGTTCTAGATTTTGGTGGCATTTGGGATACGTGTCTTCCATTAGCGGAATTTTCATATAACAACAGTTATCAAGCCAGTATTGACCACCCTCTTTTTGAGATGCTTTACGGGAGGAAGTGTAGGACCCCGATTTGTTGGGGCGAGGTCGTTTAGAGGGTCAGAGGGAGAATTGAGGTGGTGCTCGAGACCACAGAGTTGATCCAGCAGGTCCATAGCAAACTGCGGACTGCGCAGAGTCGGCATAAGAGTTACGCCGACAGGAGGCGTTCGGACTTGGAGTTTCAGGTGGGCGATAGGGTCCTCCTGAAAGTGTCACCTTGGAAGGATGTCAATAGGTTCCGGAAGAGGGGCAAGCTGGGCCCTAGGTTCATTGGTCCTTTTAGGGTTTTGGCCGGTGTAGGTTGGGTTGCCTACCATTTGTATCTTCCAACAGAGCTTATCCAGATCCACAACACTTTCCACGTCTCTCAGTTGTGGAAGTGTTAGGTGGATGAGTCAGTAGTGATACCAATGGAGGATATTCAGGTTGATATCAGCCTGAATTATATCGAGAGGCCATTTGCGATCTTAGATCGGAAGACGAAGACCTTAAGAAACAAGGTGGTCCAGTTAGTGAAGGTGCAGTGGTAGCACCAGAAGGGTTCAGAGTGGACGTGGGAGACTAAGAAGGAGATGAGGGAGCACTATCCAGAGTTATATTCAGGATCGATAGCAACAGACTTCGAGGAAGAAGTATAAGATAAGTGGGGGAGAATTGAAACGTGATATGTGCATAATTAGTTAATTATTTAGCATATATTTTTAGTTATTTTTGATTAATTATGTGAATAATGTGGACAAAAGGTACTTAAAATGTTGTGAATTGTGTTTTCAGTCCAAAAGATATGCTTGGAAGCAAAAAGGAGAAAAGGGAAGCAATTGAAGATCAAAGAGTGAAAGAAGGGGATATACTCGGCGAGTAGATCGACCCTACTCGGCGAGTACACGAGGATATTCCAGAAGATAAATACGACTGATGATTCAAGACGGATAAGTATGGATCTACTCGGCGAGTTGATTCTGCTACTCGCCGAGTACACCCTGTTTTGGGATATCTATAAAAGACGAATCCTTATCTCATGGGATCATACTCCTGGCGATTTTTGAAGGTTTAGCTGCGACTAAGAGATTCAGAAGACGCTAAGGAACCCTAGGCTTCAATAGTTGGAAGAATTCAAGCAATTAGGTTAATTCTACCACTTAGACTTAGGAATTGAATATGTTTGCTTTAGTAAACTTTGTTTTTATGTTTGTTTCTACTGCAATTATGAGCTAAATTCGTTTTTGTTTCTGTTTGGGGAATACCAAAGAACTCCTATGGTTTGATTATTGATTCTTGCTTAATTGTCTATTGGTGATTTATTAAATTAAGTTTCTTAAAGAACCTTATGTATTAATCACTACTATTTTCTGTTAATTGGAAGGAAATTAGGTTGCATGAACATCACTTAATTGTTAACCTCATATGCCTATGTGAATGCTAAACCATATGCTTAGAAGTAATGATTATGAAACAAAGATTAATAAGAAAATAGGAAGATTAATGTGTGAGCTTGTTTGAGAAACCATCAACAAGAGGTTAATTGAATTAATAACTTAATTGACCATTACAAATCTTATTTAATCCAAATAATTAATCTAGGGAATTAATTAGTTTAAACACTTGATCAACGCTTAAATTAGTTAATTGTCTAAGGGTTAGGAGTAATGAATATGAACCTAACTATTATAATTGGTAACCAATAGCAATTAATCTACCTTAAACTTAAATAACCATAGGAGTGAATTGGTTGAACCTAAATGGAAACATCTTTATCAAATTTGGTGAATAGTTGTTGTTTTAGTTAATTAGTTAATTTAGTTTGTCTAAGTTTCTAGTCTTGCAAAACTAGATAAAAACCCTTTACTTTTATTATTTGTTTAGTTAAAATTAGTTATTAGTTTAATTTTCCGTTCCCTGAGTTCGATACCTTACTTATCAATCTATACCACTTAAAGATAGGTTCACTGCCTTTGTGTGCTCAATTTATTAATAAAAAGTAGGGATAAAACTTGTTGATTTTACACACATCAAGTTTTTGGTGCCGTTGCCGGGGAACGGTTCTAAATAATTAAGCTAATTCCTAATTTTTTCGATCCTTTGTGTGAGTTTACTTGCATAAAGTTCATTTATTGCAATTTAGTAATTAGTAATTAGGTTTTAGTATCTGTTTTAGTTAGTTTAAAAATTTAGAAATTTTTTTTTGAAACATCACTGATACTCGCCGAGTGCAATCGCACCTACTCGGCGAGTAGCAGTTTAGTTAGCAGTAGATTTTCTTTATTTTTACAATCATTTTGTTCTTTTTACGCTTTTTATTTGATTGATTTTAGGACTTTCATGACCAGAGGAGCAAATACACCACTGGTACCCCCGTTTGAAGAGCCCGAATCCGCATTGAAAAGAAACAAAGGGAAGGATGTGGAGAGTTCAAGCACACCAAAGAAATCACCATTGTCCAACTTGAAGACTGTTTTTGGGAAAAAGAAGAGCAGTAAATCAGGAGCTTCTAGCGCTTCTTTGATAATTGAGGAGCCAATTCAAGAAGATATTGGATACGAGACCGAGGAAGAAGAGGAGGCAACGTACGAGCAAGAAACCGAGTCAGAGGAAGAGTTAGCGTTCACTATGGCTAACATTGATGAAATCCCCATGGGAGAATGGAAGAAGAGGATGCGCGATGACCATGGCCCGGGACTTGTGCAACCCGCAATTCCCGCGACTGCTACCTTCGAGCTAAAAGGTCATATCCTAGCTTCACTCAAGGAAATACCTTTCTATGGGAAAGATCATGAAGATGCCTACAAACATTTGGATGAAGTAAATGATGTTGCTGATTACTTCAACATTCCAAATGTAACCCGCGAAACTCAACTACTTCGTATGCATCCGGTAACCTTCAAGGGTGCTGCTAAAGACTGGCTCAAGTCACTTCCCCCCGGATCAGACACTACTTGGGCCAGAATGAAGGAAGAATTTATTGATCACTTTTGCCCACCATCCAAGATAGCCAAACTGAAGAAGGCCATTGCAAACTTTGAACAACAAGCTGGAGAGTCTTTATATGAAGCATGGGAGAGGTACAAAGATCTGCTAAGAAACTGCCCACACCATGATCTAAACAGCCAGCAAGAAGTTTCCATCTTCTATGATGGAGTCAATGTCACAACCCGGCAGTTGCTAGACTCGCAAGGCCCACTTACAAAGAAGCCACCCCCGGTGATTAAAGAATTGATTGAAGAATTCTCTAAACACTCTAGAGAATACCACAACCCTAGGAATGATGTCACGAGGGGAGCCGCATACGCTGCTACTGAAGATTTATCCGCGGTCATGGCCATGTTAAAAACCATGGATAGGAGAATGGACAAAATGGATCAGACTATCCATGCTATGCGGGTGGGTTGTGAAAACTGCAATGGACCTCACCTCACTAGAGATTGCGATTTGGATGAGAATGGCAACAAGAAGGCACAAGCATGTTATTCGAGCGGTGACCGGTATGATGAGGACTGGTGCAAACAAAAGAAAGAGTGGCTGCCTTACGAAGAGTACAAGAAGGCCAAGGAGGAGAAGTATAGACAAAAAGGGAGAGGCTTTTTTCAAAAGGAGGAGCTGGTGCAAGAGAGGAAGCCAAGCTTGGAAGATATGCTTACTAAATTTGTGGCCGCTTCCGAGAAAAGACATAGTGACCATGATGCTGCTATCCAAGAAACAAGAACAATGCTCAGGAACCAGCAAGCATCCATCCACAGCATAGAAACGCAGCTTGGGCAACTTGCTCAACAACTAAACCAAAGGTCACCGGGTGAGCTTCCTAGCAAAACCGAGAACAACCCATGAGGCACACAAGTAAACATTGTCACAACAAGAAGTGGGAAGATCATCACTCCCCTGGCCCCCATTCGAACTGAAGCAACCAGGGACTCGCAGAAGGAAGGAACGGAAGAACAAGCAGAAAACCAAGATTCACAATCTGAGAGTTCTACTCGCCGAGTAGGGCCGATGGACTCGGCGAGTACCCCAGCTAAAACGAATGAACAGCCTCCCTTAAAGCCATACCAACCTCCAATGCCATACCCAGCCCGAGCCAAGAAAGAGAAGCAGGAAGAGGAATATCAGAAGTTTCTAGACCACATTAAAACTCTTCAAATCAACATTCCTTTCATTGAAGCCGTCATGCAAATGCCCAAGTATGCTAAGTTCCTTAAGGAACTCCTCACCAATAGAAGAAAGATGGAGGAAGTGCAGAAGGTAGTGCTTAATGAGAACTGCTCCGCCGCAATGCTAAACAAGTTACCAAAGAAGAAGGGTGATCCGGGGAGCTTAACTTTACCTTTCCAATTTGGCAACTTGGCTGCAATTCATGCCTTAGCTGATTCTGGAGCAAGTGTGAACCTTATGCCATACTCGTTCTTTAAGAAGCTAGACCTCCCGGAGCCAAGGCCAATTCGAATGGCAATTCATTTGGCAAACAAGACTATCACCTTCCCAAGAGGCATTTGTGAAGATTTGCTAGTGAAAGTGGACAAAATTTTCTTCCCGGCTGATTTCATCATTCTAGACATGGAGGCGGATCCGCAAGTGCCAATTATCCTTGGAAGGCCCTTCCTCAACACAGCTAGCGCTATCGTAGACATGAGAGATTCTAAGCTCACATTGTGAGTTGGGGACGACTCAGTAACATTCGGGGTAGACCAAGCCATGAAGTACTCAAGGAGTAGTGACGACACGGCTTTCTCAATCGACATGCTCGACGAACTATTGGAGGAAGACATACCTGAAGATTCCAGCAAGTTTGCAGCTTTGGACGAAGCATTTGACCCAGAAAAGGACTTACTAGAGATTGAAAGACTGTTGGAAGAAGCGGAGTATAAAGAAATAAAGAAGCAATCTGAGAGCCCTACTCGCCGAGTAGACCCGATCTACTCGCCGAGTACATCTGAAGAAAAGCCAGAAGTCATGAATGTAGCTGCAAACTCGCCGAGTACCAAACCTGCACTCGGCGAGTCCGTCACTAAGAACAACCAAATGGAGCTTAAAACACTACCTAACCATCTGGAGTATGCCTTTCTGGAAGATGGAAATTAGAAGCCTCTGATCATAGCCTCGGATCTATCCAAGACGAAAAAGGAAGAACTTGTACGCGTGTTGAAGAAAAGGAAAAGAGCCATCGCATGGAGCATCTCTGACATCAAAGGAATAAGCCCATCCTATTGCTCTCACAAAATCAATTTAGAAGAAGGAGCAAGGCCGGTGGTGCAACACCAAAGACGATTGAACCCGAACATGCAAGAAGTCGTCAAGAAGGAGGTGGTCAAGCTCTTAGATGCAGGAATCATCTACTCCATTTCCGATAGTCCATGGGTGAGTCCGGTCCAAGTGGTGCCCAAGAAAGGAGGAATGACGGTCATCGCCAACGAAAAGAACGAGTTAATTCCAACGCGAACGGTAACCGGTTGGCGAGTGTGCATCGATTATCGAAAGCTAAACGATGCCACTCACAAAGACCATTTCCCCCTTCCTTTCATAGATCAAATGTTAGAGAGACTATCGGGACATAGCTATTACTGCTTTCTAGATGGGTTTTTAGGGTATTTTCAAATACCCATAGACCCAATGGACCTAGAAAAGACCACTTTCACATGCCCAAGTGGGACTTTCGCCTATAGACGCATGCCTTTTGGACTATGCAATGCACCTGCGATATTTCAAAGGTGCATGATCGCCATATTCCATGATATGGTGGAAAAGTTCATGGAGGTCTTTATGGATGACTTTTCTGTATTCGGATCTTCTTTCAATGACTGTCTCACAAATCTTGACTCAATGCTTGCTAGGTGTAAGAAAACCGACTTGGTCCTAAATTGGGAAAAATGTCACTTCATGGTCAAAGAGGGTATAGTCTTGGGACACAAAGTCTCTAAAGAGGGAATTGAGGTGGATCGGGCAAAGATAGACACCATTGCCAAACTACCCCCACCAACTAATGTGAAGGGCATTAGAAGTTTTTTGGGACACGCAGGTTTTTACCGGCGTTTTATAAAGGATTTTTCCAAAATCACGAAACCTCTAACACAATTATTACTAAAAGATGCACCCTTTAATTTTACTAAAGAGTGTTTAGAGGCATTTGAATTTCTAAAGGAAAAATTAACTAATGCCCTGATCATTATAGCACCAAATTGGAACTTACCCTTTGAGATCATGTGTGATGCTAGTGATTATGCACTAGGAGCGGTCCTTGGTCAAAGGGTTGATAAGCACTTTCAACCCATCTATTATGCAAGCAAGACCCTAAACCCCGCCCAAGAGAATTATACTACTACTGAAAAAGAATTGTTAGCCGTGGTTTATGCTTTTGACAAGTTTCGCCCTTACTTGGTTTTATCTAAAACCACTGTTTTTACTGACCACTCGGCTATCAAGTATTTGTTTTCCAAACAGGATGCCAAGCCAAGACTAATACGATGGGTGCTGCTTCTTCAAGAATTCGATATAGAGATACGAGACAAGAAAGGAATGGAGAATGTAGCAACCGATCATTTATCTAGGCTCGAGAACCCGCAATTGCAAGAAGATAAGGATGGAGACGACTTTCCGGATGAATACATTATGGTGTTCGTAGGAGAGGAGCCATGGTTCGCAGACATAGCTAACTATTTAGCTACAAATTACATCCCGAAGGATTATAGTAGTCAACAAAAGAAGAAATTATTTGCGGAGATCAAATATTACTTTTGGGACGATCCATACCTCTTTCGAAGCTGTGCGGATGGAATTATAAGAAGGTGTGTGTTCGGGAAGGAAAGTCGAAGAATACTAGAACATTTCCATAGCGGGCCCACGGGAGGACATCATGGAGCACACTATACCGCAAAGAAGATCTTTGACATTGGGTTCTATTGGCCTACAATCTTCAAAGATGCAGCCCAATATGTCAAAGAATGTGATGCTTGCCAAAGGGTGGGAAACATTTCATCTCAAAATGAAATGTCACAACATAGCATTAAAGTGTGCGAGGTGTTCGACGTATGGGGTATTGACTTCATGGGACCTTTTCCCACATCCAAAGGAAACAAGTACATACTAGTGGCGGTCGATTATGTCTCAAAATGGGCGGAGGCACAGGCTTTACCTACAAATGACGGACGGGTAGTAGTACGATTCTTAAAGAAACTATTCTCCCGGTTTGGTGTTCCGAAGGCCCTGATTAGTGACTGAGGCACACACTTTGCCAATGATCAATTGGAAAAGGTGCTCAAGAAATACGGGGTGACCCATAAGTTCTCCACGTCATACCATCCACAAACTAGTGGACAAACTGAAGTGACCAATCGAGCCTTGAAGCGTATTTTAGAGAAGTCGGTGGGAAGCAACCACAAGGAATGGTCGGATAAATTGGATGACGCGCTATGGGCATTTTGTACCGCTTTCAAAACACCTATTGGTACTACACCATATAGGTTAGTTTACAGAAAGCAATGCCATTTACCGGTCGAGATCGAGCATAAGGCATATTGGGCTTTAAAGAGGTGCAACTTCGATATAGAAGAATTGAAGACCAACCGTTTGATGCAAATGAATGCCCTTGAAGAACTCCGAAATGATGCTTATTCTAGTTCGTGGCTATATAAAGAAAAGACCAAGAGATGGCATGATAAAAGAATCAAGAGCAAAGACATTCATGAAGGCCAAAAAGTATTGCTTTTCAATTCCCGATTAAAAGTTTTCTCGGGCAAACTTAAATCAAGGTGGGATGGTCCCTTTTTGGTCAAGACGGTGTTTCCTCACGGGGCTATAGAATTGATATCAAGAGACCGCACACCATTCAAATTCAATGGTCATAGAGTGAAGAAATATGAAGAAGGTGTCCCCCGAAATGAAGGATTGGAGGAGCTGCTACTGTGCGGAATTGCAAACACGTAGACGGGGCGGAGTCCAGCTAATGACTCCATCAAAAGAAGCGCTTCTCGGGAGGCAACCCGAGTTTCAAGTTTGCATTTTCTTTCCTTTTCTTTATTTTTCATATTGTTTTTTTCATTCTTCTTCGTTTATTCTATGTCTCTAAGTGCTTGAGGACAAGCTATGCTTTGAGTGTGGGGTGGAAGGGCTAAACAAATAAATTGATACAGTAAAATTGGCAAATTTACAAATTTTTTCAACCTGTGACATCTACTCGATGAGTATATCGACTATACTCGGCGAGTAAATGCCCAATTACAGCCAAAAGTTGATAACACGCGTGTCTACTCGGCGAGTAGACCCATTCTACTCGGCGAGTAGCCGGTTCAAACCCAGTAAAATAAAACCTTTAAAAATTGTTATTATCCACCAATTCATCCCAACACTCGCCGAGCACTTCCTCTCAGCCGCCTCCCTAAGCATTTTTCAAGAACTCTCCAAATTTCTACTCTTTTCTCTTCATTCAAGCAACAAGGTAACATCTTTACCCTTTAATTTCATGAAAGGTTCAATCTTTGTCACAGATTTACCCATATTTGATGTGATTTCGGATTTGGAGAGTTTTTCCCAATTTCTAGGGTTTTGATTTAGTCATGAATTAGATGTTGTTAGGAGTAATTTCTTCAAGATCTATGGTTAGAAAAGTAATTACAACAAAACCCTATGAACAATTTGGACTATTGCACAGATTACACAGATCCGATCTCAATCTGTCAAGAAGTTCATACTACTCGCCGAGTAGGTTCGTGTACTCGGCGAGTAGGTCACAATCAGATCTTATATTTTCCTGTTTTAATTACTGGGTGTTGTTTGTTGCTATGTTTTTGATATGTGTATGCAGATAGCATGGCAAGAAGAGGTCAATCCTCACATGGGGGAAGCCATGGTGATATGCCATGGTTAGCCTTTCAACAAATCACCTCCAAATCATCCAAAACTCGAGCCCTAAACAGGTTGGAAGCACTTCGACAGAAAGAAATCCACTTACCGAATGCAGTGGAATGGGGATGGATGGGCAATGTTGGCTTGGAAGAGGAACTCACCCCATATTTGGTGAAAGATTGTAACTTGGGTTATGCCAACATCACTTGTGATGGTTGGTTGCAATTGTTCAAGATCCAAGAGCCGGTATACGCGGAGTTGTGCTGGGAATTCTTTGCTACCATCTCATTCCGAGGTGGTAGTGAGTTTTACAATCCTAACACGATTTTGTTTTCTTTGGGTGGGGAGTTGCGATAATGCAGCATGGTTGAGTTCTCTTGGCGGTTGGGCATCTACGATTAAGACATGGTGATGACGGATTATTTTGAAGCCTTCTTGGAGAACACCTACAAAGAACTTCCCGAGGAGGTGGTGGCATTGACATGGTGGAGTACAATTGCTAACCGAGTCTACATACCTTCCACTGCTCAAGAAGGTCATATCCGTTCTTCGATCCACCGACTCATTCACCGGTTCGTTGCAAGCACGATCAACATGCGGAAGGATGGGGACAAAGTTCCCACCCTTGATATCTTTTACTTGTGGAGTATCATCACTCCCGACGTCTTCTGCAACCTTCCGTACTGCATTGCTAAATTTCTTGCGGAGGGGGCGGTCAAAGAGAAGATAAACTCGAAGACAAATGGGGGCATGTTCATTACTCGGCTTGCGAAATCATTTGGGATCTTGGATTTGCCGCAAGCTCAAGCGCTAACGATTATCCACCCTCCTCCGTTCAACACTGCACTTTATAGGAGGGCTCGGATAGTTGAAAATTTTGATGATTCCTTTACTATCCCGAATGAAGATGAGCTGGCAGTCCCCGAGGAGCCGGGAAGGCGGGTTAGGCCAAGGAGCGAGCGGGTACAGGAAGACCCACCGGTTATTCTGGTGGAGGATAACGAGGGTTGGAACCAAGTAGAGTACCGACACTACTTGGATGATATTGGGCGAGGGGTTAATTACACCAATCAATCCTTCGAGTATCTTTTCCAACAAATGCACATTGCCCCGCGACCTGGACCCGGCTACCCTTATATTATGGATTGGGACGAGAGGATGCGAAGAAGGGGTGGAGAAGGAGGTAGTGGAGCAGGAGGAGCCAGAATGGAAGAGAAAGATTGAAGATTTTGTTTTGTTTTGTTTTGTTTTATTTATGATGTTTGTTTTAAGACAATTGTGGACATGTTGGATTTGGCTATGTGGTTGAAATATTAGTGTTACTTTTAGTTTTCTTTTCAGGTATTGAAGCTAGGAGGCATGCTAATTAGGAAGGGTCAAGAGAGGAATGAGAGTCTTTATGAGTGATTATGGAGTCTTGTTCCTAGGATTGAGTCCGTACGAGTCAAGAGTCTTATGGAGTGTTGCTGCTTAGGAAATTCGTGTGAGAGTACATTTATATTTCCATGTCAACACCGAAGTGAAGAGAGACAGCGGTTCAAGGAATTATGGAAATATACTCCCTACTCGCCGAGTGCACTAACACTACTCGGCGAGTACATCTGCTTTTACACGAATTGCTTTGCCATCGAGTTCTACTCGCCGAGTCTTCACGCCTACTCGCCGAGTAGCCTGCTGCAGGAGGAGTTTCTGAATTGCTATGGCTAATTTTTCTGCACCATTCATATACTCTTTATGAATTACTACTGAATATTGTTCAACAACCCTTTTCCTTGGAGTTTTTCGAGCTATCAACCACACGAGACGTATGACGCCCGTGCCATGGATGAGCTGTTCCCATGGTTAAAGTCACTAGAAGAAGGAGTTGAAGAAGAGAGTGTCAACCTAGCGCCTGCTACCCCAGGGGAGTTTGTTCCAACTTTCTCTCTATTTGCATTTTTAGTTGGTATAATATGCAATGAGGGCATTGCATAAAATAAGTGTGGGGTAGGGGTTAGTCACATCTAAGAACACTTAGAATCTTAATTTAGGCTAATTTTTAAAAAATTAAAAAATGCTTAGGTCTTAAATTAGAAAACTTTGGTAAAAAAATTAGGATTCCATATTAGAATTGTGTTAATAATTGCATGAAAACCCAAATGTTTAGTTGAGCCTATATACGTTCTAGTGCATTTGTGGCTTCCTTACTTCAGTGAAATCATGAGACAAAAACACGACCTTGCTCAGCCTGAGGGATGCAATAGTTTTAGCAGCCTAAACCTGAAATGTATCCAGGAAAGTTTTTATCATTAGCCAATAAAGGTTGAGATTGAGCGCCCCTGCTTAAGCATGTAGGGATTTGAGTGAAATTTTTTTTTTTGAGAAATACATGGAAAAAAAAAAGAGAAGAATTACTAGAAAAAGTTATAGGAATTTTGGAGCAAATGAAGTGAAGATCTAAAGATCAAAATTCCAAGAAATCCAAAAACTTGAACATACCAAAGGTCAATACAAGTTGGTGAATTCAAAGTTATCAAAGATTAAATATCAAGAAAGTGAAGAATTTAAAGAGCTCCATAGTGGTATCGAAAAGTTGTAATTCTAGAATATGTATGCTTGGGTTGCTCAATTAAAAATACCTTGAGGGTAAAGAGATTTTCTGAGGATGGATTCGGAGGGTTGCATAAAATGAGCATAGTTCGGGGTGAGTGGGTGAATGTTTTGAGGATTGTGAGTATTTGAAGTATGGGGGGTTTTTAGGAAATTTTAGACACAAATGCATGCGTTGCGGTCTTGACATAATGGCTGGGTTGGATTGGAGTTATTATATGTGTTCTAATATGTTTAAAATTTAGTTTTGCTTGGGGCAAGCAAAAGTCAAGTGTGGGGTATTTTGATATGTGCATAATTAGTTAATTATTTAACATATATTTTTAGTTATTTTTGATTAATTATGTGAATAATGTGGACAAAAGGTACTTAAAATGTTGTGAATTGTGTTTTCAGTCCAAAAGATATGCTTGGAAGCAAAAAGGAGAAAAGGGAAGCAATTGAAGATCAAAGAGTGAAAGAAGGGGATATACTCAGCGAGTAGATCGACCCTACTCGGCGAGTACATGAGGATATTCCAGAAGATAAATACGACTGATGATTCAAGACGGATAAGTATGGATCTACTCGGCGAGTTGATTCTGCTACTCGCCGAGTATACCCTGTTTTGGGATATATATATATAAAAGACGAATCCTTATCTCATGGGATCATAATCCTGGCGATTTTTGAAGGTTTAGCTGCGACTAAGAGATTCAGAAGACGCTAAGGAACCCTAGGCTTCAATAGTTGGAAGAATTCAAGCAATTAGGTTAATTCTACCACTTAGACTTAGGAATTGAATATGTTTGCTTTAGTAAACTTTGTTTTTATGTTTGTTTCTACTGCAATTATGAGCTAAATTCGTTTTTGTTTCTATTTCGGGAATACCAAAGAACTCCTATGGTTTGATTATTGATTCTTGCTTAATTGTCTATTGGTGATTTATTAAATTAAGTTTGTTAAAGAATCTTATGTATTAATCACTACTATTTTCTATTAATTGGAAGGCAATTAGGTTGCATGAACATCACTTAATTGTTAACCTCATATGCCTATGTGAATGCTAAACCATATGCTTAGAAGTAATGATTATGAAACTAAGATTAATAAGAAAATAGGAAGATTAATGTGTGAGCTTGTTTGAGAAACCATCAACAAAAGGTTAATTGAATTAATAACTTAATTGACCATTACAAATCTTATTTAATCCAAATAATTAATCTAGGGAATTAATTAGTTTAAACACTTGATCAACGCTTAAATTAGTTAATTGTCTAAGGGTTAGGAGTAATGAATATGAACCTAACTATTATAATTGGTAACCAATAGCAATTAATCTACCTTAAACTTAAATAACCATAGGAGTGAATTGGTTGAACCTAAATGGAAACATCTTTATCAAATTTGGTGAATAGTTGTTGCTTTAGTTAATTAGTTAATTTAGTTTGTCTAAGTTTCTAGTCTTGCAAAACTAGAGAAAAACCCTTTACTTTTATTATTTGTTTAGTTAAAATTAGTTATTAGTTTAATTTTCCGTTCCCTGAGTTCGATACCTTACTTATCAATCTATACCACTTAAAGACAGGTTCACTTCCTTTGTGTGCTCAATTTATTAATAAAAAGTAGGGATAAAACTAGTTGATTTTACACACATCATAACGCCCTATTCCCGGTATGTAATTTAAATAAAGTATTTTTCCTTTCTTAAGAGGTACTAGACGAATCAGTAGCCCAACTCGTCGAGTAGAGATGGGAATTGCACGCGTCTTTAGTAGGCGACTCGACGAGTCTGTATCCCGGACTCGACGAGTCCGCTAGTCTGGATAAATCCCTACACCCCAGGGTTTTCATACTATTTAAACGTCATTATAGCCTCCCACCCCAGCCTCCAGCACCTTTAGAGCATTTCTTTGTAAAACCCTAGTTCCCATTGTTGAGCTTGAGTGTTTTGTGATAGCTTAGGAGTTATAGAAGAGAAGGAAGGAAAGAGGATCAATAGAAAAAGAAGGAGATCCAAGAACTAGCTTCCATCTGCATCATATTTTGGTAATAAAGTTATTACATTGCTTATTCTTCCATTGAACCCTCTTTTATGCTTGTTTATGTCTCTTTTGGAGCCTTATATGATTCAAACTCCAGATTTGAGCTCTCCTTAGGATGGAGACCATAGATCTGGATGTTATTGAGCTCTAAAAACTCAATATAGCTACCTTTATGCAAATATAGCCTTGTTCCAAACCCTAAGTGCTTAGTGTTGGATGATTTTGGTGTTTTAGCCCCATTCATGTGTGCATGCATGTAAACTTGGAAACTTTACGTGCAAAACCAGCCCTAGAAGCCCAGATCTATGAATTGGATGCACTGAGACCAACTAGAAGCAACTGTATAGTAGTGGCATGCAGGATACTCGACGAGTCCAAGGCAATCTTCTTGCCTCAAGAATAGACTTGACGAGTTGTTCATACAACTCGGTGAGTCACAGCCTGGACGTGTTCATATGATGAAGGAGAACTCGACGAGTTGTTCATACAACTTGATGAGTCGGATGAAGTTAGATTCGATGTTAACTCGAAAGATGAACCCGTTGAGTTATTGCCCAACTCGACGAGTTGAAGCGAGTAGAGGATTAGAAAAGGTGTTAGTGACTCGGCGAGTTGGAGGCCCAACTTGGCGAGTTAGGTTGACCGAAAGTCGACTTTGACTAAGGTAAATTAGTCATTTTATCCTGAGAACAGTTATCAGTATCTGATTTAGTGTCTATGGAATTTGTAGCTGGAGAGTTTCGGAGGACCAGTCAACCAGCTTCAGATTTAGCATCTCAGCAGCCAGCGTTACGAGGTGAGTTTTTCTTCCAGTAGGAACGGGTCTATGACCACAATGTCGGCCCGTTTAGTTAGCAGTAGTTCTGGACTTTGGTCTGATGCAGTAGCTTAGTGTGCTTGATGTCTTTGTGATTCAAGCATGTCTTTGTATTATGTGTTCCGGACTTTGGTCCGATGTAGTAGCTTAGTGTGCTTGATGTCTTTGTGATTCAAGCATATCTTTGTATTATGTGTTCCGGACTTCGATCCGATGCAGTATGCCTTATCTGTGTTTATGCTAGTAGTTATGTTACGCCATGCTATGTTTAGTCAGTTTCCGGACTGCGGTCTAATGCAAAGGGCAAGGCCCTGGTTAGTTTCGGACTTCGGTCCGATGCAATTTCCGGACTTCGGTCTGATCCAGAGGGCAAGGCCCTGGTTAGTTCCGGACTTCGGTCCGATGTAGTTTCCGGACTTCGGTCTGATGCAGTGGGCAAGGCCCAGTAGTTGCTTTATATGTTATTGCATGGTATGTGGTAGATTGAGGGAGCTCACTAAGCTTTGTGCTTACAGTTTCAGTTTTTGGTTTCAGGTACTTCCGCAAGTAAAGGAAAGAGCTCGGGTTGATGGCATGATACACGCCACAACTTCAGTTTATCCTGGGAGTTTTTATTCGGATATATGTCTTGACATCAGTTGATTAGATACATTCACTTTTACATTTGGGGCATGTGATTCGTGGTTTTATTATATGATGATTAATTTCATGGTTTTAGTAATGTTTAAAAAAAATAACAAAATAGGTTGTATTCACTACAAGAAATATACCCTTTAGCGGCGACACTATTAGCGGCGACAAGGGGCTTTACCAGCGACTCTAGCTTGAGTCGCCGGTAAAGCCCCTTGTCGCCGCTAATAGTGTCGCCGCTAAAGGGTTGTCACCCGAATCCGCACTTTCCCCCTCTATTGCATCTCAACCGTTCGATGAGATATCCAATCCAACGGGTGGGGTGCCTTATCCGGTCTAACCTAATACCGGCGACACAGATGTCGCCGCTAATAGTCTGGTAAAAATGATGCGGTACCCTTCCCTCCAGTTTGTCGCCGCTATTACTGATTGTCGCCGGTATTGCCCCTAGCGTCGCCGCTAAAGGTGTCGCCGCTATTGGTCATCACAGATAAAAAAAAACGCACGCAGATAACCTCCCTTCTTCATATTCCTTTCTGTTTGCGTCCAATTTCCTTCACCATATCGCCGATTTCTTCTTCAATCTGCTTCTTTCAAGCAAATTTCTCCCCTCATTGTTCCAAGCAAGTGTCTCTAGGTGTGGTTAAAGCTTTGGGATCAATTTCTAACTCCATTTCTTGAAGAAAGGTAAGTTTTATTTTGATGATTTCATTTTTATGTTGTATGAATTTCGATTTGTAGCTTTATGTAGTGATTGAATGATAATAAATTGCTTATATTCTTTATTTTTGGAGGTGTTGTTTTGGATTAGAAGCATTGTTCCAAGCAAGTGGTTAAAGCTTTGGGATCAATTTCTAGGTACCTCCATTTCTTGAACAAAGGTAAGTTTTTTTTGATGATTTCATTTTTATTTTGTATGAATTTCGATTTGTAGCTTTATGTAGTGATTGAATGATAATAAATTGTTCATATTCTTGTTTTTGGTGATATTGTTTTGGATTAGAAGCAAGTTATTCAATTTTTTGTTTGTGGTTATTTAATTGCAATTAGTTGTATAGCTTCAAGTTGTATTTATATGTGAAATTATGTGATAATTGTCATATGTGAAAATTGGATTGTATATTTTGTATTTGTTTGAATATATGTGAATTTGGTATATTTATTCCAATGTATGTGTGTTTGATGTATATGTGGTATATTAGTAGAAATTATATGTATTTGTTATAAGTAGAATGTTATTGTGTGTATGTGAATGTATGTATGTTTGTTGTAAATGTGATATATGATTGTGAAACTTTTGTATTTGGTATAAATAAGATGTTATTATGTATATATGTGAAATTATGTGTATTTGGTTTAAATAGGATGTTATTTTGTGTGTATTTGTATTTGGTGTATATGTGGTATATGTATGTAAAAGTATGTGAATTTCACATTCTTATGTATTATGTAAAACTATGTGGTTTTGGTATAAGTAGCATGCTATAATTGAAATAAAAAAAAAATACATTATTTTTATAATTTGAAAAAAGAACACAAAAAAAACTATAAAATTGTTTAAAAACTTATATACAAAAACTAGAAAGCTTCTAGTTTTTACCCAAGCTAACTCCAAATTAATTAACCAATAAGTTATATAGTTAACTTATAATTGGAAAAAAAAACACAAAAAAAATTATAAAATTCGTTAAAAACTTATATACATTTTAATCTCGACGGTAAAAAAACAACACAACAACATAATACGTATGTAAAAGTATGTGGTTTTCTTATAAGTAGGATGCTATAATTGAAAAAAAAAATACATTATTTATAAATTGAAAAAAAAACACAAAAAAAAACTATAAAATTGTTTAAAAACTTATATACAAAAACTAGAAAGCTTCTAGCTTTTACCCAAGCTAACTCCAAATTAATTAACCAATAAGTTATATAGTTAACTTATAATTGGAAAAAAACACAAAAAAAAATTATAAAATTCTTTAAAAACTTATATACATTTTAATCTCGACGGTAAAAAAAACAACACAACAACATAATACGTATGTAAAAGTATGTGGTTTTCTTATAAGTAGGATGCTATAATTGAAAAAAAAATACATTATTTTTATAAATTGAAAAAACAAACACAAAAAAAAACTATAAAATTGTTTAAAAACTTATATACAAAAACTAGAAAGCTTCTAGTTTTTACCAAAGCTAACTCCAAATTAATTAACCAATAAGTTATATAGTTAACTTATAATTGGAAAAAAAAAACACAAAAAAAATTATAAAATTCTTTAAAAACTTATATACATTTTAATCTCGACGGTAAAAAAAACAACACAACAACATAATACGTATGTAAAAGTATGTGGTTTTCTTATAAGTAGGATGCTATAATTGAAAAAAAAAATAAAAATACATTATTTTTATAAATTGAAAAAAAAACACAAAAAAAAACTATAAAATTGTTTAAAAACTTATATACAAAAACTAGAAAGCTTCTAGTTTTTACCCAAGCTAACTTACATGTAATTTTAATTAAAATTAATTAAAAAAATGCATAAATAAAAAATTTTAATTTATTTTTTTCATTTCTTTAATACTTAATTTTTGTATTATTTTAGATGTAAAAAAATGTGGATTGAAAAAAAACAATGCTAATTCTGTATACTAAACTCTAAACCCAAAATTATGTTTCAGCAACATCATGTCTATTGATAAAAGCTGGACTACTAATCCATATCGACACCATCCCGAGTTCCAAGCAGGACTCAAAGCTTTTATTGAGAAGTCGAAGTTGCACCTTGATAGTAATGGTAAAATCAGATGTGCATGTGACAAATATGTGATAACCGTTACTTCAAGTACCCGACTGTAGTTGAACGCCATATAATTATAAATGGTTTCAGTAAGGCGTACAAAATTTGGATCTATCATGGTGAATCTTTTATTCCTCCCGTCGTCTTGCCAAGTAACGAAATGGCCGATTTAATCGACGATGTGATGTGGGAGTCGAGAGAAAATGATACCAACCTCGATGAAGGAACCTCGAATACAAGGGGTAGCGGTGTGGATGATGATTTTGCACAGTTGTTGGAAGAAATGGAAACTCAATTGTATACTGGTTGCATCTTTTCTTCCCTTGAGTTTCTAGCAAAGTTAATGCATATCAAGGTGAACAACAAATGGACTGATAGTTCATTTGATCAACTCCTTGAGCTCTTGCAATTAGCATTTCCCAAAGGCAACAAGGTTCCCCTTTCACATTATCTAGCCAAAAAGAAACTAAAGTCTATTGGCTTGGGGTATGAGTCGATACATGTGTGTAAAAATGATTGTTGTCTCTTTTGGAAAGAACATGATTCATTGCAAGTTTGTCCCGTTTGTAAAGAGAGCCGATGGATCGATAAAAACACCAAGGGTAAGAAAGTACCTCATAAGGTGTTACGGTACTTTCCTGTGACCCCTAGACTACAACGTTTATATTGTTCGAGGCACACTGCCAAAAATATGATTTGGCATAGTACCAGACGTTCAGAAGATGGTGTGATGATTCATCCTGTTGATGGGGAACATTGGCAAGATTTTGATAAAAAAATACCCCGACTTCTCGAGTGAACCCCGTAACGTACGCCTAGGTCTTTCAGCTGACGGTTTCAATCCATTTGGAAACATGTGTAATCCACATAGCACATGGCCGGTCATACTCACCACATACAATCTGCCACCCTGGCTTTGTATGAAAGAGTCATCATTCATGTTGACTTTGTTGATTCCAGGACCGAAAGCTCCAGGTAAGGATATGGATGTTTTCCTTAGACCGTTGGTGGAAGAGCTTAAACATTTGTGGAACTCAGGCGTACGTATTAAAGATGCGGCGACAAACACATTCTTCACGATGAGAGCTATGTTGTTGTGAACAATAAACGATTGGCCAGCTCGTAGTAGTTTATCGGGTTTGAGTGGGCAAGGGTATAGAGCATGTGCTACTTTCAATGAAGACACTCCTTCGTACCGTGCAACAAACAAAGTCGTATATATCGGTCATCGTTGTTTCCTAGATGCTAATGATCCGTTAAGAAAGAGGTTGGACTTTAATGGGATGGAAGAGACAAGACCCGCTCCGAGACACTTTAATAATGATGACATACAAGAGCAACTAGGTCATCTACTAACTCTTAAACCGGGTAAACATCCTGAGCATGGAGGCGGGGAGCCAATGCGGCAAGATTATGAGTTGAACTGGTCGAAACGAAGCATTTTCTTCGAACTCGAGTATTGGTCTTCTCTACAGTTGAAACACAACATAGATGTCATGCATGTCCAGAAAAATGTGGACGAGAGTTTGTTAGGTACTCTCCTAATGAACGATAAAAGCAAAGACACATCAAATGCACGAGAGGACTTGAGAATTCTAAACATTCGGAGAAATGAATGGTTGCAAAAAAAATGGTGACAAGTTTCATAGACCCCAGGCAAGATACTCTTTCACGAAATCTAGTCGACAACTCTTTTGTCAATTTATAAAAGAGGTTAAGCTGCCGGATGGGTTTGGTTCTAACATTAGTAAGAAAGTGAACGATACCAATACTAACATTATTGGGTTGAAATCGCATGACCACCACATTCTTATTCAACGTTTGATACCGATTGGAGTAAGAGGGTTGTTAGACTAAGATACTTATACACCTATTGTAGACCTTTGTACGTTTTTCAAGCAACTTTGTTCCAGAACATTGAAGGTGGAGGATATGAGGAAAGCAAAAGTAGACATTATTGCAATCTTGTGCAAGTTAGAATTGATTTATCCTTCGGCGTTTTTTGACATTATGGTTCATTTACTTTTGCATTTACCTGATGAAGCAATTGTTGGAGGCCCGGTTTGTATGAGATGGATGTTTCCATTCGAGAGATATATGAAAAAACTAAAAAAATATGTCAGAAACAAGGCGAAGCCAGAAGGTTCTATAGCTGAGGGTTATGTTGCTGAAGAAGCTTTATCATTTAGTTCAATGTACCTTCGAGATGTAAAGAATCGTCCGGAAAGAAATGTAGATGTTGTCATTGAAAAAACAAAGTTTTGGATGTTTGAGTCTAAATGTCGACCGACCAGCACAACTCAAATCAAAACTCTTAATTTAACGGAAATGCATAACATGGAATGGTTTGTATTGAATAGCTGTGAAGAAGTCAGACAGTATATCAAGTAATTAATCTTATCTCTAACTTTCATTTTTAATTTTTTATTTTATCTTTTTAAATCTATATCTTTTGGTCATCAACATAGGAAATTCAAATCTGAGCATCCCCAAAGTGATGAAAAGAGAGAATTTCGTAATTGGTTTCGTGAAAAGGTAATATAAATTAATAAACAAATTTTTTTCATTGATCTAACGAATACATAATACATATTAATTTATAATTGTTAGGTTCATCAAATGAAAATAGAAAAATCTCCAGAATTCCACGAAGAGTTGTCGGTTCTTGCAATGGGCCCGCAAATGAATGCCTATTCTTACACCGCATGCATAGTCAATGGTGTTAGGTTTATGGTACTTAGTCGTGACACACAACGTACAACACAAAACTCTGGGGTTTTAGCGGTGGGTGAGAAAGGCGAGAAGTATTATGGCCAGTTAGAAGAGATTATAGAGTTGAGGTATACACATGATTATTCAACTGTACTATTTCGTTGCAAGTGGTTTGATACTCGAACAGGAGTTATTTCTAGTGATAGTTTCACCACTATCGACACACGACGCGAAGCATACAAAGATGATCAACTCATATATGCATCACAAGCCAAACAAGTGTTCTACATCAGAGAGCCAAACAATAACCATCAGTGTGTTGTCGAGCATGTTAATCATCGAAGTATTTGGGATCTACCATCGAACGATGACCTTGTTCAAAATGTTGACAATGTCTCACACGAAAATGTAGACGATGTCGATGTACTTCAAAATATCTCTTCATCCGATGCTCCACTTTTTATCGATTTCAGCATGTACTTTCAAAACATTCCTAGAGTCATTGTTGATGTCGAAAGTGCATCTGAAGTTCCTCCGCCAACTGGTAGAGTCAATGATGTTTCTGATTGCGATACTGATTACGATGACACCGATTCTGACTATGATACCGAAGAAGACACTGAAGGATATGAGGAAGATTCTGATTAGAATAGTTCTTATGTAATATGTATTTGTAATATGTGTTTGTAATATGAACTGTATTTAGATTTCTAGTTTAAATGGAAATGTTTATTCCTATCTAAATGTTTATTCCTATCTAAATGTTTATTTCTATGTAATGTGTATCTATAATAAAAATTGTATTTGTATATCTTATAATTTTTCAGGAAATGATGAGAGTGTGGCTGTTGTTTATGTTTACCATGGCTGTTGTCATGGGTCGTGGACATGGGGGAGACGGAGCTGAGGACCCACCTTTCCCAGGTGGTAGAGGTCCTGGCCAGCACGAGCAGGACGGTAAGTCTTATCATGACTTTTTATTTACTATTTTTGTTCAATTATCACAAATTAAATATCGTTTCTAATAATTTTTAATTACATTTGTAGTTGAGGGACGTGCCCGAAGGAAAGCTCGAGGAAAAGCAAAAAATATAAAGCTTGAAAAAGCAATCTTGCAGAACCAGGGGAAACCAATAGCCATGCAATTTGATAGGGATATCACATTTAATCCCGTAGGAGAGGTGGGAGACATGTTTTCCCGAGAAGTTGGGAAAACAATGTGGCAAATGGTCCCTTTCGACAAATGGAGTTGGAAAAGAGTTTCCCCTGATATAAAGGACACTGTATTACAACATTTAGCGGTAATTATTTATTTAAATATATTTTATAGGTTTAACTATAATTGTTTCTTACTTGGTTAACTTTTTTTTATTGTAGACAAAGTTTGATCTCAATCAAATATGCCAGGATGCACAAGCTACTTTATTGACAGAGAGTTTTCAAGCAGCCTTGTTAAGAGGTTTTCGAGAGCGTAAAGCCAACGCAAAAGAATATTTCAAGATGGTCGGAGGGTATGAAGATATCCCGAGAGCATTGGCAAATCCTCCGGATGGTATGCTTGTTGATAACTGGGAGAAGACAGTTGAGTATTTTCAAACTGACGAACACAAAATTGCTTCAAAAAGGAACAAAAAAATCCGTGAAAAGCAAACAATTGTGAATCGTGGGGGTTCGAGCTCGTATAGCAGTACTTGCTATAAGAAGGTACCGTACGATACATGTAATTATTTATTTAAAATATAATCTAATTTTTAAACTTAAACAGAACCTTAAGAGAGTGGAAACATTTCGCAAAGCTCATACCGATAAGAATGGTGTATTTGTTACTGCTGAATCGGAACAACAATATGTAAGTATTTAACTATAATTTTATCATATATTTAAATGTTTATTTATACTTAATTGTTACTCACTTTTGGGAGTTACAGAATCGGTTAGTTGAAGAGCTGCTAGAACAAACTCAAGGTGAAAGTGAGTTTACGCCAACTCAAGAAAGAGCTACGTTCGAGAAAGTATTAGGAGAGCGACGTGGCCACATTAGAGGCATTGGCCGCAAACCTTCTGGTCTCCCGACGATTCCACAGCCTTCGCAACCATCACAACCACCATCACAACCATCACAGGTAAAATAGCAATCTACTTTAGCATCGTAAAATGCATGTTGATTTGGTAGTTTTGGTTTTGTGGTGGTTATTTGCTAAAAAGTTTGGTAATTTGGTTTTTGTCCCAAGTGCAAAATATAGCAATGTACTTTGGTTTTCTATCTTACTTTAAAAATAACAATGTATTTTGATAGTTTTTGTTTATGTTTGACGATCTAACTTATAAGTTTATATATATTGTTATTAATTATGTAGTTGGAAAATCTTCGTGCAATGCTCGCCGACCCGGCATGTAGGGATGAGCTTTATTCGTTTTTTCAATCCCAAAATAATCAAGGAAACGATGGGAACGGCGATGAGGGTATGTAAGAATGGGTTTTATTTGCATATGTTGTCTCGTTTTGCTACTTAGTAGATTGTAAAAATTTTGTTGTTTTGCTACTCGGATAGTATGACTTTTGATATTTAATTGTATTTTGGATGTTTGTTTGTAATAGGATATTTGTTTGACACTATTATGTTTGATATTTAATAGGATGTTTGTTTTGTAATTAGCGTCGACACTATTGGTTTTGATATTTAATCGAATATTCTTATTACCGGCGACACTTTTACCTGCGATATTATCACCGGCAACACTTTTACCTGCGATATTATCACCGGCAACGAAAATCATTATTTAAAAAAAAAATGAAAACAAATTACCGGCGACACTTTTACCGGCGACACTTTTGCCGGCGACACTTTTACCGGCGACAAATGTCATTCCCGGCGACAACATTATTAGCGGCGACACTACTCATTAGCGGCGACTATTATCATTAGCGGCGACAAACTGATCAATAGCGACGAGGCAGTAGCGGCGACGCGTCGCCGCTATTATCAGTACCGGCGATTTTTGGGACTTTTACCGGCGACTTTTGTCGCCGGTAATGGCCTTTTTCCTTGTGGTGATTTTTTGGATGTTTCAAAAAACATGGTGTTGTCCCCCAGAAAACATTCAGAATTGCATGATCGAACTTCTTGATTCAAGGTATCTTTCAAATATTCAAGTAAATATATACATAATTATTGATGTGAAAAAAATAATTAAGTGACTGGTCTTGAGAGAGTTAGGTCTCAATCTAGTCATTGACGGTAATTAAGCTAACATATAAGTTTAACAACAAACTTCAACATCCAAAGATAAACTCCTTGGCACAAAAGAGATAATGTTAAATCAATGGTCCATGTTACCAACAGAAGAAAAAAGTCACCGGAATAGTGGAATCGTGCCGAGAGTTGTTACAAATTTTTAAAATAGACAATATGAGAATGAACTAAAAAAAAAAAAAAAAAAAAAAAAATTGGTATAGATTTTACAAATAAAATGATAAACTAAATCATTCTACTCTGATCAAACTTAATTAACAGCTTCCATAAAAATGCAACCATGTATAGTGGATTGTGTGTAGACTTTAAAATTAGGGTTTAGAAGAGATATTTCGAGTGGAGAGGCTTGATGAGGTTAGGGTTTAACCAATAGAGAGGCTTAGGAATGTGAGTTGAAAATTGGAATCATACATGATGTCGTGATGCAAAGTGATGGTCTACGACTTCTGTTTTGATGGTCCGTCTCTAATGGTGGTATGATTAAGCTATGAAGTGTGATCGATTAGGGTAGAATAAATGATAAAACATTAAAGGTCAAACATCAAATTTCATATATTTTTAGCAATAAGTTCTCATTCATTTTTGAGATAGGGAAATAAGATACGAGAATTCACCTTTTTTTAGTGGCATAAAAAGAAATTGGTAAAACATATCATTAAACTTTAGTGACATATAAAAAAGTATATGGCACGAAATAAAGAGTTATTAGTTGCATTTTAATTTTATATTCCGATAATAATATTAACATTAGTGACATAATTTATTAAGTACCATTAAATGTACTAATTTTATAGTGGCATGTAAAATGTCACTAAAAACATAATAATAATTATTATAGTAACACAAAAAAAATGTTATTAAAAATATGTGTCACTCATTTTGCTTGGAGTGGGATCTATCAAATTAGCTTTGAAGATTTTTGATACGGTCGTTAGCGTTCATGTGGGCGCTACTGATGTCAAAATTCAAAATATTCTTTATCTTCCATAATGATAAGATTGAAAAACTTTTTTACATGCGAGTAACTTAGTCTTTAATTAGATTAGGAATCGTTCTAAAGTCCCTAGGAACTTGAATTGGAATATGTGATGTTGTAACTATCTTACTGTTTGTTTTTGGCTTTGTTTGATCAGTAGCAAGCGTATTAATATTTTTTCTTTTTCTTTATACAATTGCTTTTTCGTTGATAAAAAGTACAACTGTTTTCTAAAATTTAATCTTTATAATTAGATTATTAGTAATAATTATGATGCTAGTGAGTCACTGATGGAGAAAGATATCGTCCAAGTAGAGTCTATGGCTGACCGACTTTCTACACAACCCGTGTAGGATAAGAATCTCTACATACCAAACCAAATTCTCTCTCTCTCTCTCTCTCTCTCTCTCTCTCTCTCTCTCTCTCTCTCATACAAACAACTTCTCTATGTGTTTCTCTCTCTAAAGTATTCTCTTACTACCCATCATGTGTGGTTTTTCATCCATTAAGATTCAAACGTTACCCAAACCTGACGAAGATCTATATGAGAATTCGATGAAAAGGTCGTAAACTTGAAACAAATCTATCCACTTTGGTCATACTTTCACTTGGATCATCTTCATAACTGAAATGAAGAATTAAGCTACCATCATCTCCATCTGTTCAACCATATTTAGCTACTACTTTACACTTTCTGTTCTTTGTTTCACCATATTAGATCGGAAACCAGCTTTCAGAGGAATCAAAGATGATGTCTAGTGATGGGTTTTCATCATCTCCTTCTTCTCTTTCTGCTTTCATCCAAGACCCCATCACAAACCCTAACCCTAATTCTACAACTTCAGCTAAACGAAAACGTAATCTCCCTGGTACACCAGGTAAGCCATAGTTCACTCGATGTTACTTCAACTTGCTAATGGACTAGTGTTTCACAATCGTTTTTTATGTCTAGATCCAGATGCAGAAGTAGTAGCCTTATCTCCGACATCTCTGATGGCCACAAATCGGTTTCTATGTGAGATATGTAACAAAGGTTTTCAAAGAGATCAGAATTTGCAGCTTCATCGCAGAGGACACAATCTGCCATGGAAGCTTAAGCAAAGAAACAAGCTGGAAGTGGTGAAAAAGAAGGTTTACATCTGCCCGGAGAAAACCTGTGTTCATCATGACCCAGCTCGGGCTCTCGGAGATCTTACCGGAGTTAAGAAACATTTCAGCCGGAAACATGGTGAGAAGAAATGGAAGTGCGAGAAGTGTTCGAAGAAGTACGCAGTTCAATCGGATTGGAAGGCTCATAGCAAAATCTGTGGTACCAGAGAGTACAAGTGTGATTGCGGAACACTCTTTTCAAGGTAAATCAATAAATCATATGTTTCTCTTTATTTAAATTTTCCGATTATCAAAGCTTGTTCAATCAATTAGATCCTCAAATATAAAATCCATGAATTTACATGTGCGAATTAATTCATATCCATGTTGAACAACAGGAAAGATAGTTTCATAACGCATAGAGCATTTTGTGATGCTCTAACTGAAGAAAATTCAAGAATGGCTTCGTTTCCTATGATGTCAAGTACTGCAAATCTCAACTTTCGAAACGAGTTGATGATGATGAACGGTGGTGGTGGTGGTGGTGGCGTGGGTATGAGATTTCCGGGGATGTATGGTGGTGGGATGTTAGAAAGTAATCTTGATGTTAATGGAGCAAAACCCAGATTACCAATATGGTTAGACCAACATGGCAACGAACCCCATCTTGAAAACCCTAGCACATCGTCATTTTTGGGGTCATCAAGCTCGAACAACAACAATGGTGGAATGCTACCATCGGAAATGGTGCAGTGGTTGAATGGAAGCCAAGAAGCTGTGGTGGCAGCGTATTCTGGATTGCAATTGAAAGAGGAAGGAGAGAATAAAGGAGAAATGCAGATGAATGCTTTGTATAACTACGATACTTCCTCCACTCCACCACCACCTACTACCGCTCATATGTCCGCCACTGCACTATTACAGAAGGCAGCTCAAATGGGTTCGACAAGAAGTAGCAATCCAGGGGATAGCAACGGGTTCGGGCTCATGAGCACAAGTCTCTCAAACTTCAATTCTATGAAACACGACAACAATGACGAATTGATGATGATGATGACAACGACAGGGACAAAACAAAGCAAAGGAAACGTTACAAATGAGTCTCATGATGGGGATCTGACTAGAGATTTTCTTGGGGTAGGACGGAACGAAAGAAGATCGTTCAATTTGCATCAAGAACTATTCAAGTTCACTTCTTCAATAGATGATTCAAGTATATGAAAAAGGTTAATCAGAATTATGCATGAAATACACATGATAATGTCAGGAAGAGAACGAGAAAGGGACAAAAGGAGTCACAAGAGGGGAATAATATTGATAGTACAATGAGGTGGAATATGTTTGCATATGCATGTGTTATTGCAGCAGAAACAAAATTTTCTTAATTTTGTTTTAGGAAACCTATCTCGGTCTTGCCTGTCTATCCTCCTCGTGTACAACTTTTGATGCAAAATTTACTGTTCAGTGTGTGACTCTCTCTCTCTCTCTCTCTCTCTCTCTCTCTCTCTCTCTCTCTCTCTCTCTCTCTCTCTCTCTCTCTCTCTCTCTCTCTCTCTCTCTCTCTCTCTCTCTCTCTCTCTCTCTCTCTCTCAAAAACACACACGTATTAATAGTTTATGAATTACGATTTACGACTTCAATAATTAATTTTTATAATCTTTGGACAATATATACTTATAAATATCATGTCATTACTTTGATTAAATTAAAATTTTAATGAATAACTAGTTGGATGATCATGAAATACATGACCCGAGTAACAAACCAATGTTACCTCTTACCAACAACGTCCACATAAACTAATCGAAATAATTTGTCAAGCAAAATACCCAAAGAATTTTAAACAAATAATATACCCACCACATAGAAGCTGTCATTATCGTTTATGTCGGTGTTCTTCTACATTCGCGTCCAATAGGTTTGCTAGAGGTGAATGATCAATCAAGTTTTACACTTGTTTATCCATCATGGACGTAGTGCATATTAGCATTAATGTCTGTAACAATTTATCATATTTTGGATCTCACATGTAATAGTTATTGGTCTCAAAATCACCCTAATTAACCTTTTAATTGAGATGTTCTACCATATTTGTAAATGATTTGTGTTAGGTGTGGTGCCTATGTAACTGTTTGTGGGGTCTCATCTTGCTATTCATTAAGGCTTTCAAAAGATGTTGCATTTCATATTTCTTTAACTTATTCAAGATCTACGTTGACCTACTAGCTTTTTTTAACAAGATATACTTTTCTTTAAAATTTAATGTTCCAACCAACAAACACTTTGATCTCGGAAGGGCTATAGAACTAGTATCTCATCGTTTCTTTTGGGTGCCCCACAATAATACATTTGTTGGTCTTGGACATTAGTTTGTTGGAAGTCTCACGCTTCACCTTAGCTTGAAACCTTATAACTTCAAGAAAGACAATTGATTTACTCACATGCCATAATTGGCATGGTGTCTTACTCATCCCTTGATTGGAACAATGTTGTGAATGCATGTAGCACACTTTAATTACAACATGCACAACCTTAAAAGGATAAAGGATAAGAAGTAAGAGTTATTATAGATCAAATGTAAGGTTTAATGTGGTGTTCTACCATGTGGAGTGAATAGAAAGACAATGACACATTTTGTAAAATGGCCTAAGGAGCTCTTAACTCATGCATATTAATGGCTTTTAACAATTTATCATATTTTGGATCTCACATGCAGTAGTTATTGGTCCTAAAATGATCCCCTAATTAACCTTTTGAGATGTTCTACCATATTTGTAAACAATTTGTGTTTGGTGCGTTGCCTATGTAACTGTTTGTGGGGGATCATCTTGTTATTCTTCAAGGCTTTCAAAAGGTGTTGCATTTCATAGTTCTTTAATTTATTCAAGATCTATGTTGTCCCCATTAACTTTTTGTGACAAAAGACTTTTCTCCAAAACTTAGCGTTCCAAGCAACAAACACTTTGATCTCGGAAGGGTTGTAGAAATAATATCTCATTGTTTCTTTTGTGTACCCCCCAATAATACATTTGTTTGTCCTGGACACTAGTTTGTTAGAAGTCTTACGATTTACGTTAGCTTGACAACCCTATAACTTCAAGAAAGACAATCGATCTACTCAAATGTTATAATTGGCATGGTGTCTTACTCATCTTCTTGGTTGGAACAATGTTGTGAATGTATGTGGCAAACTTTAATTACAACATGCATAACCCTAAACGGATAACGGATGAAAAGTCAGACTTATTATAGATCCAATGTAAGGTATATTTCCTCAACTTAGATAATTTATTATGTGGTGTTGTACCATGTGGAATGAATAGAAAGACAATGATACAATTCGTAAAATGACCTAAGGAGCTCTTAACTCATGTATGTTGGACTAGGTGTCTAAGCTCATAACTATAATTGATATAAACTTGATTTGATGGTAGCACAGTCCTTTTGGATTGCCCTCAAACCTAGCAATTAGACAAAATTATTTTGGAGAGAAAAGGTGTAACAACCCATTTTCACAACAAAAAATTTTCATTTTCATTAAGATAAAACTTCCTAATTTATTAGTCCATTAATTAAGAAAACCATTCATTCCGAGTTACAATCATTTAAAAATCAGAGTATTATAAAAACAAGGAATCTTCAATGTAGTTGATGAGTGTGTACAATCCTGCCTTTGCCTTCCAACAATAACCGATGATACATGAAACCATAAAAAATTGGGTAAGCATAAAGCTTAGTGATTTTTCCCCAAAATACCCCCATATAAACAGATCACTAATACATTCAAACATATCTAGTCCAGTCAGCCTCCGGGTCCAGTCATCCTCGGGATGGAATACCCTAGGTTGGAATGTCAATATATAACATATCCAATCAGCCATCAGGCTGGAATACCCAGGGTTTGTTGGGCTACCGCCTCAACCCTACCACTCTTCTCGAGCCTCTGTGCCTACTTCTTACAGCTGGCTCGCACCGGGTATCTTGACCTACCGCATAATGTAGGACCGCCTCAACCAAAACCAAACACAATACGTCGACATATAAACAATTCGGATCAAGTAGGCATATAATATAGGCAAACAACAATCATACCTCTCACCACTACATACTAATCATCTCACAACCTATAGTCTCATTACCAGCTAACCCCCATAGAGTGCGTAACCATAAGTAACCAGAGGTGAGATAGCCACCCGAATAGATGGTCCTACTCTAGAGCTACAACTAAACAAGGAACAGGAAAGAGAGCCTAGACCAATAGTTCTCATTCTATCCTACATGACCACCGATAGTCCCTAAGGGCAATCCATGGATGATAACCAGCAAACACATATAACATACAGTTCTACAGGTTATTACCACAAAGCATCATACTCAATACCAGGAGATAGATCTAAATAGCATCATACTCAATACCAGAACACAAATCTAGCAAACCACTACAATATAACAACATATTAAGTATCAACAATCCAAGGAATGCATGACCATATATACTCAGAGGTAAGATAGTCACCCAGACAGGTGATCCTACTCTAGAACCACAACCAAACAAGGAACAGGTAAGAGAGCTTAGATCAGGAGTCCTCAGTCTATCCTACATGACTATATACAGTCTCTAGGGCATCCCTCTACTAGTAAATAACCAAAACTAGTGGGTCGGTATTGGTGCAGTCGACCCTCGGTATAGTAAGGCGAAACTCACCTCGATATGTGCATAGAGAATCACTATAGCAACAAAGAACTCTATCATATTCAACTCACTTCCAAACACCTACAGGAAGATACTTGAGTCAATACCCGATTAGAGGTCATAGTCACTTGCAATAGTGATCACCTCACATGAAATGACAATGTTTTACATAAAATGACGATTAGGGTTAAGTAAGAACACTTAACTCATTAATGACTTAATCACTTAAGGGTATGACTAATTAAGGTTTGACTTAGTTATTCTTGGGTGTAATAATAATCCAGTCAATATCCCAATTACGCCCTCGATCATTGTCCAAAATAAAGCTCCTCGATTCTAGGGTTTTTCACATAAAATGATAACTCGGGTTAGTGTTCCACACTTAACCCTTTAAGGACTTAATCTATTAAGCCCAATATTGCATTAAGCTAATTCTAGGGGCATTATTAAGTATTATTTCAAGTTTAATTAATAGTTTCAATGCAGGTCCTGACCAACTCCAAAATTAGGGTTTCATGACATTAGGGTTTTCTAAACCCTAACTAGGGTTTCCAACTCAAATACTAGCCAATTAGGTTCCAGGTTAGGATTTTAGGTTATTTAGAGTATCATAAGTTGGGCACCACCCACTAACACCCCGAGTGGTGATGGTCAACGATGGTTCATGACGGCATCCACCACCTCATGGTGGTGGTGGTTTTTTTTAGTTTCTGGTCAAGCAACACCTATAGGCAACCTTATGGTGGCAGGAAGAATATCGTCATAATGAGGCAACCGTGACCTCGGTGTCGGCCTCGATTCACGACTTTGTCGGCAGCGAACAACAGCAGCGGCACTCAGTGCATTTGGCTCACGATGACGATAGGTAAGTGGCGGCGGCGGCGGAAAGTTGGAGGGTGATAAGGTGGCGGATGACTGTTAGGGTTAGGGTTCGGAGAGGGTATTGGGTATTATCAGATGAAGAGAAAGGTTGGGTGACGGGCTTAACCTCCCGTCTCCAAATCCAAATTAGTACACATTTGGCACTTACAGCCCCTCCCTCTCAATTTCTTTTCAACTTAAATCCATAATTTACCAAACATCTCTTGCTCATGAAATTCTTTACCTTTCAAGTCCATTTGTTACAATTTAACCCTCAGTATTCACTATTACAACTTTTAACACCTAATATACACACCCTGCTAATTAATACGACTTAGACCTAATTTATATATATATATATATATATATATATATATATATATATATATATATATATATATATATATATATATATATATATGCATATCGGAGTTTTAGGGATTATTATTTATTTATTTACTTATTTAATTTTAAAGCGGAATGTTACAAAAGGTTAATTTATTATTTGAATAATAAATTGAAATAATTGATTTATTAATATGTTATGAAAATAATATATTAATTAGAAATCATATTATTTAATTAATATTTAATCAAAAATTAATTAGAATTAATTTGGTGATTAAAAGAGTTAATTAAAAGTACAGGGATTAAAGTGCAATTGTTTAATAGTTGAGCAACAGACATTCTACAACCCTCCATGAGGCTTTTGACGATTTTAGGAACCTTAGGGTGTCTAGAATTATCCCTGGTGGATTATTAGGAAGCATGATAATTACCCGGTTGAAGATAATATTATTATATTGGGTTTGGGCTTATCAAGTGTTTCCTGACTGTAATATAAATAGGACCCTAAGGCTATGAATTTCGGTACTCCTTACCCTAGAAGAGATTTAGCCAAAACTCTCATCCCCCCTCTCCATAATCCTTAGTTGTTAGTCTTGGATGTGAACCATCAGAGGCATGATAGTTGTCGTGCTAACTGCCAAAAGATTTGAAAAAGGATGCATAGTTGTTTACAATAACAATATTCAAAGTAAGTTACTTAACCTATTTAATTCGTTTTTGATTAGAAAAGTTTTATAGGATGATAGTTCATAGTATATTGCCTATACGTGAAAGACATAGATCCTCAATAGGTTGCATGTGTCCTAATCATTTAAATTGTTTGAAAAATCCTTGCTCACGACGTGAGCTCAATCAAATCCGAAAAATCTAATGCTTATCTGCCTAATCTGATTACATATGATAATTATATGTTATATTTACTTGCCAAATTCGATTCTAATGAATATATCATGATAATATGAATGCCTAGAAATTAGGAGATAAGTATTTGACTTGATTAGTTATTTGTTGATTAATATGATTGATTTTTTAAGTGTTTAAATAATTAATTTGGATATTATTTGAACTTAATAATTAATGTCAAATATTATTCGGTTTATTTTAAATTTAAATTAGATGTTTAATTTTCGAAATTTAAAATATAAAGTAGTATTTTTTTGGAAAAATTTAAAAATACACCTTATACTACATGTAGAATTAAATGTTTAATTGTTACTATACATATAAGACTAAATCAGTCAAACCGCTAGTATGCCTCATTCACGAAGTTGATCTATAAGAGGGGTATAAGAAAACTGCTTATAAAATGGCAGTTGAATGGGTGTCCACTCTCAACCACCGCTTCCTTGATTGGTGGAGTGTCCTTAGCCGAACGGGTTTGATGGGAGAAATTAATTATCATTAATAAGTATAATGAATTAAAAAGTAACTAAATCTTTTTATTAAAATTCACAATCTTAGTTACTTTAGAAAAAAATGTGAATCTGTATACTAACCCATGAAATGCACATTGCACTTTATAAGTCGTTGGTGAAGCATGTGTGGTTAACTGACACTAATAAGGACTAACAAAAGAGTGACAATAAGTGTCTCAAAAATTATCATTGATTAACGGAGCGTGTATGGTTAATCGGAACATTAAAATGAGATGATAAATGACATCGAGAGTACCAAACTAATTTTCATGGTTATTTACATCTTGTTTGTGATCCTTGTTATCTCAGTCAAAAGATCTAGGAATTTTATTAAAAACCTAATTTGTTTTAATTTTGTTTTCTTGTGGTGAAATTGGTAAATCGTCATTTACACACCTTTATGTAATTTCCAATTAGATTACGACATCTCTTTTCTAAGTTGTGAATTATTTAGTTGGATCCTAGTCTTGATATTTCATTTTGGGTGTTATATTGAGGATTATTCTTATCTAACTAAAACTATCCTTCTTTTATAGATGTCTACTCCAACTGATGCTTTTTGTCCCTCTTCTTCCAACAACAACAATAACAACTTCTCTTTGTTGAACATCTGCTCCAAGGTGTAATTGGATGGCACCAACTATAACGATTGGATGCACAACTTAAAAATGATCCTTCGTTTTGAGGACAATGAGTATGTATTTGAGAGACCATTTGATGAGATTGATGAAGAAAAGGCCACTCTTGAAGAAATGGTCGCCTATAAGAAACACTATAATGATGCAACCAAATTTTCTTGTATCATGGTGGCCACAATGACTATAGAATTGCAAAGACACTATGAGGATTACTGGTCAAACGATATGAACAATGACCTAATCGAGAAATACCATAAGCGAGCTCGTTAGGAAAATTATGAGGCGGTAAAGTCCCTCGTTGCTAACAAGATGAAAGAGGGAGAGTCGGTTAGCAGCCACGTTTGGACAATGCAACGATACGTAGACAGGCTTATCAAGATCAATGTGAATTTTGATGAAGAGTTGGCGATCGACATAGTGTTGAACTCTTTGCCAAGTTGTTATCATCAGTTCATATTGACCTATCATTTGAACAACAATGAAACTAATTTGTCTCAATTACACAACCTCATGCGAACAGATGAAGAGGGAATGAAGGGAAAAAGTATTGCCTCCACTTCTGCAAGTGCTCATGTTCTAGCCATTGGTCAAGGGAAGGGGCAAAAGAGGAAAGGACCTCCCAAGCAAAACTGGAAGGGGAAGTCCCAAGCAGGGGCGTCAAGGACAGGACCTAAAGGAAAATCTAGCTTGGATGCTCCCGTGTCTCTGATCCCAAAGAGGCCATTTGTTTCTACTATAATGACAAGGGCCCTTGGAAATGAAGATGCCTGAAATACTTTCCGGATATCAAAGATGGAAAGGTGAAGCTAACCTCGGTAGGTATTTACACTATCTTATCTAACAACTCATCATATTCTCGTTCTTGGGTCATTGATACAGGATGTGGCTTTTACATTTGTTCTTATTTGCAGGGGCTAAGAAGAAGTGAGGATGTGGAGCATGGAAGGATGAACTTAATCATGGGGAATATGCGATCTTCACATGTCACCAAGATTGGAATTTATGGATTAGTGCTTAGTAATGGATTAGTATTAGATTTAATAAATTGTTGTTAGTCGTCAGAAATGACACGAAACATAATTTCTTTTCATGCATTATTTAAACAATGCTTTAGATATTCTTTTGATGATGAGAATGGTTGAGAAGGGCTTTACTCAAACCCTAGGGGTTGACTTTAATGATACCTTCTCACCACTAACTAAGATAAAATCTATTACGGATTTACGGTAATGCTAGCCATAGCTGCATTTCATGACTATGAAATTTAGTAGATGGATGTCAAAACTTCTTTCCTTAATTGGAAGTTAGTTAAGGATGTTTAAATGGGTCAGCCAAAGGGTTTTTTGGATGCAAAGTATCCGAATAGAGTATGTAATCTTGAGAAATCAATATATGGATTGAAACAAGCTTCTCGCAGATGGAATCTTTTCTTTGACGAGAAGGTCAAGAAGTTTGGCTTCTCTAGAAGTCAAGATGAATCTTGTGTATATGTCAAATCTAGTGAGAGTAAAGTAACCTTCCTTATATTGTATGTTGATGATAATTCTTATAGGAAATGACATTCCAACTTTGCAAGAGGTTAAATCTTGGATTGGAAAGTTTTTTGCTACGAAAGATCTGGGAGAGGCTGCTTATATTCTTGGGATAAGAATTTTGAGAGACATGAGTAAAAGACTAATTGGACTTAGTCAAAGTACATACTTGGAAAATGTACTAAAACGTTTTAGTATGGAAATTACAAGAAAGGAGAACTGCCTGTACAGAGTAATATCAAACTAAGTAAGACTCAGAGTCTAAGCTATGACATGTACTCGCCCTGATGTAGATTTTTCTCTGAGCATAGTCAGTCGTTATCAGGGAAATCTAGGTAAAGCTAATTGGGTAGTAGTTAAGAATATTCTTAAGTATCTGCAAAGAACTAAGGACTGGGTCCTTAGGCTTGGTGGCAATGATACGTTGAGAGTAACTAGGTATAGTGACACCATCTTTTCAAACAGACATGGATAAATTCCGTTCTCAGTCAGGCTGGGTGTTTACCCTAAATGGAGAAGCAGTAAACTAGAAAAGTTCCAAACAAGAGACGGTGGCTGATTCCACGTGTGAATCAGAGTTCATAGCAGCAAGTGAAGCATCAAGGGAGGCTATTTGGTTGAATAACTTCATCGGGGACCTTGGAGTTGTTCCAGAAAGCGAAGTATATATCAGCTCTCTTTAGTCATACGTTTGAATGAATGGTTGTACTAAAAATGACCATTTAACCGTTCACTTCAGAATTGCACAACATCAAAAATTATTCTTTGGATTGTAAAGTAAGAAAAATTTACTTGTAATGTTCTTTTGTGATGAAGAAACATTGGAGACATATAAAGAAAGATCCAAAACTATAATCATAGAATGTGTCACTTGTCTACAATCTGCATAAGCTTAATATAGTTTTAGTTGAAAATTTTTGTTTACTGGTGCTATTCTATTTGCACGAAAGGCTATCATTACGTGGGGAAGGACTATTGAAAAATCTTGAACCGAGTCTTCCAAAGGTTCATTGCATACTGCTTTGATGTTTAATACTCAACTTTTGTTCTATTAGTATTAAAAGATTGACAATAAACCAATGTTTATCTTCTTGTGGATATTAAATGGCAGAAATTTTGATAAAATCTTGTTGTTGTGGATCCCATGTAACTATAAGTGTGTAGTTTCACTTCCTTCCATGTCCGATATTTGATGATGGTAGCTAGAAGGTGTCTGCCTGCGACCTGCTTTCCATCGATTCAAGGCAGAAACGACGATTATTCGACAAAGGAATGGATTTGTGAGTGTTGCTAGGGTTGAGAAGAAGCTTCATAAGATGGAAACTACAAACACAAAAGCAAAATCACATATTGTTGAATGTAATAATGTTGATATAAAATTAAGACAATTAGTTAACTTAACAAAAGATAAAGCCAATTTCCATATGAAGCAAAGTGCTCTTTATACCAACTTGCAGTCTAAACAACACCAAAGAGTCTTCATTGTCTTTCAATGAGACTCACTATGGAGTATTTTAAAACCTCTTCCATTGATGCTGATGTGTCAGAGCTTCTGTTGAATCCAGAGTTGCTTCATTATGTCATATTTTCTGTTGAAGTTTTGAACATTGAAGATCTCAACTTATAATGTTATGATAGAAGCATGTGGGTCCCAAAATAATTACAATAATGCTATTGGTATCATTCTATAAGGCCAATAATTTTTTTTACCAATTATGAAAGTCAGATAACCAACCCACTTTGAATGAAAGAAATAATTATCTCGAGTTAGTTAGTTAAAAGTTGTTGCTGTTAACCCATAGAAATTATAGTGTGTAAGTGAAAACTACATTTAGAACTCAATAACTACTTGTTTTATCAACTAAATGGACAATCAGTATATATTAAAAACTAATTTGGTACTTTGTTACCTCTTCTGCCAAAATTTGGAATTTTTTGGAATCATTAGGACCATAGGTGGATGAATGTAAGGCTATTATTACAGCTGTAAAGCATGGTAACTCATCCATCTACAAACATAAGAAGATATTATAAACATAAATTTAACTGGAAATTGTAAAGAACAACTAGAAGCTAGAAATTTTAGTCCAATGAAATCAATGTATTGTCCAGTACTAAGGTGCAATGTTTTTCTCTATTTTGATCACCATCTACCCTTTTCAAATCAGACCAACGTAACACACTGTGACAACCCGAAACTTTTATCATGTGCAATTGATTCGTATATCAATATTTATCTCGAACTTATCATCTCTTAGCAAAATTTTAGGTCCATATGAGTGCTTTAGGCTTAGTATATCATAGATATGAGTCTTAAGAAGGGTTAGAAAGTGTGTAGCATCACAAAATCGAGCCAATCACACTAAGGAAGGTGTGTGCGGCTGCACACCCGAGTGTGTGGCCAGCCAACCACACACCCAGCCACATACACTCCCCCATCCACACACCTGACCCTATATATAGTAGAGAACCCCCTTTCAACCACTTTTCTTCTTTGTCTGCACACTACTCTCTCTCTCTCTATCTATCTTCTCTCTCTAAAAGCTTCATCCAAGAACACCTTTAAGGACTCAAAAACGTGAACTACTTCATCATTCAGCTTGTTATAGTGGTAAGACACTTAAATCTAAGCCTAAAACTCATAGTGTTCTTCGTGTTCTTCATCCTTTGAAGGTGTACGGCCGCACACACACTAAACTCTCCAAAGTGAGGAGTTTTGGCCTTCATTTAGTAATAGGACTTGGTATTTGCACAAGAACACCTCGAAAACACCTCAAAATCGACATTTCGGACACAAATGAGGAGTGTACGACCGCACACTCCTGTGTACAGCCGCAAACACCCTCTGTACGGCCGCACACTCCTGTGTGCAGCCGCATACACAAGTCTGGCCGCACTCCCTGGACGCACACTCACTTTTATGGCCATACACCCACTCTAATGCTCATATTTGGCCTTAAACTTGCAAGGATCACTACGTGTGGAACCTAGAACAGATAGTACAAGCATTCCCAAGACCTTAGGGTGGTTTCCTATCATGATTAGTCATGAAATACCCTAATCTAATACGTATATGTGTTACCATATGATTAATAGGGTCTACTTGCATTCAGAACATCCGTTGACACTCAGCACTCATATCGATCGCACACTCGAATCCTACGTTAAACAGTGAGTTTATACCTTTACACTTTTCCGAGTTTTTCATGTTTTCAGAGGGGATACAAGCTAAACATAAAGGTTTTTATAACTTAAAAACTGATGCAATTACAATGCTTTTCTATCAAACGTTTAGATACAATTATCCCTTTTGTATTATGCGGAGCATAAGGGATGTTTTCAATTCATAATTGCATAGTTTTCAAAACCATACACGAACGTAACAACCATTCAAACTATAATAGGTATAGTTTGGGATTTCATTACCAGTCTTGCAGGTTCAAACTTTATGCAAAGTCAAACATATAAACTATGTCAGATTTAGTTTATCCATTACTACGAATACAAAAATAGAGTATTATGCTAAATAATTATTTTATGTATAATTATTTATACTCTACACCGTTACAAACGATTTCGAACTCGAGAACAACCGAACAAACACGTAAACTAGTTAATACAGGATTGTGAGACTATCTTCGTTTTGCCCCTCGGGGTACCAATAAATCCTCACCGGTAGTATAACCAGAGTCTCCTGTAGGGAGAGCGTGAAATTTGTGAATAGATCTATTCGGGAACGACAATCCCACACCTGAACTGTTAGCTATAGTTAGGCGGGCACGTCTGGGGTGACAAATTTTGTAATCGTGCGACGCCTGAAGAAATGTCGAGGAGGTTATCAGTCAGATTAACATGGTTATACGACTCACAATAAGTATAAACTAACCATTTTTACGGGATTTCTTTCTTATACAGTTTTATTTTAAGTAATAAAACTACTTATCTACTTACTGGAGGGTATTCCAGGGACAAAATCTATAGTTTTATTTTAAGAAATAAAACTACTATACATATTGGTGGTAACCAGGGTTTCCAAACGATCATACATTCATACTGGTCGTAGCGAGGGTTTTCAAACAGAACGTACCTTTCATACCGAAAACAACAAACATGTTAAAAAAATATATTTTCTTGGTAAACATGCGTACATATTTTAGAACTTGGTAGCAACGGTTTTCGATACAAACGATATGTACTTATAATGGAAAGAAAACATTTATACAAATTTACAAAAACATGCTTATGAACTCACCAGCTTTATGCTGATACATTTTCAAAACCGTGTGTATTCTCAGGACAACGATAGGCAGGTACATTGCTAGCTTTTAGAGAAGACGGAGCATTTTTGGAGTCTCGTCTTTATCTTTTGTTATATAATGTTATGTACAAACTATGTTTTCAACAGATGTAAATATTCATATTGTAATGTAATGGTTGTGTTTACTTTGATTGTTATGATACGATTGTTGTGATACTACGTATGACGTCGCCGCTCCCGAACGTTTCCGCCGTTGTTTTCCTGACGGTTCGGGGGTGTGACACACACAAACCTTAAACCATACGAACACAATTTCAGGCGACAACTCAAATTTTGGCAACAGAAAAACAAATCAAGGTGAATATATCCCTCAATCAAAGAAAACAAGATTAATCATGGCAAGCTGTTAAAAATATCAAAAACCCTTTCAAAATTATGATCATCGTTATTACCCAAAACTGAAAATTTGAAATATCACAACATACCAGATAATCGACTGGACCCGATGCTCAATAATTGAAGTTGGGATTTTTTTCACAAATCGAAAACATCATCGCCTCAATACCAAATAAAATATTAAAAAAATAAAAAATAAATAAATAAAATCGAAACCCAAACGAAGGAAGATTATGGCAAACCATTCCAAATTCGCCGAGTAGCTCACCCCAATCCCTCCTTCAACAACTCGTTGCAGCAGGCTTTGGAGACAACGTTCCATCACCAGGACTATAACCGACGAAAGACGAAGGAAAAAGATGGATAAGTATCTGATGATGGTGTACTAACCGTCAAAGAGTTAAACTAACCCCATGACTGATCTAACTTGGCTGGTCCAATTATGGGTTGGTCGGATCCTTTGATAGCAGTTCGTTGACGACATCAGTGTGCCATTTTGGATGCAACTGGAGGATATGCAGGGGAACCTCCGGTCACTGCTTCCCCTAATAAAAATCGCATATGACACGACCGCACACCGACTACCGGGGTAAAGGGAGAATAAACAGAGAAGGTGGATCATATGTAGGAGGTAAGAGGTGGAGACAGTCTGAGGCGGTGGAGAAAGGTTCCAGAAGTTGCAGGATCAAGTGAGTTTCGTATAAATGAAGTGGTGGAGAATACACTGATCCTATTTTTATTGGTTACAATGACGGTTGAAAACAATTAAAAAAATTACAATCAATCATAGTAAAGCAATGTTCACAAAGGTAACCCAAAAATAATATATATATATATATATATATATATATATATATATATATATATATATATATATATATATATATATATTAGATTTTCAGAGTTTTAATTAATAAATATTTTTTTATAGAACTGAATTTTATATTTTATTTTTGAGATTTCAATAATCGAAACTATACAATAATGCATACGATTAAAATTAACACATAAGAAAATAAAATAAAAATACATGCATTGTCATGCCGAACAGCCGAAGTCTATGCTCAATTTTTATAAGCCCAACATAAAAACCGATTGTTCAAAAACGAGAGACGAAATTATTTCTTCAAAATTTCAGGTGTGGATAAAAAAACATAAAAATAGGTTGAACCCTTAGTTGGGCTAAGAGTCTGCAAGCCTACCAAAGTTGGATGTTCTAATACTTCATCAGTTCGTTGGACGATGTTGGACTGATCCTTGGGTTGCTGATTAGTGTTTTCTCCATGGACATAAAGTCTTCCAATTAATTGTGTTCTTTGTTTCATAATAAAACTAGGAGAAAAACTATTCTAATACTTTTACATAGAATATCAAAACATATAATTGGAAAAACTATCTATTAACAATTACAAATACAAAATGGCACAAAATTATAAATTACAATAAATTAAACGAATACAACCAAACAAACATTCAACCACGAGGTTTAAAAGGTGTAAACGACAATGCACTTTAAAATATATTAATCATGTACGACAAATTAGTAGTTTTTGTTTTTGTAAAAACCATATATGAAATTTTTTTAAATATTAAATGCTCAATGGGTAATAAATTGATCATACCAATGTTGTCAAGATCCACATCTATATGAAGATTGTTTTTGGGTTTACAAGATGAAATCGAAATCCTAAGATCCCCACAAAATAATAATAATAATAATAATAATGTATTAGTTCAAAACATGAAAAGTATCTTCAACATTCAGTTTTTCGTTCAAAACCTATAAAGATTTCTTAACATTAGTCACAATAAAAAAAGAGTAAATGGTAAACCGATAAAGTGTAAAAGTCATAAAGTGGTAAATTCAAAATGTTATAAAACTTTTTTTTAATTTAAAAAAAAAATCAAGGGAGAGTAGGATCGGATCGAATCCTGAGTCTACGATCTTACAATCTTACTTGCGATCTTACCGAGATATGATCCGCTCATTTTCCGTACTAGGATCATACGATCAAGATGAGTTGACAACTTCAGATCATACTATTAAATATTTTAAATATCACAATATTTTAAAAGATAATTTCTTTTTATTATTGTTTAGCAGAACCCATCAAATCGAAGATTCAATAACAACCAAGAAAAATTAAATGGTAATTCAAAGATTCAGGAGTTGTTTTCTATTTCAGAAGCCACGCACCTCCGTCGATGGCGAAGCTCCGGCTCGTTTTCAGCGATTTTTCCGGCAGTTCCGATCAGCCTAACAAACACTTCTTCTAATTCTTGTCAACACGATCTACAAGCCTATGGCATCGGTTCGTTAGAAAAGCTTTCCATTTGAAAGTTAGAAAACGTAACCGGTACCTTGTCTCATTAATGAAAACTCCATACGCTTCAAGCGTGAGTTCTACAGCCCCATTTTAGCTTTTTATGTTTTTGGGAGAGAATACATGCACAACTCGTCTTTATGTTTATATAAACTTTTGGAACCGGTTAGTACCGGTTTTAAGGGTTAAATTGCAAACAAAAAAAAAAATCATGTATGATTTTTTTATTAATAAAATTAAAGTTTAAGGATTTTCCTGAAGATTTTCTCTTTTATATATACTAAAATTATTTGAAGACAACTCATATATATTTAAAAAAAAAAAAAAAAAAAAAAAAAAAAAAAAAAAAAAAAAAAAAACTCAAAATAAAGATAATTTTTTATTAAAAAACACAATAATGATAATGTATATATCATTTTTGGAATTTTTTATAATTCTCTTTAATAAATATTATCACTACAATCATAAAGATATCATATATATCCTATATAACTTAAGATGACCTTGTTGATTTCTCGATAAGAAGTGTAATTATTGGCTAAATGCTACTTCATTGTTGAATTTTTAGGTCTTGAGTGTAAAACGTTTATCATAAAACTACCACTTGCCGAAGATCATTTCACAATCGAATTATATCTCAGAAAATAAAGGCTTATCAGAGACTATTATTCCTAAATAAAGCTTCATTATACACACTATGTGGCCTACAAACACACTTCTTATGACACATAAACAAAAGTCCGTTTTTTGTGCTCAAGAATGTTTCATATTTGTCAAAAAAATCATTTTAATATTTCATTAGGTTTTCTACCCTCTTAGTCGGTCACCCTCTTAAGATGTGGGTCGGAGATAGTGTTGATGGGGGTTACTAGTGTTTTGGGTGAAGATGGTGTTGTTGGTGGCAAAGGGTGGTGGCGATGAAAAAGTGTGGTGGTGGTGATGTGTAAAAATGAGGGCATCTACGGCAATGGTGACCGGCTAAGAAGGTGCAAAACCTGATAAAATGTTAAGATGATTTTTTTTACAAATACGGGGCATTATTGAACACAAAAACGGATTTTTGTTGATTTGTTGTAAGAAGTGTGTTTCTAGGCCACATAGCGTATAATGAAGCCCTATTTAGGAATAACAACCTCTAGTAAGTCTTTATTTTCTAAGGTGTCACTCGATTGTGAAATGATCTTCGTTAAATGGTAGTTTTATGGTAAACGTTTTACATCTAAGACCCAAAAATTTAACAATGAAGTACCATTTGGTGTAGAAATGTACTTCTTATGACAAACCAACAAGGTCCTATTAAGTTATATAGGATATAGATGATATTTTTATGATTGTAGTAATGATTAAACAGAATCATAAAACATTCCAAAAATGACATAAATTATCATTATTGTGTTTTTTAATAATAAAAAAAATTGTCTTTATTTTTAGTTTTCTAATAATTAAATACAAGTTTTCTTCAAATAAAATTAGTATATATAAAAATAATTAAAGTATGTCCTTAAATTTTAATCTTATTAACGAAAAAATCATTCATGATTTTTTTTTCCTTGCAATTTAACCCTTCAAACCGGTACTAACCGGTTCCAGTGATTATTTTGCAAGTATTTACCAATTTCAATGGTTAAATTGCAAAAAAACAAAAACCAAAAAAAAAAAAAAAAAAAAACAAACAAACAAACAAACAAACAAACAAAAACAAAAAAAACAAACAAAATGACATTTTTTTTGTCAATATAGCAATAATATAGGTTGCGTTTACTTACGGAAAAACAACTTTCATTTTTCGTTTTTTGTTTTACTTTTTCAGTTTTTGTTTTCCGTTTTCAGTTTTCATTGGAAAATTTAGAAAACACGTTTAGTTAAAACTTATTCGTTTTTCATTTTCAGTTTTAGAAAATTCGAAAACGTGTTTAGATGTATATTTTTCTATCGATTTTTATTTTTAGAAAATAGTGCTTGTGGTAGGGTGGATGTGGGGATAATGGCAGTGGTGGGGGGGCAAGGGGCAGTGGTGGTGTCGATGATTGCGATGGTAGTGGTGGTGGCAGCGATGGCAACGGGGTGGCGGAGTGGTGGTGATGATAGTGCTGGTGACAATTGTGGTAGTGGTGGTGATGGCAACGGTGGTACTAATGATGGGAGAGTGGTAGTGGTGATGGTGATTGTGGTAGTGGTGTTGGTTGTGTGTGTGTAATGTAACGCCTCATTTCTGATATGTGATTTAAATAAAGTATTTTCATTTCTTAAGGGGTACTCGACGAGTCTATAGCCGACTCGTCAAGTAGAGATGGGATGATCATGCAAATTGAGTTAGCTACTCGACGAGTCCATACGCTAGGACTCGGCGAGTCCGCCTGTCTGGATGAAGCCCTAATTTTAAGGGTTTGCACCCTATTTAAACGCATTAATGCGCCCCAACCTCGCCTCCATCACCCTCAGAGCATCCTTTACCGAACCCTAGCCCCCTTAAAGAGTGTGTGGGTGATTGTTACTTTGTGAAGGAAATTTTGGAGCAAGTAGAAGAAGGAGAAGGTTGAAGAGTTCAAGGAAGAGGAAGTAGATCCAGAACACACTCACTTGTGGTCATTTTTCTGGTAATAAAGTCTCCATCTTGCTTATTGATCTAGTAGATCTTGTTTGTCCCCAAATTGTTGCTTTTAAGTCCAAAAACCCCAAATCCTTTGTGATAAAGCCTGATGATCGGGTTACACTTCAGATCTGGACCCTCATTGCATTCTAGAAGTGTAAAGTTTCAATTATGGTCGTGATTGAGGTTCCTTTTGAGCTTGGAACCCAATTAAGAGCCTATATTTTGCATTTGAAGCCTTTAAAGCCATGCATGCACGTAAAGTTTGCAACTTTACATGATAAGCATGCCCTAGAAGCTTGGATCTGTGATTTGGAGTCGCTGCATGGCTCAAATCAAGTATGTATGGAAAAAGGACTGAATGGACTCAGCGAGTCGCAAGGGTGACTCGGCGAGTCATATGAAGATAGCCATGTACTCGACGAGTTGGATGAGCAACTCGGCGAGTCCGATGAAGATTGCCTTAGACTCAACGAGTTGTTCATACAACTCGGCGAGTCGGATGAGTTTTTCCGATTAAAGTAGAGTTTGAGAGAAAAAGCTTCATTCATTTTTAGTTACACGTGAAGTTAGCAACTTTACGTGCTCAGAGGGTCCCAGGAGCTTAGATCTTCGAGTCGGATGGGGTCTGTGTTTTTTGGGGTTGGTGTGTTTGTTTGGTTGTGTGTGTATGTTTGTGGGTTTATGTGTGTATGTGTTTGTGGGGGTTGGTGTGGGTGTGTACGCATGTATGTGTGTTTATGGGGATTGGTGTGTGTAGGGGGTGGGGGTGGGTTTGGTAGTGAGTGTGTATAGGTAGGGGTGTGATGGGTTGGAGGTGTTAAGGCAATGTTAGGCAGAGGTGAATGGGGTAAGAGTGGGTGTGTATTTATATTTTAGAAAAAAATTGGAATTAGAAAATATGGAAAACAATGATTATCGGTTTTCTAAAAATTTCAACTTCTTTGTAATTTTAGAAATGGAAAAATTTTATTTTCCATAAAAAAATTTAGAAAAATAGACGAACTAAATGCATTTTCAAAATTCTCATTTTTCTCGGAAATTTTTTCCAGAAAACGACTAATTTTCCGCATCTAAACACACACATACGGTTTTTTTTTTTTTTTTTTTTTTTTTTTTTTTTTTTTAGAGATGTCTCTTTTTATTATATTTATAAACAATAATAGTTATTTTTATTGTTTGTAAACGTAACAATCATAAAAGTGGTTTAATGTTTTTTTTAGTTATAAATTATATATTTACTGTTTTTCAAACTTGTACAACCCTTTAGTTTTGTTGGTTTCATTTTGGGTAAAACCTACTTTTGGTCAAAATCCAATTGTTATGTTGCCCAAATATCATCAAAAAACTAAAGTATAGTTTTTAAACGACAAACGGACAATAAATCTATTAAACTTTATAACTTAAAGTTTAAGACGGGTAATCACACTTATACGACGGTTTGGATAGAACAAATAAACAGTTAGTCTAGTAATTTTATAACTTAAAGTTTAAGACGTGTAATCACACTTAAAGAACAAACGAACAATAAAATCTAGTAAACCTCGTTTTGTTGGTTTCACTTTGGGTAAAACCTGGTTTTGGTCAAAATACAATCATTATGCTGCCTAAATATTGTCAAAAAACTAAAGTATAGTTTCTAAACGACAAACGAACAATAAATCTTGTAAACTTTATAACTTAAAGTTTAAGATGGGTAATCACATTTATAGGATGGTCTCGAGTCAACGAATGAACAATTATTCTTCTAATTTTATACCTTAAAGTTTAAGACGGGTAATCACACTTATATAACGGTTTAACGGTTTGGACCGAACGAATCAAGGATTAGTCTAGTAACTTTATTTACTTAAAGTTTATGACATGTAATCACACTTGTAACAAAAGATAAGTGTCGACATACTATTTAAGTAAAATAAATACATAATAATATATGACACAAACTTTTATTGTTTACAAACTTTCATTTCATAACTTAATCGATATAAATAGTACACTCACTTGTACGACATTACAAGCTTTAAAAGACTTAAGTCACATAGACGTAAACACTACACACACGAGTATAGGGTTACAAGCATGTATACACATAAGTAAGGTAAGTACTTATACTCTTTATTTTTATACTTTCTGGTTAGAAAAAGTACACTTTTTATAAAAGCTGGTTAACCAGTCAAAATTTTATAAAAATATTTTTGGTTATAAAAGTACAATGTGTTAAAACATGTAGAATTCATCAACTTTATGTTTATGTATCTTTAAAACACATGTATTCTTAGGATCATAAGAAATTAGAAGAACATGCATGTTGAAGACCTCTTGAACTTTTGATATTTGCATTGTATTCCGCATGCATTTAATTTTCGATAATGTACTTTTAGACAACGCCAATGTAAAATTTATTTCGATAATAAAAGAAGTTTATATTTTGTATTGTTCAATAACTGTAATCCATGACTATGTCGCACAACCCATCGTTTCCGCCACCTACCAACCGGGGGTGTGACATTAACCCTAACAATGTTTTGTGGGTTTTCCTTTCTCAAAAAATTGAGACAATAGTTTTTTTATTATGTAAGAAGTTGTGAGTACATAATCACACCAAAATTCTATTGGAAGGGGTGATTGAAATCTTAGTGCTCTAGCCACCTCAAGTATATGTCTATGCGTGTGTTCTACCAAATCATTATGCTGTGGCGTGTAAGGATACAATGTTTCTAATAGAATACCATGTTCCATGAATAATTCCAACATATAGATTTAAACTCTGAACAATTATTAGTTTGTAGTCTTTTTATTTGTTAAACTAAGTGTAAATCATGTAGTAAAACAATGTGATAAAATGTGCATCTTTGATTTACTATTCATTTTGTATACCCAAACTCATGTTGTAAAACAATGTGAGAAAACGTGCATCTTTTTATTTACTTTTCATTTTGTATACCTAAACTCCACGACTATGATCATTAACTATAGAAAAAAATAATGAAAGCTATCTAACGAAGCATGTTGGTAATGACCCTCAATATCCACGTGAATTAATTCAAATCATTCAACCATTTTTGTAAAGGTAATAATAAGTGGTTCTCTAATTTGTTTTTCTCGAATGCATGAGTAACAAAAATGGTTGTAAATACCTAGATTATCTAGTGTTCGTAGCTTTTTAAGGATTGTCTCTAGAGCATTACCCAATCTTCGATTCCAGAATTCTCGTTGAACCAAAATTTACATTGTTACTCTTTTTTTCTTGAATGGAAAAATTGACATTGTCTTAACTATGCAAATCCCCAACCAACCAAATCTAATAACAATGCAAATCCTCAACCAAATCTAATAACTATGCAAATCCCCAACCAAAAAACCCAGCGACGGGTGACTATCTAGAATGGTAGACAACCAAATCTAATAACAATGCAAATCCCCAACCAACCAAGGTGACGTCGTAACTATGAGTTGTACCCATAGAAAATGAGTACTTAAGTCTCATGAAGGATGAATTGATCGTCTCATACAAATGTTGTGAACAAAGAAATCAAAGGTGGCAACATCAATGACAAATATAATGGGTAAGGTTGATCAACAAAACTCTATAGTTATTGGCATAGGTGCCAGTGAACACAACACACGTCTCCACAAAAAGCTCTATTGTCGCTGTTAAAACCCTATTGTTGCGACAAATAGTCACCTGTCGCCGCAAAAAGCCATCCTGATAGAAGTATCAACACCGACGACGCCTATAACTGTCAGATTTTGTCGACTTTTTTTCTATCACAACCTTCATTATCAGTGATTCTTCTGTCCATTAGCTATCTAAGTGACTCTCGAGTGATTTGTGTGTTTGATTTTGTGTATTAAGCTTTGTTGACCTTTAATTTCAGATTGTCATCACCACCACCAAAGCTGCCAGATTTTTTTACCATCCCCACAACACTACCACCATTCTGATTTCGTTCCACCACAGGTTCTATTCTATTTCATGAGGTATTCTAATCTAGTTCTTCATATTGTATGCATTTTGTATGTAGGTATGTAATGTGTATGATGTAAGCATATGAAATAGAATGCATAAATGTATGCAATGTGTATATATTAATATGTAATGTGTTTATATATGAATGGAAAAAATGAAAAAAAGTAGGATGCTATAATGGAAAAAATATAAAAAAAAAATGTATGATGCTATAATGAATATGCAATATATGTAGGAGGCATGTTTAACTGTATTTGTATGTATAATGTATGTAATGTGTGTATATATGTATCAATGTCCTTTTTATAAAGAACAATGTTGTAATGGAATAAAATAAAATAAAAAGTAGGATGCTATAATGAATATGTAATATGTCACACCCATGAACCAGAATGGTGGAAACGTCCGGGGTGGGTGACTTCATCTTGTAATTTCATAACAATGTATATAAATGAAACATAGTCACCATCATCATCATACATTCAAGATAACAACATACATGGTTTACAGCAATGTGTTTGTTCATAAAAATTACATCCCAAAATAACAAATGTATGATGAAACCAAAATACAACATCCATTCAAGTCAATAGCTGTAAAGAATCGACTCACTGTGTTCTTGAAAATACAAGTTATTTGAAAAGCAACATATAAAATGTTGGTGAGTCTATGAGCATGTTTGTATGAAAACTTTGTAGTAGTTTGTAAATCTCCAGAAAATCCAATATTTTCTTGTAAAAAAAAATAGTTTGTAAGTCTTGTTTCAAACCATGTATAATTGCATGTATATTCTTGGTTTAACTTATTTAAAAATATGTAGAGAGTGATTCCCGGAAAATCATATATTTTTTGTTTTATGAGAAATTGTAGCCTTAAACCCTAACACTAGAGTGACGTGGCTAGTTACAAAATAGTTGACACGGTGTTTGTACTTTGTAAAAAATGAGTGGTATGTATATTCAGTGTAAATCTTATAATAGTATTATTATTCTCTATGTGAGTCGTTTTAATCATACTAATAAGACGGGGTGCCTGTCTTGACGTTCTTCAGGCGTCCATTTCTAGGAAGATATTTGTCACCCTAGACTGACCTGTTTAGCTGTAGCGAGCAGCTCAGGTATGTGCAGACACCCCCATATAGATCTTTACACAAACTTCCGTTTTCCCTCCAGGAGACTCTGGTTATAACTAAAGGACTTACAGCGTACACTAAGTGGGTACCAGTGATGGAGTGTCTCACAAGAGCCTTAACAGAATTTATGCAAACATTGAGTTTCATTATTTAACATTATAAATAATGTTACTAGTGTATATTTTTGCCTACAAACCATAGGTGATAAAAATATAATCATTTTTAACGAAGGTGTCAAAATATCACATTGTTACTATTATTATCACTAATGGCTCAATTAACATAAACTTTGTCATCTAAAGCCCAATAAAAATAGAATTGTCGTATAGGGCCCAATTTTTAAATCATTATAAGAGGCCATTTTTTATTTAAAATATTCACAAATGGCCCAGTATTAACCTAAGTGTCAATAATGGTCCGTTATTATCAAGAATGTCGAATATGGCCCATTTTTACTAGAGTTGTCCAAAAATAGCCCATTTATACAAAAATATTCATTTAAGACCCATTTTTACTAAAATGCTCAAAAATGGCCCAAGTTTATTAAAAAGTCCATTTCCGACCCCTTTTATACTAAAATGTTCAATAAAGGCCCAAGATTATCAAAATATTCAAAATGATCCATATTTACCAAACAGACCCATTTTCGGCCCATTTTACTAAAATGGTCAAAAATGGCCCTTGGTTGTTTTTATGGCTGAAAATGGCCCCTTGTTAGTGAAAACTTCCATATATTTTTTCATTTTCAGGTTCTCATGCAAAAAATATGTTCAAAACATATTCTTGGACTAATTTTGTGTTATTTACCATGTATCAAGTGAAACAAGTTTCATTTAGGAGCTAGTTTTTATTTTTAACAACATTTTATGTTAACTAAGTCCAACATCTTGGGATTTAACCAAAAATCTTGAGTTCTTGACTCTTAGCATGGATTTCACAACATTTAACACACATATCATACAACACATGCACTGACAAGCAAATATACAAAGATCTACACAAGACATTGACTTGTATCCTCTCCCAAAAGAAAGAAAAGTTCGAAAATAGGGGTATGAAGCTCACCTTGGGGGCTTTTCGGTTTGAATAGGATGATGGAGGTGGTTTTCGACGTAGAGTGCTCCCTTGAAGAGGTTTTCGAAGTTGAGGGGCTCTAGAGAAGCATATGCACGAAAATAGAGTAGTTTGAGGGATAATCTTAATATAAGATGAAGTAAAACAACTTGAGTGTGAATATGAACTTACCAAGTTAATGATCTTTAAAGACACCTTCTTGAATACACACTCACAACTCACAACTTATAGAGGAATAGGATGAAGAAATTTTGAGAGTTGAGAGGAAATAAGATAGAGTGAGAGTTGAAAAATGAAATGAAGTAAGGATAGTGGTGGTGTGTTCGGCCTCATATAGAGAAAGAGAGGAGAGAGATAAGTGTATAGGAATATTTTGGACAAATCCTTCATGTCTAGTTTCATGGAGGGTAATGCATGGATGTATGAGATGTAAAATTGAGGCGGCATCATTTCTATCTAATGTATTCTTTTTATATATACATGAAGACCGATTAGACATAGGAGGGAAAAGGGAATGGGATTCGTTTTTCATGAATGGCTGAAACAGATCAAGCCCATTCCCATGTGAATTCAGGTTCGCGTTTGGCGCTCCATCGAACCTTCACAATCAGAATGTGACTTTTTTTGTGCGCTTTAATTCTCTGTCCATGATTTCAACTAGTTCTTCAATGAACACGAGATTCTCCTTAGACTCTAACTTTTTGAGTGGAACAATGAGGGTTTCGTCCGACAGGCATTTCTTCAGGTTTGACACGTGGAAGATGAGGTGTACGTTGCTGACCTCTTATGGTAGTTATAGCTTGTAAGCCACCAGACCGATCCAGGCAAGGATCTCGAATGGTCCAATGTATCATGGGTTTAACATTCCCCACTTTCCAAAACATATCATCCCTTTCCAAGGAGAGAATTTTAGTAGCACGTGATCACCTACTTGGAACTCCAACTGCTTTCGTCTTTTGTCTGCGTAGCTCTTCTGTCTATCCCGAGATGCTTGGAGTCGTGCCCTGATTTGGACAGTTTTCTCAGTTGTTTCACGAATGATCTCGGGTCCTATGAGGGTGCTGTTTGGTACTTGTCCCCTTTCCAGTTGGGTGTCTCCTACTTTAGCCCAACAAAGAGGTGATCTACATTTTCGACCGTATAATGCTTCGAAGGGAGCGACTTTAATGCTTGTGTGGTAGATATTATTGTAGGAGATTGCGATTAACGGCAAGTGAGTATCCCATGCCTTGCTAAAATCTATCACACAAGCTCAGAGCATATCTTCTAGTGTTTGAATGGTTCGCTCACTTTGGCCGTTGGTCTGGGGGTGGTAGGCAATACTCATATCAAGCTGGGTTCCCATTGCTTTCTGGAGTGACTGCCAAGATCATGAGGTGAATCTACTATCTCGGTCAGAGATGATAGATATCGTCACTCCATAAAGTCTCACCACCTCCTTTATGTAGATCCGTGTTAGTCTCTCCATTTTATATATTTCTTTTATTGGTAGGAAATGGGCGCATTTAGTCAACCGATCGATAATCACCCAGATGGTATCCAGACTGTCAACCGATTGAGGCAATTTGGTTATAAGATCCATGGTTATTCGTTCCCATTTCCACTCGGGTATCACTGGTTTTTGTAATAATCCTGAGGGCTTATGATATTCTACCTTAACCATTGTGCAAGCCAAGCACTTGCTCATGTAGGTGGCAATCTCCATTTTCATGTTCGACCATCAATATTGTTGTTTGATATCCAGGTACATCTTATCAGAACCCAGATGGATGGATTACCATGTCTTGTGCGCGTCATTCATGACTACATCTCTGAACCCTCCAAATTTTGGGATCCAGATCCGGTCCATGAGATAGTGTGCTTCGTCCTCCTTGGTTGTGAGATTCTTGTCCATCCCACGTAAAGCTTCATTTTCAGCGTTCTCTTGCTTTAAGGCTTCTAGTTGAGCCTCTTTGATTTGTAAAGACAAGTGATAATGGACGGTCATTGTCAATGTTTTACTTGGCGGCCCAAGTATTCCTTTCTGCTTAAGGCATCGACCACCATGTTAGCCTTGTCGGGATGGTACTTGATCTTATATTGATAGTCATTGAGCAGCTCGACCCATCTTTGCTGCCTCATGTTTAATTCCTTTTGGTTTAGAATGTGTTGGAGACTTTTATGGTCTATGTAAATTGTGCACTTTGTCTCATAGAGAGATAGTGCCTCCAAATTTTCAAAGCAAAGACCACTGCTGCTAGCTCGAGGTCGTGGGTAGTATAATTCACCTCGTAGCTTTTCAGTTGTCTGGACGCATACGCAATCACCTTTCCACGCTGCATTAGTACACAACCCAAAGCTTGGCTGGAAGCGTCACAATACACTACAAAATCTTCCATTCTCATTGGCAGAGTCAAGACTGAAGCACTGCAGAGGGCCTTCTTCAGATTTTGGAAAGAAACTTCTTGTTTTGCATCCCAGTTAAAGGGTACGCCTTTTTGGGTGAGAGCGGTGAGGGGCTTGGCGATCTTGGAGAATTATGAATGAACCTTCGGTAATAACTGGCGAGGCTCAAGAATTTCCTGATCTTCGTTGGCGTCCTTGGGGTTGCCCAACCCTCAATGGCTTTGATCTTAGATGGGTCTACATGTATCCATTCTTCACTGACTATGTTCCCCATGAAATCCACCATGCGAATCCAAAACTTGCATTTGGAGAATTTTGCGTACACCTTCTCTGCCCTTAGAGTTTCCAAGACTTGCCTTAGATGTTGACTGTGTTCTTCTTTACTTCATTAATAAACGAGTATGTCATCGATGAAGACGATTACAAAGTTGTTGAGGAATGGTCAGTAGATTCGATTCAAGAGGTCCATAAATGTTGCAGGTGCATTCGTTAGAACGAAAGGCATTACCACGAACTCAAAATGTCTGTAGAAGGTTCGGAAGGAAGTTTTGGGGATATCTTTTTCTCGAACCTGTAGTTGGTGATATTTGGACCTTAGATCTATCCTGGAAAAGTAACTGGCTCCTTGAAGATGGTCGAATAGATCATCAATCTGAGGGAGCAGGTATCGATTCACGATAGTGAGCTTGTTTAACTCCTGATAATCGATGTACATTATGAAAGATCCATCCTTCTTCTTGGCAAACAAGACCGGAGCTCCCCAAGATGAGAAGCTTAGTCTTATAAATCCTTTGTCTAGGATTTTGCTTAATTGCCTTGATAACTCTTGTATTTCCGCAGGGGCTAACTTATAGGGTGACTTGGCAATTGATGTGGCTCCAAGTATCAGGTCAATCCAAAATTCGACCTGTCTCTCGGTTAGTATCCACGAGAGATCTTCTGTAAATACCTCTAGAAAGTCGCACACCTCTGGAATATCGTTGATGTTCTTTTCCTCTTTCTGTTTGTCCACCATGTGGGCTAGAAACACATGATTTTTCTTGTGCGGGCACTTTTGTGCCTTGATGCATGATATGAGACGAAGGTTTGCGCCAGGTTTATCTCCGTAAATAATTAATGTTCTGTTGATGGGTAAATGAAGGCGAACGGCCTTCTTGTGTCACATAATATCGGTATGGTGGGGGCTTAATCAGTCCATACCGATAATCACATCAAAACTTCGAATATTAACCGACATCTGGTCGATTGAAAATGAGTGGTTATTTAGTGTTAGTGTTCAACCTATGTAAATGTCTTTGGTTGTTTTGGTCTTCCCATTAGCCATCTCCACCGTGAAGGCTTCGCTTAGCTTTCTGTGTTTTTGATTTAGTAGTTGTTTGAATTTATGACTTATGAAACTCCGCTCAACCCCACTATCGAATAAAATGCATGCGTAAGTGTTGTTGAGGGGAAATGTACTAGTGACTACAATCGGATCTTGTACCGCCTTACCCTGCCCCAATGTTAGGACCCTACCGGATCCCCCGACACCCTTGTTGTTGGATTTTGGATAATTTCGCTTGATATGGCAGCCTCCCCACATCCGTAACACATGCGGTTGGCCCCAACATTGTTGGGTTGAGGGTGGTTTTGTTGAGGAGGCACTCTGCAATACCGGGCAGTATGCCCTTTTGTATTGCAGTTTGTACATTATAAGTCCTTGCACACCCCGATATGATGGACACTACACTCGTCACACTTTGGGTGGGAGCCTGCATAGGGCCTTGTAGGTGCTGGGGTGGTTGTAGTGGTTGCATCTGGGGTTTGTATGACCTGAGTGGTAGCAACGTGAACTACTACCGTTTGCTGCTTCTTAGAAGAATCTGAAGCTTGTCCCCCTTTTCTTTTACTTCCTTATTCATCTTGTTGCTGCCTTCCTTCTTGGTCTCTGCATCTGTAGTCTTGGTGCCCTTCTTGTTCCTATGATCATACACCTTTTGCGCCAGGCGCTTTGCACTATCGAACATTTCAAGGTTGGAAACAATCACGTTTCCCTGAATTGGAGGAGTTAACCCCCAAATAAAGCGTTCAATTTTCTTGCCTCGGAGGTTATCATCACTGGGCATAGGAGTGACAGCTCACTCAACCTAGCAATATAGGCTTCAACATCAGAGTTTTGTACAATAAGGTTCCAGAGTTCTTGTTCAAGCTTTTGTAATTCCCCATGAGGGCAGTACTCAACCAACATCATTGTCTTGAGATCCTCCCAAGACATAACGTTTGCAACTGGAAGAGTTAAGGCCTTGACATGTCCATTCTACCATTGTAAAGCCCGATCGGCAAACGTACATGCAACAAACCTCACATTGCTTTCTTCCGAAAAATCACAAATTTCAAAGATGGATTCAGTTTTCTCAAACCAACGTGTTAAGGGTACCACTCCACCGTTTCCGTTGAAAGTTCTGGGTTTCGCATTGGTAAAATCTTTATAGGTGCATGTTCTTGTAGGTCCTTGATTGACTCCATAGTTGGAGCTTCCCGTTCCCTGACCATTGCCACCCTCGTTGTTACCGTTCTGGATGTGAGCCAATGTTGCAGTAACTGCAGCTGATACTACTGCCTGGAATGCCACAGAGTTTATCTCCGGCAGAGAAGACGGTGGTGGCGGTGTTGTCGTGAGATCCTCCCAACATCATTGTCTTGAGATCCTCCCAAGACATAACGTATGCAACTGCAAGAGTTAAGGCCTTGACATGGCCATTCCACCATTGTAAAGCCCGATCGGCAAACGTACATGCAACAAACCTCACATTGCTTTCTTCCGGAAAATCACAAATTTCAAAGATGGATTCAGTTTTATCAAACCAGTGTGTTAAGGCTACCACTCCACCGGTTCCGTTGAAAGTTTTGGGTTTCGCATTGGTAAAATCTTTATAGGTGCATGTTCTTGTAGGTCCTTGATTGACTCCATAGTTGGAGCTTCCCGTTCCCTGACCATTGCCACCCTCGTTGTTACCGTACTGGATGTGAGCCAATGCTGCAGTAACTGCAGCTGATACTGCTGCCTGGAATGCCGCAGAGTTTATCTCCGGCAGAGGAGACGGTGGTGGCGGTGTTGTCGTGTTGGTGTTTCTAGGAACATACATTTGAGGCATCTTCTGTCATGGAGCAGAAGGATGGTGAGTACATGATTGTTTTTTATTCCATTATTGACTAGCGGTTGCAGTGATTCGATTTGTGCATATAAGTGAAATCATACAATGTGAAGAAATAATGAGAATAGAAAACATAGCTGATAACAACATCACAAATAAAACACACACTTGTTTCATTATTGATAAAAGTTTAGTACATGTTATGTGGAAATTTGGCCTTTATAAGGCCTACAATACATGGGATAAAAGTCAAATAGCATAATAACCCCATCAAGTAGTGTAATCAATTAATCGAGGGGTTAACCCTACATACACAAAGTAAAAAGGAAAAGGAGATCACATCAGGAGAAAGTGGTGGATAAGATGGGTCCTACTCACGGCGGGAGGTCTCCGGTGGTGCTAATGATGAAGTGGATACTGGAGCCTGGCTAACTGGCGCTTGGTGACACACATCTTGGCTTCTAATGCCACATGTCGCTCCTGGTAGTCTCTCACTACCTCCTAAGTCTACCTCTCGTCCGTCCACGACTGCCCTCATCTGGTTCATCTGATCGGCGGTGTCCTGGACATGATTGTCGATATCTCGAGTCCTCCTGACCATCACGGGGAGGGTGCAGTCCGCAGGCCCTCCATGGCTAAGATCGAAAAATCCCCTGATGTCTTTTCCATTGCCAAAGGTCGTGAGCCCATGGAGGCGTAGGGCCATTGGGGCCCATCCGATGCGCTGGCACCCGTGCCATGAAAAGCGGATTGATGACTTCGGACTCTGTATCTGAGCCATCTTCCTCGATGTCATCGTAACCAACATCCAGCTTACCCTCCTTAAAGTCTACCTCCGGTGCTTTAGGCTCCACTTCCAACTCCTCTGGGTCTTCCTCTAGTTCTTCCTCAAGCCATCCCCCATTCCCCTGATTGGGGAAGTATGGATCTCTGGGAAGATGGGAACCAATCATAGTTTGTAAGTCTTGTTTCAAATCATGTATAATTGCATGTGTATTCTTGGTTTAACTTGTTTGAAAATGTGTAGAGAGTGATTCCCATAAAATCCTGTATTTTCTGTTTTATGAGAAATTGTGGCCTTAAACCCTAAGACCGGAGTGGTGTGGCTAATCTCAAAATAGTCGACACAAAGTTTGTACTTTGTAAAAAAAATGAGTGGTATGTATATTCAGCGTAAATCTTATAATAGTATTGTTATTCTCTACGTGAGTCGTTATAACCATACTAATATGGCGGAGTGTCTGTCTTGACGTTCTTCAGGCGTCAGTTTCTGATAAGATATACCTTAGACTAACATGTGTAGCTGTACTGAGCAACTCAAGTGTGGGGCGTCACCCCCGTATAGATCTACACACAAACTCCTGTTCTCCCTCTAGGAAACTCTGGTTATAACTACAGGACTTACAATGTACACTAAGTGGGTACCATAAAAGAGTGTCTCACAATAGCCTTAACAGAATTTACGCAAACATTAAGTTTCATTATTTAATGCTATAAATAATGTTACTAGTGTATATGTTTTACTACAAACCATAGGTTATAAAAATATAATCATTTTTATCGAAGGTGTCAAAATATCACATTGTTACTATTATTGTCACTAATGGCCCAATTAACATAAAATTTGTCATCTAAAGCCCAATAAAAACAGAATTGTCGTATGGGGTCTAATTTTTAGCCAAATTATTGTAAGAGGCCCATTTTTATTTAAAGTATTCACAAATAGCCCAATATTATCTAAAGTGTCAATAATGGCCCGTTATTATCAAGAATGTCGAATATGGCCCATTTTTACTAGAGTTGTCCAAAAATAACCTATATATTTACAAAAATACTCATTTAAGGTCCATTTTTCTTAAAATGCTCAAAAATGGCCCAAGTTTATTAAAAATCCCATTTTTAGCCCCTTTTATACTAAATTGTTCAATAAAGGCCCAAGTTTATCAAAATGTTCAAAAATGATCCATATTTAAAAAACAGGCCCATTTTACTAAAATGGTAAAAAAATCTCCCTTGGTTGTTTTATGGCCAAAAATGACCCCTTATTAGTGAAAACTTCCATATTTTATCATTTTTCATGTTCTTATGCCAAAAATATGTTTAAAACATATTCTTGGACTTCTTTGTGATATATACCATGCATAAAGTGAAACAAGTTTCATTTAGGAGCTAATTTTTTATTTTTACCAACAGTTTATGTTAACTAAGTCCAACATCTTGGGATTTAACCAAAAATCTCGAGTTCTTGACTCTTAGCATGGATTTCACAACATTTAACACACATATCATACAACACATGCACATACAAGCAAATATACAAAGATTTACACAAGACTTTGACTTGTATCCTCTACCAAAAGAAAGAAAAGTTCGAAAATAGGGGTATGAATCTCACCTTGGCGGCTTTTTCGGTTTGAAGAGGAAGATGGAGGTGGTTTTCGGCCTAGAGTGCTCCTTTGAAGAGGTTTTTGAAGTTGAGGGGCTCTAGAGAAGCATATGCACGAAAATAGAGTAGTTTGAGGGATAATCTTAATATAAGATGAAGTAAAAAAACTTGAGTGTGATTATGAACTTACCAAGTTAATGATCTTCGAAGAAACCTTCTTGAACACACACTCACAACTCATAACTTATAGAGGAATGGGATGATTAAATTTTAAGAGTTAAGAAGAAATGAGACAGAGTGAGAGTTGAAAAATGAAATGAAGTGAGGATGGTGGTGGTGTGTTCCGCCGCATATAGAGAAAGAGAGGAGAGAGATAAGTGTGTAGGAATATGCTGGACAAATCCTTCATGCCTAGATGCATGGAGGGTAATGCATGGTTGTAAGAGATGTAAACTTGAGGTGGCTTCATTTTTATCTAATGTACTCTTTCCCTTTATATATATATATATATATATATATATATATATATATATATATATATATATATATATATATATATATATATATATATATATACACATGAAGACCGATCAGACCTAGGAGGGAAAAGGGATTGGGTTTCGTTTTTCATGAATAGCCGAAAACACATCAAGCCCATTAGGAGTTTTCGTGTTCTTGGGCTTGGCTTGGGCCCAAGGAAGGTTTCAGCCCCATAATAGCTCCAAAGTAAATGGACTAGGCCCAATAAAGATTTTTGACCCATTAGGGTCCACATATGGGTTTTCAGTCCAATAGAAATAAGTGGTAGGTTGTTTATCCCAATAGGACCCATTAGAAGGTTTAATAATAAAATGCGACCCATTAAAGCCTAATAAGAATTGTCACTGCCCAATAAGGGTCTTGTGGCCCAATACGGTATTAAATAAAGGTTTTTGGGTCAACTATAGCCCAATGGTGGGTTTTCGGCCCAAAAGAACCAAGTTGAGAGGTTATCGGCTCATTAGGGCCCAATAAGAAAATTTTGATCCATTAAGAGGTTTGGACCGAGAAAACTTCGGTTAAAGCCTAAAGTTGAGGGATCATAGCATATTAGGTTAGGTTTTTGGGCTATACGAGGAAGTTTCGCCTTGAAACAAAATTTTGGATGTATAAACTTGTATAGTATTGAAATTAACTTATACTACACATAGTGTCTCTTAGTTACACAAAGAAACTGTTTGTACATGGATAGGAAACGTAGCTGTAAAATGCTAGTTGTGACATAATATGTGTAGGATATATGTTTAAGTGTATTTTCTCTATATTGTAATGTGTATGATGTATGGAAAACTGTATGTTTAATGAATATATATATATATATATATATATATATATATATATATATATATATATATATATATATATATAATTGAAAAAAGAGTAGGATGCAATAATGGAAAGAATGAAAAAAAAAATTATGATGCTATATTGAATATGCAATATGTATGTTTAATGGTATTTGTATGTATAATGTGTGTATTTATGTATGTAAGGTATGTATATATGTATCAAGGTCTTTTGTGGAAAATACAATTCTATAATGGAAAAAATAGTTACGTAATTTGGGAAGTACAATGCTATATTGGAAATAAATGAAAAAAAAAGTTTGTATATTTGTATGCAACTTGGAAAGTACAATGCTATAATGGGAAAAATGAAAAAAAAAAAGTTTGTTTATTTGTATGCAACTTAGAAAGTACAATGTTATAATGGAAAAAAAAAAAAATAGTTTGTACTTTACAATGTTCTAAAAGAAATTTTATAGTTTGGTAATTTTTTAAAAATACAATGTTATAATCGAAAATTGAAAAAAAAGTACCATGCTATAATATATATGCAATATTGTGTATGATGTATGTTTAAGTGTATTTGGAAAGTAGAATGGTATAATTATATGTTGATTATAGTTTGATATGTTAGTATTTTGTATTTTGGTAATTTTTGGAAAGTATAATTCTATTATGATATGTTGGTAATATATTTTGTTTTCTTTGCAGTTTGAAATGCTGCAAACAATGCTAAAAGACTAGGCCTATTGTGCGACACTCGAAGACTAATTTCGATCATTGCCGTCGCGAAATGAAAATGAGGGGAGTGACGAGGACGAGTAGCTATTTTTTAAGGATTTATGAAATGTTTTATTTGAGTTAGTATTAAATGTAGTTAATGTTTCAAACAATTTTGCAAAATTAAGCTTCGTGACAGTTTTTATATATGTTGTATTGTTTTTTTATAATTTTATTGTTAAATAAAAAAAAATATACTTTAGCAGCAATACCTTTACCCTCAACATCTAAGTACTATTGGCGACAGAGAGCATTGCCGGCGTTTCTTGATTCCATCTTAATGCCTCAATCTTTTCCTTCTATAATTTTTGCATAGAAAGGAGCACCCGATCATCAAACACATACATGTTTTAGCTTTTCTTTAAAAAAATACTGAAAATACATACATATTTTGATAAAGACCAACAACTGAAAACGAAAAAAAAATCTCTGAACTTCAATTAATCGTACATAATACATACCGAGTAAAATTCAATGACAAAATGGATGACATAGGTTGTAATTATTCAAAAAGCACGCATCGCACTATATAACCACATTAACCCATGTCACCTTAGTAAAAAAAATCATTCCAAAAGTAGGCCCAATTCCTTCTTCCGATCAGTCATCATCTTCCCCGTTTATTTTCACAAACAGATCAAGGCGATGAACAAGATCACTCCAACGGACCCCACGATCAAGCCACGCACATGCCCGCCAAAACCAACCGCACCGGAGGCATCAGCGCTAGGAGAACTATCATCAGTTGCCGGAGTATCGTCATCAGCGCCAGATTTCTTCTTTTTTGCAGGTGCCGGAGCCGGAGCCGGAGACTGTGGACCAAACATGCTCATGGGTAACAACACTTGGTCCACTTGATACACGGCAAGTGAACCGTCAGTGTAGAGAGTATTGGACACCGTCGTATCCATCACACCGGTTGTCACATTCACTTGGTTGCCGGAGCTGGTTATATTCAACGGAAACTTATTGCTGGCACTGTCTCCGGCCTGTGTTCTTAACGGATTACTAATAGTCTGAAACTGTGAAGTCGTGAGGTACTGCGGAAGGACATGAAACTGCAACAACTGAACTTTCTGTTGATCAGAGAGAGAATTTAGGGTTCCGGATTTGAGGGCAGAGAAAGCATTATCAGTTGGAGCAAACACTGTCATTCCCTGGTTGGAGTTATTGAGTTGTGTGTTGATTTGATCACCCACTTGTGTAAGTTTAAAGAGGCGAATGAGGGTGGTGAATTGGCCGGCTTTTTCAAGGATCTTGGTGATGTTGGTGGGGCCTGATGGTGCTGGCGCCGGAGCTTGAGCTACGGTGGTGGTGGTGATGATGCATTGAAGGATGAATAGTAGCAAGAGTTTGCATATAGGAGATGATTGAAGATTTGTAGACATTTTTCAAGAAAGTGAAAGGTGAGATCTTGAAAATGTGAGATGGAGGTGAGCGTGGTGTGTGGCATGTAGGGGTTTTATGGGGGTGGATGGATGTGATAGTTTGGTGAAATGGGGTTGTTTTGGCTGGAAATGTTACTATTTGAGTTGGTGGTACGTAACGATTTTAGTTAGATTAATTGGCAACTTCAGTGACAGGGCATTTATCGAAATCTTCTTTTTGGAAATGATAAGTTTATAGGTCATTCTTCTTTTTAATGATGACTTTATTTTAAGTTTGTTACTGTGTTGATCGTTGAGTTTTCCATGTTGATAACTGAGACTTTAGATGACCTGTTTGTGTATGTTGTGCATGTGGTGATAAAGAAACCGTGATTTATTACCATTTTGTTGAAATGAATAATAAACTAATTAAATATAAATAGGTTAGTAAACAATGTAAGCAGTGATTTAATTAAGGATACATGACATTGTAGGATAAAACACATTTCTATCTTTAATTACAAGTAGTATAGCTGTATAGCTCTAGAGGCTAATCTTTTATACGAATGGAAGTGCTTAAATATATTACTCATTAGATCGTTGTATTGCATTAAATCAGGTTTTTTTAGGTCAATATGCTTCTTTAAACCATTACATTTTTAATAATGACAAACTGGAGTTATATTATTATTAGATCGTTGTATTGCATGAAAGTGATGTTTTGACTTTTATCTCTTCAACTTAAATGAAGGTAAATATTAATCAAAACATATTGTTTTTAAATGGATTAATCAAAACCATAAAAGAATCCCCCCCACCCCCCACAAAAAAAAAAAAAAAATATGGGTAGAATATATATATATATATATATATATATATATATATATTATACTTTGAGAAAACAATACTCAAGAGGTTTTTAAGGGTAATGAAAGATGAGGTACAATGACAGGGTGTAGTTTGCTTAGGAAGGTAGGAAAAAACACTAGCTATCATATCAAAATGGGGTCGGGCAGGGTAGAGTGGGCTGTGCTTGCTAACTTAAACTAAAAGCTATTGTCACATTTGATCATAATACCCCAGTTATATTTTGGTTCATTACTTTGTTTTCACATGATATATAAGAGGTTACAAATCGAAAGTATTGAATTAATTAACAGCAGGAATAGAACATCATAGTTAATTTAGGCGACATTTAATGTGCAAATGTCGTATTTTTATTATGAAGTAATGCTTGAGAAAGTTTGGATACTCCATAATTTAGGTGAATTCAACGTATATTATCAATTACCTTGTCTTAACATCGGATTTGACAATAGAAAATTCAATATACAACCATATGTCGACATGTCCTCATTACAACCAATATTAATACCGATGTTACATCAAAGTAAGTATTATGTTTACAAATGAGAATAATCATCCATCTAATAAGCATTAAAAAGAGTAATGTAATGTCCTCCAATCCTGGAACATGATAAATAATTCTATAATAAAAATCTACAACCCATTTATGAAAAAAAGTTCATTACCCTTTTATATAATATTATATATCAGAGTAATGTACGTCTCAACTGAACCAAAATACATATCAGCTACACTAGTCTATAGTCTATACATATGTGCATAAACAATCCTTATAATATTCCCTAGTAAAGCTTTGTCTTCCGAGTAAGGTAATTAATGATTGGTAAAATCGTCTGTCTTCTTATGTGCATAAAAAATCCTTATAATATACCATTTAGTTTTTTTTCAAAACGAACATACTATTGGAAATTCTATATCTAATCCTACATGAGAACAAAATATTCACTTTCTCTCTCTCACATACACAGTCTCTCTCGTTATATATATATATATATATATATATATATATATATATATATATATATATATATATATATATATATATATATATATATATATATATATATATATATATATATTCAAATGTGGATTAACAAATATTATATGGATGTAGAGATTAATATAGACCAAATATTATTTAATTTTAATAAATAACTAATTAAATCATTTACCCTATAATTGAGGCAATTTACTTAATTTAAAACTCTATTGTCTCTTCCATCACCACCCATAAAACCGTATACACCCACTTCCATCGAAATTTACTGTGAAGCTACAATTGGAGTACCGCAACCCACCGTAGACCTTCAACCCCATCAGTTTGAACCAACAAAAAGGATTAAGATGTCGCCGTCCATGGATTGACGTCGAGAACATAAGATGCAAGACGATTCAGGAAGAATGACAACATGTGGATATTTGTTTTAAAACCAAATATATTAAATTCTTTAACATCGAGTAAGTTTCGTTGATTTTGATTTCGAAATCATATTCGAATAATATATTATTTTTTATTTTGATGTTCATTAGGTGCATGATCTTTTTTAAATAAGAAAATTTGGAATGAATAGCTATTGTATACAAAACTTCAAAAAAAGTATAAGTGAAAATTTATGAAAAACAAATTTCTTTTGAAGGAATCTAGAGCCATTGGTCCAATTACTGTTTGATTTACATTGTTATTGTTCCATTAATTCTTATTATATTTTTATTATGTTCATAAAGCATAGCAAAAATTCAAATACATTAATCTTATGCATTTAGTAATATGATTTTGGTTACCTGCAATTAGTTTTATCATATTAATCTTATGCATTCTTTGAATATGATTAGGCTTATGTATTCCTATTAATTGTGTATTATATATTTATATTTTCAACTATAAGTTCTATTATTTGTCTTTGAGACCACAAGCCGTATGTATTTATATTTTTCAACATTATTATTTGTATGTGTTTTGTTTCAGGACCACTTAAAATATAACAAAGTTGCTTGGAACAACAATGATGGATAGAAAATAAAATAATTTCATGACAATTGAGATTCACCACAACAAAATGTCAAAATATAACAACATGAAACAAGAATGAGAATAAAAATTCTTTGATGAATCATAGTGTATTCTTATAGAATGAATATTTTTTCAAAAATGACTTACTACAAAACATGTATTCTTATAGAACACGAAATAAATTTAAAAAATAACATTGTAATCTTATAGAATGTGGCAATAGAAATTATTATTTTGTTTATTTTTGGATATTAGATTCTTCAATAATAATAATAATATAATAGATGATTCTTCTTTAAGAATGTTGTTATTTTTCAACTCATAATTCAAAATTTTGTTATTATTCAAAATGTTTATTTAATCAAAATATGTATTCTGTCAGAATTTATATTAAATAAGAATATGTATTCTATTAGAATATGTATTTTAAACTCTTGGTCTACATTCACTCCTACATCCACACAATACTTATCATTCATATTATAACCTAACTTATATATATATATATATATATATATATATATATATATATATATATATATATATATATATATATATATATATATATATATATATATATATATAATGGGTTAGTTTTAGGTTCGTGTCGGTTCGGTTTTAATTGGCCGGCTTCTGAACCTAAAACCGACACCAAAATGATTTTTTTCGGTTTTTTGAAATCTGAACTCAAAACCAACGATTTGGCTTGGTTTCGGTTTCATCAGTTGTTGTCGTTTTCTCGATTTCCAAGATTAGCTATGTTCATACCTAGTTATCGGGGCATTATGTTGCCATTTATACTTTATATGGATGGTTATATTTATGCCTAAACATGTTATCAGGGCATTATGTACCATTGAGGGACTTTGTATGGATGATAAGTAAAATAAGTATTAGTTATTAACATCAATAACATTTATTCGTGATTAATAATTAGTAAATTACCGATAGGAAAACATCTGGACTATCGAGTTAGGATACTCGAGAGATGTATTAGTCGGTTAGGGTCGATACCATGCTTTGATAATGTGGAAACTCCATTTGAGTCGGTATTACATTAACTTCGTATAAGTAGGTACATATATATTACAGAAAGGACCCTACATTATACAGTATGGACAAATAGGGTTTAAAAATGCGCAAATTATCATGAAAATCCAAAAATAAGTGTATAGTTAAACATTTGTAAATATGTACACAAACTAGTGAGAAGTCAAATTCGCAAAAAATAAATTCTCTGACAAAATGTAAATCAACTTTAAAATGTGTGGTACTGTATTGTTAAACTTAATTGGATGCTAAACACATGTAATTCACAGTGTCACAAAAAGCAATAGCCACATGAGATAAATGACAACACAACTCGAGAGAAAGATTTCTTAGCCAAGCAAAAGTCAACCAGAACATAGTGATATACCACCCCCAATACTCAAGTTTGGTGACGTGTTGGCATTGCTGGAGATATGTCCACTACACAACATGCTAGTAACATAAATTTATTTACATGGACGTGTACGAGTTACATGCTTCACTCAAGATATAAGTAAAAACGAGCTAGTAATATAAAAGGAAATCAATTTACAATTTATTGAGTGTTAATAAATAATTAGAATTAATCTGATTAATTAATTTCTTATTAAAGAGTTAATAAATAATTAAAAAATAATAGATTAATTATTGACTAACAGTTAAAAAATTAATTAGGTGAGATTAATTATACCTAAGAAAAATTATGCTACTTTTTTGAAATCATTTATTGTACATGTTTAAATCTTATAGCAAAAAGTTGAAATTTTGTAGCTGAATGTGGATAACCATCGATAAGATTTCATAAGCATATTTTTAAGTAAAATATTTAGCTACAAAATTATAGTTACGGAGCAATTTTGCTACACCCATTGTTACGCCGTCTATTTCGTTGCTATTTGAGTTTTATAGTATATTTTGCTACACCCATTGTTACGCCGTCTATTTCGTTGCTATTTGAGTTTTATAGTATATTTCATAGAAAATTTTGTTGCAAAATTTCAATAGTACATTTCATAGCCCATTATGTACCAAAAATTTCATAACAAATTTCATAGAAAATTTTCAATTGCAAATTCAATAATAATTTTGTGTAAAATTTTTCCGTAACAAATTCCATTGAAATTGTTTTGTAGCAAAATTCATTACAATTGTTAAGTGACATTATCAAATAAAATCCAATTATTCATATCGAGTATCCACAACAATTTATAAAATTACAATTAATATAAGGGTAAATTGCAGAAAAATCACTATGTTTTTGTAACGCCCGGTTCCTGCTATGTATTTTCAATTAAAACGTTCATTTTTGCAAAGGGACTCAACGAGTCAGAGACCCCGGACTCGTCGAGTAGGAACGAAGGATTGGACACGGAGTTGAAGCCTACTCGACGAGTCAGGCTGCCAGAGTGAAATCACAATTTTCAGGGTTTGCACCATATTTAAACACCTTAACTAACCTCAACTATAGCCTCCATCACCTCCAAGCCTTATTCACAAAACCCTAATCCATTTTGAGTGTTCTTGAGCCTTTGTTGTGTGTTCTTGGTGATTTAAAGATTAAGAAGGAAGAGGAAAGCTTGAGGATTCAAGAGGAGGCAAGTAGATCCGTAGTTTCTATTGCATTTCCAGCTCATATGAGGTATAAAGTCTATACCTTGTCTATTCATCTATTAGATCCCTTCATGGAGTAGTTTAGGGCTTTAAGGAACCCTTTTTGGAACCATTCATGGATGCAAGCATGTTTGGAGCTAAGACTTCAGATCCAGAGCCTTTGAGGGATTCCATGGCATAAAGGTACCAACTTTATGGCCATGGGAGTCCCATATGCATCATAAGAACCATTTTTTTAGGGCTATTTGAGCTAAATAGCCCATGCATGAACGTAAAGTTTGTAACTTTACGTGTTATAGCGACCTTAGGAGGCCAGATCTATGTTTTGGATTCATTAAGCCCGACTGGAATCAAATGTATGGAATTAGACTTTGGGGGACTCGACGGGTCGTTCTTAGGACTCATCGATTTGGGTTGTGGTTCCCCAACCTTTTCTGTTACTGAACAAACCTGTTGAGTCTAGAAGATAACTAAGCGAGTTAGACGTGTTTACGGACTTGAGAATCAAAGAACTCGATGAGTCCAAGGATGAACTCGGTGAGTTAATAGCATAATGGCCCAATTTGTATGAAGAGGAACTTGACGAGTTCAAGGAGGAACTCGGCGAGTTGATGAGATAAATGTCCCAACATACATGAAGGGGAACTCGACGAGTTCGATGATGAACTCGACGAGTTGTGAGTGAAATACCCTGACTCTATATAAAGGAGAACTCTCGAGTCCAAGGAAGGACTCAACAAGTTCAAATGGAAAGTCCTGATTCTGTCATGATGAGAAACTCGGCGAGTTAGAGGGTAACTTGGTGAGTTAGATCGCGAGTTCAAGATTATCTGAATCATGGAACACGACGAGATGACATACCAACTCGGCGGGTTCAGTCAACCGGAATGTTGACTTGGACCTGAAGGTTGAATTTGACTAGAATGTTGACCTTTAACTTGACGATTGACTAGAGTTGACCCTTAAAGGGGTTATAAGTTTGAAAGAGTAATTAAAAAAAGGTGGTATGTGTAGGAATTTGAGGAGAGTTGATCCTAGCACCGAGGACAGTTCAACTACTTCACGATATTGAGGTGAGTTACCTTCCAGTAGAAGTGGATCTAAGCCACCAAGGTCGGCCCACTAGTAAGAGTTAAAGTAGGGATAACTGTCTTTGTTATAATTATCTGGTATGTCACTATCTGTTATGTTAATGTGTCGGTATGCTATTATGTTATGTGATATGTGATAGGAGAGGTAGGGTAGACCCCAGTCTCGGTTGGTAGCGTCGAAGGGGTATATCAGTACCCAGATAAGCTAGGCGATATATGATTATATGTTTATGCACTAAGATGCTATGTGGTAGAGTAGGGGGTGAAATAGTCCTCGATACCGGTCGAAAGGACTGATGGGATAGGCCAGCACCCTGATATGCTAGGCAAGGTATCGGTCGAAAGGACCAAAGGGGTATGCCAGCACCCTGATATACTAGGCTAGGTACTGGTTGATAGGACCAAAGGGGTAGGCCAACACCCTGATATGCTAGGCAGTTACCGATTGAAAGAGACCGAAGGGGTAGTCTAGTACCCTGATATGTTAGTCAGTATGATGGCGGAACTCACTAAGATTTGTTCTTATGGTTTTTAGTTTTTGTTTCAGGTCCTTCTTCTTCGAAGGGAAAGGAGCTGGTATGATAGCAGCACATCACACATATGATTTCCGCACATGAGATTCTTGGGATTGTACTCTAACATTATTACTATTTCATGATATGGTTTTGAGACATGTGATCTATGGTCTTATTGAAATGAATTAACTTGATGATGGTTTCTTATAAATTGTTTTATGAATCGTTATATCAAAAATGAAATTTTTGGTCTTCAATTTAAGGATGTTACAAGCTGGTATCAGAGCCTTGGTTGGAGGGATTCGGACACGCCTTCGGGGTGTCTGGACTCAAATCAAGGGTTTGAAAGATTTTTACACGAAAATATTTTTTTCTAAAAATTTAAAATGAAGAGTATTAAGAAAGAAAAAGGTGTGCGATGTGTGAAATCGACCGAGCTCAAGTAAGTTTTCCCTTAGATACCCATACATGTTATGTTATGATATGATATGATTATGAGAACTGCATGCTAGATTAGGGTTGAGGATCTAGGAAGGATGCCTTATATGCATATTGTATGTGTATGAGAACTGCATGCTATATTAGGGCTAAGGATCTAGGAAGATGCCTTATGTGCCTGCTATATTGAAGGGTTTTGATCATTCTAACACTCCTAAGGTGTACATGCAACCCTAAATACCTTGGATCTATGTTTTCTCTATTATACATGCAAACTTTCATTTTCCAAGGTATTACCCTAACTAGCCTACAAAACTTTTATACATGGGTAATGAAACAAGTTAGATAACATACTTTTTTTTGTAGCTTGTTGCTTAGAGCTTTAAGAGCCTAGCACCAATAATGTGAATGCCTCAAGTGGAATCACAAATCACCACTAAGACTTGGAAACTTGGAAGAGGACTCTAATGCTCACAAAATCGGCCACTCTTTTGTAAATACTCTAGGTGCCAATTTCTTGAACCAAAGGGCTTCTTATATAGTGTTGTTACATTAGGGTTACACCATGTAAACCCTAATGTGCATGACTTTCCACATTCCTCATGATCCATGGATTGTAACCTCCATGGAGTATCCATGGGTCACCACATGGGTTAAGCCCAACATAAGGAATCATGGATCACTAGCCCACATTATAAGAATGAATGATTTACACAATCTATCCCTATATATTTAATTAGTCTCTTTTGACCACAAAATTGATTCCAAATTATTTCTTGATCAATACTAATTAAATAATATGATTTCATATTAATATATTATAACTTATAATATATTAATAAATCATACATATCCTCTTCTCAAAAGCCCAAGTTGTTCTGGTGAAGTGCAACCCAAATGGACCATGCTAAATCAGGTCAAGTACATACCAAAAATAGTTATGGAGTTATACACCTTATCCAACATATATGTGCCTATTGAATCTCACGCTAGAATTGATTAGTTAGTGATATGAATGTGTGAATAGGATATGCTTGGTTTCGTTATTCAATGTTCGAATGCTGCTTGCTTTGTGCTTTTAGGAGTTCTAGTTATCTTTAACTAACTAGTAAACAAATACGTTAAGTTACATATTGCAAGGAATAAATAATTTCATAAGGTTAGGTTTAGGCCTATTTCGCAGCTCTTGTTTGAGTCCAACCGTTGTAGGGTAGGATCTCTCATTTGAAGAATTATCTAGTCTTAGTGATATGTAATGGTATTCGCGTGCGAGTTAGGTAAAGGTAACAAGAATTTCTTAGCAGTTGATGGCGGAGAGTTACCCTAGGGTAAGCCTAGGATGAGATTTGAGAAGTAAGCAGTAGTAGTAGAAGGGACTTGGTGAATTCAAGGAAATCCTTGAGGAAAGTACAGGTAGATATGGAAAGTAGTATGATCTCGTACTACTGAAAGCAGAGGATCCGTACTCGAGTCAAGGAGGGATGAGATAGAACCAGGAAACTTGTAGAGAGTGTGAGACCTCTCAAGAATATGTATAACCCTAAACTTTATGTGTTTTGTTTTAGAATGGTGGTGACACGTCACGGAGTAGGAGGTTCAGGGTCTGGGTCATGATTAGGTTCAGGTTCCGAGCCAGTCGATGACAGACTACCCAATTTCAGCACATCTAAGATCACGAGAGGCATCCTTGAGGAGACCCTGGTGATTTTTGGGTCGATCAAGGAAGGGATCATCGAGCTGATGGAGAAGCATCTCAGGGCGTTCAGGAGCGACATGGCATCTAGCCAGTCACGGACATGCACACACTCCTTCAAGGACTTCAGGGGACGTGGTGCACCAGACTTCCACGAGGTGAAGGACCCCATTATTGCCAGGAGATGGATTGCAGACATCGAATATGCTCAGTTGACGAGCTTTTTCCTATAGGGGTCAAAGGTCAGCTATGTTGCATGTTGTTTAAGAGATCGAGGTTGAGATTGGTGGGAGGAGGTTAGTGATTCTTTGAGAGCCCCAACCATTGAGGCTATTGTGACAACCCGAAGTTCGTTCCATTATTTGTAACCCGTTTTCATTAATAAAGCCGTTAAGTTCCAAAAAATTTCCGTTAATTTTGTTTTTAATAAAATTAATGCGACTTCTATTAATGTTTTAAAAGTTTTGGAATACATTTTAAAAACATTAAATATTTTCTATTTCATTTAGAAAATATTTAGTTTTATTTAAGTCGTAAATACGACAACTTTATCGGGTGGGACCAAAAGCATCGTATAACGTCGGTATCGGGTAGAATTCCACCGGACCACAAACTTAACCCCTATATAAGGGATTGGGTGACATCATTTTGAGGCTTTTACTCTCTCTCTAAAAACTTTCTCTCACTACTCTCTCTCTAAAATCCGAAACTTAGCCAAAATCATCCAAAACTAGCTCCAAATCACTAAGGTAACTTCCCTAACTCATGAATTAGCATATTAGACCTTCAAATTCGGAATTTTTATGAGGAATGAGACCATAAATAAGTGTTTATGGTCTAGGAACCTCCTTAGGCCGTGAACACCTCATATGAGGGTTTTGAAGCCTCAAAACCCCTCCAAGACACTTCTAGGGCTTAGATTCGGCCTAGAAACTTGTATGCATGAGCTTAGGACCCCAAAATCGTATCGTAGGATGTATGGACATGATTTTACAGCCCAAGCATGCTCTTGGACTGTAAACCCTCATTCATGGACCATAAACTCATGTTAATGAGTCAAAATGCCCTTAAACACCTTCAAAATGCTTCTATGGGAGTGTAGAACCTCATAAACCTTCATGTGATGCACCAAATCATCATCAAATGGGATAAACTTGAGTTTACAGCCCAAGAACATTCTTGGACCGTAAAACCACCTCCTTAGGCCGTAAAAACCCCTCAAAGGGTGTTAAGGTGCCTTTAACCCCTTGAATAGCTTGGATTTGGACCTAGAATCACATGTGATTAACCTACAACCACCAAAGCCCTTGATTCATGCACAAACATGAGTTTACGGTTGTAAACTCATGATTTTAAGGTATTAAACTCCCCAAGAACATCTCCTTAGACCGTAAACTCATTTCCAAGGCCATTCCAAGTCCCGATCACTTCCTAAGCCATGGAATCGACCCTAAAACCTTCCTGTGAGCATTGTATGACCATTTGGCATCCAAGAACCCACCACCCATGAGTTTACGGCCGTAAACTCATGGGTATATGGTCAATGGGCTGTAAAATCCTTAAGGAGTTTACTCTTGAAGAGTAAACTCCATATTTAGGCCCTACACACCCTTAGATGCTACCCGGATCACTCCTAACACTTGAATTGAAGTGTTTTCACGTCTTGGAGTGCATATTCATATCTAATTACTGGTTCAAAGTCTAATTAGATACAATTGCATATCATTTAATATTACATAGGAACCTCGCACGTAATCAAGCCCCGAACCCTCACATAGCATCCAAACCGTCACGTTTTCTCGTCTGGTGAGTTCATACCCCTACCCATTTTCAATGTTTTCACTATCTTCAGGGGGGAATACAAGCAAGGTACAAGTGATTCTTGTACTCAAAATTGTTTTATATACATTGTGTTTCATATTATATATGCTTTTAACACTGACAATCGTAATAAACAACCCTTTGAACTTATAGGACACACTATCATGTTATTTGTGAATTACATTATAAATTGTTGTATTTATATTTTCACAAATGTTTTCCCACAATATAACAGTTAAAAGCGTAACATTTGAAAATGGTTTTGTCCTCGGTAACACTTCACAGAGATACGCAAGTGGAGGATAGTCAATTGATCTTTAAGTATTATTACTAGTAAATTTGTTAATCCTATAATTGGAGACACGCCCTCGGTGAACACTCCACAGAGATACGTGAGTGGAGGACCGCCCCCGTAACCAGAATCTCTTAGATAGGGAGTGTGACTTGAGTATATAGATCTATACGGGGCTGACTACCCCGCACCTAGCTGCTAGCTACAGCCGAACCGAAAGGTTCAAGGGTGACGAAAGTCATATAGGGTGATGGACTATTTATTGCCCTAATTAGTCTATTGTATAGTTATGGAACTCGCAATTTGGATAACAGAGATTTACATATTAGTAATAATGGGTCTAGTAACTAGTTTACTTGGTATTTATTAGTTTTATAAACGTGTTAAAACTAATGTATTTTCAGTGTACATCTTTTACATTACATTTCGGGTTGGTAAACTAACACATACTTTACAAGGATAACCAGGTTTTCAGTATACATCTTTCACATTAGGAAAATATAGGATTTTCCTGGGATCACAGTTAAACATAACCAGAACCGTGTAACCTAACATTTAACCAAGCATTACTTTTAAGAAAATATGGGATTTTCTTGGGTCGTAACATTTTCAGAAACCAAAAGGAAACTCGTACATTTTTCACAAAACAAAACCGCTTATGAACTCACAAGCTTTATGCTGATTTTCAAACTGCTTGTATTCTCAGGTCCGCATTAGACAGGTACCCGATGATTCCTTTTGGCGAAGATGGAGTGTGTAGAAGACTCGTCTTACTTTTGTTCATATATACTATGTATCACAAATGTACAACATTATTTTTGATCAAATGTAAACTATTATATGTAATGTAATGGTTGTTTACTTTGCTTACTATGTGCATTGGATTTGATACTCAACGTGGAGTCAACCTCGGAATTGTTTCCGCCTTCGGTTTTCGGGGTGTGACAGCTATGACCTGGTCGTACTTTATGACCAGGCCTAGGGTTGAGTTCGTGCCAGCTATGGAGATTCAATAGCTGGTCAGGGAGTCTCTTGACATGAAACAGATGACTGAGTCGATAGCAAATTTTACCACCATGTTCAGGGAGAGGGCCTTACTGGTGCCTCGGTACACGGGTGATGAGGAGATGAGGAAGACCCGGTACTATGATATGTTGAGAGCTGACATCCGAAACATGTCAGCTACTCAGTATGCCCAACTTTGGAGGATATGATAGCGAGGGAGAGAGAGAGAGAGAGAGAGAGAGAGAGAGAGAGAGAGAGAATGGATATTCACATTAAGCACATCTGGAAGAGGAAGGAGAAGGCTGGGCACGTTACTGGTTTTTGGGGAAGAAGGCTAAGGGATCCGCCAATATGTTGAAGGGCTAGTAGGGCCGGAGCCGCTGTGGGAAATGCGGCAAAGCTCATGAGTGAGTTTGTAAAGGGTTTTGAGCATTCTAACACTCCTATGGTGTACATGAAACCGTAGATGCTTTGGATCTATGTTTTCTCTAATATACATGCAAACTTTGTTTTTCCAAAGCATCATCTTAACTAGCATACAATGGTGTATCTTTACTACAAAATTCTATTTAGATAAAATACCTTTTGTTGTAGTTGGATGAGCGCTTGGGCGCGTTCCGTGCTGAGATTATACCATTGTTGGAGATCGCACTTTTTCTTTTCGGGAGTTCTGAGCTTGTGGAGCTCCTACATTCCATGGGGAGAGGGACCCCATTATCAGTAGGAGGTGGTTAGCGGATATAGCTAACGCGTTCAGGATGAGTTTCTTCCCCAAGGAGGAGAAGGTCAGATATGCTTCCTACCTATTGAAGGTTAGGGCGTGGGAGTGGTTGGAAGATGTCGGTAGTGAGTTAGGTGATGATGTTGTTGATGCTATGTCATGGGAAGACTTCTCAGCTAGGTTCCTAAATGATTTTCCTCCGGTGATTGAGGTGCAACAGTTGGTGCGGGAGTTTCTAGATCTCCACCAGACTACTGAGTCTATATCAGAGATCACAACCAAGTTCCAGAATAGGGCTTTGTTGGTACCACAGTATGCATTAGATAAGGAAATAAAGAAGGTAAGGTATCATGATATGTTGCGGGATGATACCAGGGAATTCGTGAGTATTTCAGGATGCGAGACCCTGAATGAGATGGTTTCTAGAGCTCAAGAGTAGGAGATCAATTTGGAGTACCTTGGGAAGCGGGGATCAAATTAGGTGCATAAAGTGGAGGGTCTCGAGAAGAGACCCAAGACTTCTAATCAGCGTTTGAGAGGCCAGTAGGGTCGGGGGTTAGTGCAGCACGTGCGCAAAACCCCACGATGGAGTTTGTCGTTCCAAGGTTTTGGGCTGCTATAAGTGTAGCAAGGTTGGTCATTTTAACATGGATTATCCTCGGGGGCAAGCTCGTTACATTTTCTATGAGATCAGGTGGTCCACAAGTAGGTCGATTATCTGATGTTGAGGGGAGGAGCAGTGAATGCGCCTGCTCCGGCTACCTTGAGGATCACCGATGGATAAAAGGGTAGGGCAGGAGCCAAGCATTGCAGTGTCAGTCAGGACTTCAACATGAGACATTGTGGGTATATTATCTTTTGATTTCTTCATGGTTTTTATCGGTATTGATGTTGTTTTGGAATATTGCATCGGTTTGGGTAAGTGTACCTTTGATTTTTTTTTCTTTGCTTATGTTTGGGTCATATCATCAAAAATTGTTATATGAATTTTCATGCCTTGAATCATTAGTGGTTTATTGAATGGTTGTTTCCGTTATAGAGGGTTTGGAGTGTTCGGTGTTATCTTGGTTTGTAGTCAAAATTGGTTCGGGGCTTTGTGTGGAAGGTTTCTAGTCAGAATTCAGCGGGTTAGTTATCCACTGTCGCCAGGGTTTGATGGTTTTTGCATTGGTGCGCGGATTGGCTTTTGAGGGTGCCGAGGGAAGTGGTTTGTTGATGCGGTTTAGATTGGAACATTCATCCTTGGGACTTTAAGCTTAGAGTGTGATATCATTTTAAGCATTTGGGGTTACCTGTAATGTTGGGATTCGAGAAGTGTTCAGCTGGTCTTCAGGGTTTATTTGGTCTTTAGAAGTGTCAGAGGAGCTTTATATTCACCTACGTTGCAGTTAGTCAAAATCCAACAATTCTTTGGTATAGTACTGTGGGTGGTGATCTGGATTATCAGGTAGGTTGAGATTTCAAGTGTGTCCATCAGGATTTCAGGAATCGGGGGATCAATGAATTTGTCTAGCAATAGAGTGCTATTATTGTTCAGCGCAGGGTATGGATGGTTCACGCCAGTTGAAGAAGATGGATCGGAAATCGATAAGGATTAAAAGGTGAGAAACCTTTATCGAGATCAAGTGGGGGAGCGTTAAGTGGTTGTTCTGATTGAGGTTGTGTTGGTAGGGGTTCAGGAAACTCCTGAGCATAGGTCGACATCATCATTGTTATTCATGTTAGGATGTGATTCGAATGCATGACCCGAACTCCTAATTGGTTGTAGGATTCGGCTCAGGATGTGTGGTATTGTGCCGGTTTGATTATGGGAAGACCATAAGTTCTAACCATGGTTAATTTGGGGTGTTGTAAGTCAGCAATGGGATCGTAGCAATCACCGGTTCGAGGTAAACTATTTTTAGAAATGGTCGAGTGTGACAGGAATCAGTCCAAGCCTTTGACACGTCGGTCAGGGTTGTCGAGGAGTTTGCTCTGTTTTAGGTTGAGGACCGTAGGGGTCCGGGTCGAAGTCAGGCCTGTATAGCTTTAGATGAGTAGGACCCATGGGTGAGGCCCATGTAATTATGATAGATTAGAAGGGTCCTAGTAAAGACCATTGGGTCAAGGTATCAGATCTTAAGTTACATCATCATGTAGGGGGTCAGTGTGTGGCAGAGAGGGATTTTTAGGCTGGGTAGCCTTGTTGTTTAGACTCTAGGGAACCTGGTGGACGGACTAGGTGCGAGAGAAGTAGTCTTAGAAATGGTTTGGGGGTAATTTTTTTTTCAATCAGGTGAGGGTTCATCGAGAATCAGAAGGTTTTGGTGTGAAATGCAAGTGAAGATTTGTGAATCTCAGGTTGTGAGTGGAGTATTAAAATTATTTTAGGTATGATCTCTATTCGGGTATCGTACGTGTTTTGTGCAGGATTTCGTTTCATTGGAATAAGAATTGGGGTATCTAAATGCCAATGGCAATCTCGCAGGGTTCAAGAGGTAGTGAATGGGTTTAGTTTTGATAGCAATCGAGCCGTTGTGTTGTGTCTTGGGTTGGTTCTATTTGCGAGAGGGCCACAACATTTTTTGAATTAAGAGAAGGTAGGTCATTGGAGACCAGGTATTTTATGAAACTGTAATTGGTCTCGTTGCATTCTTTTAGCAGTAGGTTTGGTGTTGAGATGGCTTAGGGTATTATCGCCATATAAGGTTGCTCTCGGAAGTCGTGTGGGGCTACTATGGTTTTGTGTGTCTTTTGGCTCAGCAATTGGGTAGGAGCCTAGTGATTCAGTTAGTTGAAAGACAAGCTAGGACAAGGGAGGTCTCGATTGCCTTTGGGAAGCAGATAGGTGGCAATAAGATGGGCCAGAGTGGTTTTAGTGATTCGAGCTTCATGTGAGGAGTCACTTGTATATCAGAGTATCTGTAAGTTGCTCGCAGTTAGATAAAATAGTCTCAGAGTGGCTAATTGGATCCTACTGCGTTGCTCTCATATGAGTCTAACGTTTGGATGGATGAATCTTCTATTTGAAGGATTATTTGAGCCTTATGTCGAGTATAAGTGTTTTGTAGCTGTATATGGTTAGTGACTTTAATCCCTTTAAGGCAACAATGTGATTGGGGTTGGAAGCATTTTGTTTGGTATGAAACTTTATGCGGTGGGCATGGTAGCGAGTCAGTGTGTTAGGTCTATCAGGGAGTCAAACCATTTGAGACTTTAGGTTCCGGGTTTCATGTGGGGTAGGATTGGTTTTCCGAAAGGGGTTAAGGGTTCGTTCATCATAAGGTTTGAAAAGCTATGCTAAGGATGGTCTGAATAGTTTTGGAAAGGCTGTTGTAGGATCAAGGTTGTGGTTATGTTCTTTAGGGTGTTAGGCGTGTCTGAGAATGGTAAAAAATGATTTTGAGGATGAAATCTAATTTAAGTGGGGGAGAATTATAACGCTTGATTTCCTGAATGAAGTTGATTCCAAGTTGTTTAGTTTTTCTCATTGGGACTCGATGAGTTGGAGCCTCAACTTGGCGTGTCGAGATGTTATTGGTCGTGGAATTTAATGAACCAACTCGGCGTGTTAAGGTGCCTCAACACGGTGAGATGGCAGCTGGGTTGGAAACCTTAATTTCAGGGTGTTATTCATTATTTAAATGCCCTAAGTCCCTTTGGATGGCATCCTTCTCAGCCTCCATTGTTATCAAAACCCTAAAATGACTTGTAGCATCCATTGTTATCAAAACCCTAAAACGAGTTGTAGCCTCCATTCTCAAGCATTTGAGCTTTGAAAGGAACTTTGGTGTTCTTTTTGTGTATTGTGAAGGAGTTAGAATATTTTGAAGTTGCTAAGTTTGGAGAAGGAAGTCCTGGATCTAGAATCTCTACCCATTTTGCAAGGAGTTTGAGGTATTAAGTTCTTATCTTGATGTCTAGATGTTTAGATCTCTCATTTTGGTTAATTTGTTATGTTTTAGTCACGGGTTGGATGGATGTTGGGATTAGGACGTCCCAAAGCGTTATTGTTTCAGATCTGCAGTTTTCATCGACACTTTTGGCATAAAGGTGCCAACTTTATGGATTTAAGGGCTTCTTGCATTCATTAAGTCCCTTATTAGGCCCTTCTTGAACATTTGAGCCTATCCTAGTCATGCATGAGCGTAAATGTCACAACTAGCATTTTTAGCTAGGAGATTCTATTTCATGTAAACATCAATTATTGCAAGACTTGTGCTCTAAGTGAATATCCTGCTATATGCTAAAATGAAATCATCCATTCGAATCCAAACTCCTGAGTGAAGTTCAAAACCTAATACAATACATTACACATATATTCAACTATGGGTTGAAGGCCCTAAAATTCCCGGTTCAATTTTATTACAGACTAGGATCCTCTTATTAGGCCTAATAGACCAGCAAACTTTCAATTTGGCTATTTTGGGCCAAGGAACCCTATTTGGGTTCTAATTGGACCCACATCCTGGAAACTAAAGTATTTTGGGTCATGTGGGCCTAGAATGATTCATCTTATCTATAATGGGCCATGATGCGCCATAAATAGTTTCATAAGCCCTATTGGGCTGTAAACTATATTCTTGGGCTTCATGGGCCGTGAACCCTCATGAGGGCCCAATAGGCCGAAAAATCTTCATATTGGGCCTCATAAATTCAAACCAGGTCAAGAAAGGGCCCAAACTATTTCATTTCCTTTTTCCTTTTCCCCATTCTCGACCCAAATGAAAAAATAAAGAAAAACCTAATTTAATCAAACCTTGACACCTCATAATTGTTTAATGGACATCCATGATAATTACCTCACATATACGAAGAATTAAGTCCTTAACCCTCCATGCAATGACCACCTCACTATTTTCTTTCTTCTTCCTCTATCTCTCGGCTTCTTACTCACCATTACACATATTCTCTCATTTCTAAACTCCTCTCTAACTCTCCAAAGGAAAGTTCCTCCTTTTCCTCCTAAAAATCGTGAATTGGTGTGCTTCAAGAGGTTCACATCAAGCTTCTCATTAACTTGGTAAGTGATTGTGAAGTCCTTAAACTTTTAATCCAAGTTTACACTAGTAATCTCTCATTAACCCACTCTCACTTCATGATCTATGCTCTTAGAACTTCACAGATCTTAAAAATCTCCTCAATAACACATCAAGGGCCGAGATCTCCTCATTCCTCAACAAAAATAGAAAACTTTAAAGCCAAGTGAGTTCATACCGCCCTTATATTCGATTTTTACTTTGTTTTGGGGGAGAATACAAGTTGTTTTGTCTAGATCTATGTGTGTATGTATGAGTTTGTGTATTTTCTTTAGTTACATATGTGTTTATGTGTTGTAAACTTCATAAACTTAAAGATATACTAAAAGAAGATGATATTGCTATAACATAATACTTAATTCAACTTGTATTACAAGAAAAAGGGTTTAGAATACATATAAGTTACTTAAATTTAGGAAAAACTTCATAAAAGGGGCTAAAATCGACAAAACGAAAAAAGAATGGGATATTTATGTAACTCACGGCTAGTAAGGGATACAAAAGGAAATTTTACTAAATAAGGCAAATCTCTACATTTGAGACCTTACAAGGACTAAAAAAGTAAACATTTTCAGAAATGGGCCTTATTTAGGCTTTTCACGGTTTTGGGCCCAAAAATTGTAAATTTTAATCTTTTAATGGGGTTAAATGTCACTTTCAATAAAATTGTACCAAAAATGTAAATTTTTGATAAGAAGGGTTGAAGTTGCGAAAATATAATAATTTGGGCCAAGAAGATAAAATTTTCTATAATGGGCCGAATATGTATATTTTTATAAAAAATCAAGCTAAAAATGATAGACAAAAGTGAGTTAAAAATGTTATTTTTAAAAAAACTAGCATTGATACAAGTTTTATCCAAAAATGGGCCCTAAATGTTATTTTTACTAAAATTGGGCCTTATTTGTAAATTTTTGGCTTAATTGTAACGCCCCGACTCTCAAGTAATACTTTAAATAAAGTATTTTTCGATTTTGACCCTACTCGACAAGTTGGTTGCCCTACTCGTCGAGTAGCAGCGGGTTAGATCGCGAATTAAGTGATCTACTCAGCGAGTCCTTTATGGAACTCGGTGAGTAGGAGCTGGAAAGTAAAACCCTAATTCTCGGGGTTTGCACCCTATTTAAAGAAGCTCAAGCCTCTCTTAGTTCCTTTGCAACCCCTTTGCATCTCTAACTCGTGTGTGTGTGTGCCATTGTGTGTTGAAGCTTTGAGAGAAGAATTTTTGTGTAGGAGGTTGGGGAAAACAAGTGATTGAGGCAAGGAGCTAAGAGGAGATCCGAATTCTACTTCTTTGGACATCTCTTGGGAAGGTATTTAACCATTACCCTCAGTTATTTCAGTTTAAGACCTCATCTTTGAATGAGTTTTAGGGTTTCATAAGGGCATCAAGTGGGTATGGAAATCCATGGACTAGATCTGAAGTTGTAACTTTAGATCTAGACCCTCTTTGAATTATTCAAGCATAAAGTTCCAACTTAAGTTAAGATTAAGGTTCCCTTGCTCCATGAACACCCATTAAAAGTTTGGTTTTGACATTAAGAGCTTGTAAAGCAATGCATGCACGTAAAGTTTTCAACTTTACGTGATAAGCAGGCCTAAGGAAGTTAGATCTGCCATTTGGGACCTTGTCATGGCTTAAAGATGTCTGCATGTTAAAATAACTAAAGGGACTCGGCGAGTCGCAAAGCTGACTCAGCGAGTCGCAAAGCCGACTCGGCGAGTCATATGAAGATGTGCATTAAACTCGACGAGTTGGATGAACAACTCGGCGAGTCAGATGAAGGAAGCCGTGAACTCGACGATTTGGTTGAACAACTCGGCGAGTTGGATGAAGATGGTCATTAAACTCGACGAGTTGAAGAAAAACTCGGCGAGTCGTATGGGTTTTAGCCAAGGATATGTTTACGTGTATACTCATCGAGTTGCAAGGAGGAAACTTGACGGGTGGCCTTAAGGTTTGATCGTGATTCGAAGGAACTCGACGAGTCACCCCGATGACTCGGCGAGTTGGAATGTGCTTCAAGGACTCGGCGAGTAGCCGGGTGTACTCAGCGAGTTGAGGTCAACATGGACTGTTGGCCTTGACCGAGGACTTTGACCTTGATCAGGATTTGACTAGTGGGTTACGGAGTGCCTTATAGGGCTAAGGACTTACGAGTATATTGTGCCATGGTTATAGGTGGTGGAGCCTGTCACGAGTGATCCGATAGTTGGAGTTACCTTCCTCGTCGACATCTGCGAGGTGAGTTATCCTCACTATATCGATAGGGTCTGCGACACCAAGGCCGAACCTTTAGTTGTTATTATTAGAATATGCTACATGTGATATGATCTGTTTGATTGGAATTTGGGGAGACAATATGTTATGCCTTTATGATCCGTAGGGATTTGTATGTTAGTGACCTGCTAGGTCGGTGCTCTAGTTACGAGAGAATTCTATGATTGATGATCAGTGAGATAGATATGCTTGATGTTTGTATATTCCTGTTTAAGATAGTATGCGCACATGGTTATTTGTCTGTGGGTTGGGTTGAGGCGGTCCTGCTTTGTGCTGAAGGCCAACATACCCTATGAGTGGTCCGGGGAGACTGTAGGCCACGTGGCGGACCAGTCATGCCGAAGGCTCGGGATAGATTCAGATAGACTATAGGCCCAGTAGGGCGGACCAGTCAGGTCGATTGCCCAGTATGCGTGTTGATCGATTGATCGTTATTGACATGGTTTCTGTCAGTTCGGTATTGGTATTCTGGGGGTAGCTCACTAGGCCCTCGGGCTTACAGTTTTCAGTTTATTGTTTCAGGTACTTCAGGAGATCGAGGGAAGGCAAAGGCGTGACCGTACCGCTGTTGGATGAGGTGTTTAAGTCCATAACTATTTCTGGTATGTACTTGACCCGACCCGGCATGGTCCATTTGGGCTGCATGGCACCATGCAATTGGATAGACTAAATGAGAGAAATAACACTTGGAGATTATTAATATATTATAAGTTCTAATATATTAATAATATTATTTGATTAGTTTGACCAATAATTAATTTAGAATTAATTAAGTGATCAAAAGAGAACTAATTAAATATATGGGTTGATTATGTAAATAATCCATATCTTGTATAGTGGGCTAAGAAGCTCCATGGATTATCAAGTTGGGTTCTACCCATAGGATGCTCCATGGATGCTCCATGGGAGTTACAAACCCATGGGTCATGGAAATGAAGAGTCATGACACATTAGGGTTTACATGGTGTAACCCTAGATGTGTCAACACTATATAAGGATCTCATTCTCCACCAAAATCGGTTACACTAAGGAAACAAGAGGGCTAGGCCGATTTCAAGAAGTTTGCATTCTCTCATAAGTCTTTCCAAGAGCATTTGGTGTTGTGTGAAGCATTTCAGGCATCACACTTGGGGTGCTAGGCTCATAAGGTTTCAAGGAACATTAGCAACAACAAGGTAAGTTATTCTATCTATCATTCAAGTTAAAATTATTCCCCATGTAGGCTAGTTAGGAATATAGCCTTGGAATTCAACTTTGCATGATAATTAGACAAACATAGATCCAAGGTTATTAGGGTTGCATGTACACTTAGGAAGTGTTAGAATGCTCAAAACCCATCAGTGGTATCAAAGCCTAGGCTTGTTTGCTTTTTATTTGTGCTTAAAAGTTGAAAAAAGTCGAAAATCTTGCTGTCTAACGAATGGACTCGTCGAGTCCATGGGGGGGGGGGGGACTCGTCGAGTTCACGTGTATCTTCAACCTACTCAGCGAGTAAGTTCATGCACTCGGCGAGTAGGGTCGACAGATTGCAGAATTTCGACTTTAGTTGCTGGAAATGGACTTGAAACATTACCCTAAAGTGTTTTCGAACTTGAAAACTTGTTTTGATGGTGTAATGGTCTTTCTAATTTCATTTACAACAACTAGTTATCAAAATTACAAAGTTTTAAGTGTAATTTTGATTTATGAATGTGTTCATATTCATGTTCTTGTTCTTATGATGTTTTAGATGATCATATGAATTATTTGTAACCTATGTGGTAGATTAATTCTTGATCATAATGTGTTTTAATGGAGTCCATAACTTGTCCTCAAGTTATGGAAAACCAAGAGTCACACTTGAATTAAAACCATTAAAAAGAACACAAGAGTTAGAAAAATGAAGACTCTTCATTTTATTACTCTATTAAACTCATAAGTTACAAGAAATGAAAAGTTTTGAAAGTTACAAAACTTGCCCTCAAGTTTTGGAACAAGTAAAGTTAAGTTAAAACATTAGTTCAAACCCTTAGAATTTTAAAAGTTAAAATTCAATCCTTATACTTATATTATGATGATTTAATAATTATATATATGTATAAGAAAAAAGTCGTCTTACCGCTAGTACTCCTCATTCACGAAGCCGGTCTATAAGGTGGGTATAAGGTTGTTGCCTATAAAATGGTGACTTGATGGGTGTCTACTCTCACCCACCGCTTGCTTGACTGGTGGAGGGTCGTTAGCCGAACGGGTAAGACAAGGACTTATAAATTCTCATTCAAAGTATGATGAATATTATAAAGTAACTAAATGTTTTATTAAATTCCCAGTCTTAGTTACTTTAGGAAAATGTGAATAAGGTGCTAATCCATGAAATTACACTTTACACTTTGTCTAAGTCGTTGGTGGAGCGTGTGTGGTTAACCGGCACACTAACGTGGACTTAACAAGGTAGGTAAAGGGTGACTTAAGGTTTATTATAGTATTGGTGGAGTGTGTGTGGTTTACCGGCACATTGATTGAGTGATAAACTTTAAGGGTACCAAGTGATTTGCATGGTTACTTCACACCTCGTTTTGTGATCCTCGGTATCCCAGTCACAAAACTTGGAGGGCACACTCGAGATTGAAACATGACTTTGAAAAGCTCATTGAATCTCAAAGAATCTAGGAATTTCTAAGAACCAAACAAAAAACCTTATACTTCAATGTTTCGGTTTTCGTGATGGAAATTGGTGAATCGTCATTCACCTACCTTTCAAATATGGTATAGCTTAGACTACGGCATACCTCTTGTAAGCTATGTTATATTGTGATTGGATCCTAGCCTTAATATTACATTTGGGTGTTTTATTAAGGACTCTCATATATCTATACTAAACTTGTTCTCTTCTTTCAGATGTCTTCAAACAATGCTGCTTCTGGCTCGAATCCTAATGGCTCCTTTACTCTTATGAGCTTGTGTGGGAAAGTTACCTTTGATGGATCCAACTTCAATGAGTGGATCAGAAACATCATGATGATTACCCGCTACGAGGACAAAGAATATGTCCTTGACAAGGAGCTTAAGGAAATTGATGAGTCCACTGCAACTCCCCAGGAGATTGCTGACTTTCATACTCATGAAAGAGATGCGACCAAGGTGGCTTGCATCATGTTGGCCATAATGACAGCTGAACTCCAAAAGTCTTATGAAGATTTCTACCCTTATGAAATGCACCAAGATTTGATGGAAAGATACCATCAAAGTGCACGACAAGAGAGGTATGAGATCATATGCTCCATGATAACAGCCATGATGAAGGACGGGGAATCCGTCACGAGCCACATGCAAAAAATGCAAAGGTATGTGGATCGGTTGCTGAAGCTTAATGTGAACTTCCCTAAGGAGCTTGCAATAGATATCATTTTGCACTCCTTACCATCGTGCTATGATCAATTCCGCATGACATATCACATGAACAAGGAAGAGGTCACCCTCAGCAAACTTCAGGGACTTCTCAAGACCGTAGAAACAGGTCTTAAGGGGAAGTCGGTTGCTATCACTCCTACTCCAAACTCAACTCCGGTTTTGGCAATCGGGAAAAGTCGAGGGAGGAAGAGAAAGAGATCGTCGAAGGGTACCAAGGCTCGGACCCTTGATGGCTCTTCTTCAAGTGGAACCAAGAAAGGTTTCATTACTCCTTCTGACCCAAAAGAGGCTGAATGCTTCTATTGCCATGAAAAGGCTCATTGGAAGCGAAACTGCCCAAAATACCAGCAGGATGTGAAGGATGGGAAAGTCAAACCCAACCATGCAGGTATTTACACTATCATTTCTAATAACTCACCCCATTCTAAATCTTGGGTCCTTGATACCGGTTTTGGTATTCATATTTGTTGTGACTTGCAGGGACTAAGAAGAAGTGAGCATGTGGAGCAAGGAAGAATAAACTTGATCATGGGGAATAGGAAAGCTTCACCTGTCACCAAGATTGGAGTTTATACTTTATCGCTAAGTAGTGGGTTTAGTTTAGATTTGAATAAATGTTGTTACTCGCCAGGAATGGCAAGAAATATTATTTCCTTTCATGCTTTGTACAAACAAGGGTTTACCTTTTCGTTTAATAATGAAGTCGGTTCTATTGATGCTTTCTTTAATAATGTTCGTTATTTTAAAGCATTACCTTGTGATGGTGTGTATGAAGCTGTGTCTGTTGTAGATAACTTAGGAAATAATGTTTTGTGTATTGATTCTACTAATAATAATAACTTGGATAAAGCATCATTATGGCATTATCGTCTTGGACATATAAGCAAGAAACGCATAGGCCAACTCCAAAAGGATGGAGTCTTGGAGTCATTTGACCTAAAGTCAGATGATAGTTGCGAATCATGCTTACTTGGAAAAATGACAAAGTCACCCTTCACAGGCTCGTGTGAAAGGGGTGAAGGTTTGTTGGACCTTATACACACGGATGTGTGTGGACCATTCAAACATGCCACAAGGAACGCTAATCGTTATTATTTGACTTTTACTGATGATTACAGTAGATATGGTTATGTCTACTTAATCAAACACAAGTCAGAGACTTTCGAGAGGTTTAAGGAATTTAAACAGGAAGTCGAGAATCAATTGGGCAGGAACATTAAGATGCTTCGATCCGATCGAGGTGGTGAGTATCTTAGTTCAGAGTTCCTCGACTATCTAAGGGAATGTGGGATTGTCTCACAATTGACACCTCCTAGGACACCGCAGTTGAATGGTGTGGATGAGAGGCGTAATCGAACCTTGTTAGACATGGTTCATTCCATGATGAGTCGAGCTTCACTACCAATCTCATTCTGGGGGTATGCCTTAGAGACTGCCGCCCATATTCTTAATCTAGTCCCTACAAAGAAAGTTGCCAAAACTCCTCACGAGATGTGGACTGGTAAAGTTCCTAAACTAGACCACATCAAGATTTGGGGTTGCGAGGCTTTCGTGAGACGCGAGACTCATGATAAGCTCGAACCTCGAAGCGAGAGGTGTATTTTCATCGGCTACCCACAGCAATCCTTTGGTTACCTCTTCTACAGACCTAGTGACAATGTGGTCTTTGTAGCAAGAAGAGGAGTCTTTCGAGAAAGAGAGTTTATGAGCCAAGGAGACAGTGGGAGGCAAATTGATCTTGAAGAAATTCAAGAGTCAAGTGGTGAAGGAACTTCAAACTCTAGCCCTCAACTTGAGGAGGAAACTCCTGTTGAGCCAATTGACGAATCTGTACCTCTGAGGCGTTCCACGAGAGTTAGGAGTGCACCTGAGCATTACTATGGATTCCATATTACTGCAGAAGGTGAGACACTTATTAGTGATGGGACACTAGTAAGTCAAGATGACCCTAACAGCTACAAGGAAGCCATGGCAGGCCCCAAGTCTGCTAAATGGAAAGAGGCTATGGATAGCGAGATACAATCCATGTATGATAATCAAGTTTGGAACTTGGTTGAAAATGTACTAGGTCGTAAGACGGTGGGGTGCAAATGGATCTTCAAGAAGAAGACCGACATGGATGGTAATGTACACACTTATAAGGCTGGACTGGTTGCAAAGGGGTTCTCACAAATTCCTAGAGTGGATTATGATGAGCCCTTCTCTTCGGTAGCCAAGATTAAGTCTATTAGGGTTATGTTAGCCATAGCCGCATTTCATGACTATGAAATTTGGCAAATAGATGTCAAAACTGCTTTCCTTAATGGAAAATTGGTTGAAGATGTTTACATGAGTCAGCCAGAAGGTTTTGTCAGCAGCAAGTACCCTAATAGAGTGTGTAAGCTTGAGAAATCCATCTATGGATTAAAGCAAGCACCTCGCAGATGGAATCTTTGCTTTGATGAAAAGGTCAAGGAATTTGGCTTTTCTAGGAGTGAAGATGAATCTTGTGTGTATGTCAAGGCTAGTGGGAGTATAGTTAGCTTTTTGGTATTGTATGTGGATGACATACTACTCATAGGAAACGACATTCCAACCCTGCAGGAAGTAAAGTCCTGGCTTGGGAAGTGTTTCGCTATGAAGGACCTTGGTGAAGCTGCCTATATTTTAGGGATAAGGATCTTGAGAGATCGGAGTAAAAGACTAATTGGACTTTGTCAAAGTACCTACTTGGATAAGGTGCTGAAGAGATTCAGCATGCAGGACTCCAAGAAAGGAGAGTTGCCCATCCAGAGTAACGCCAAATTGAGTAAGACACAAATCCCTAGCACTGAGGCTGAGATAGCAGAAATGAGTCGAATACCTTATGCTTCGGGTGTAGGATCGATCATGTATGGTATGACGTGTACTCGACCTGATGTAGCTTTTGCCCTAACATGGTTAGCAGGTTTCAGGGGAACCCTGGCAAGGCACACTGGACTGCGGTAAAGAATATTCTCAAGTACCTACGAAGGACTAAGGACTGGGTCCTTACCCTCAGTGGGAGTGATGACTTGAGAGTTGTAGGGTATAGTGATGCTAGCTTCCAAACTGATAGGGATAATTTCCGCTCTCAGTCGGGCTGGGTCTTTACCCTAAATGGAGGAGCAATTTCTTGGAAGAGTTCCAAGCAAGAGACAGTGGCAGATTCTACTTGTGAATCAGAGTATATTGCAGCTAGCGAGGCGGCAAAGGAGGCGATATGGCTGAAGAACTTCATTGGAGACCTTGGAGTTGTACCAGCTATTCAAGAGCCAATGGAAATTTTCTGTGATAGTGAAAGTGTTGTTGCCTTAGCCAAGGAACCAAGGGATCACAGGAGATCCAGACACATCGACAAAAAATATCATTTCATCAGACATCGAATCGAAGAAGGACTCCTCGTGGCAAAGAGGGTATCATCAGATGAGAATCCGGCAGATCCCCTCATGAAGGGACTGACTCGGGTTAAGTATCTCCAGCATGCTCGGAGCATAGGGCTTAAGGATGATATTAAATTTAGTAGTTAGATAACCTCGAAATTTGTAAAGTGTAATTGACATTTGATGATGAATAAAAAATGTTTTATTTATGAGTAAAGTGTTGCTATCTCTTGTCGATCGTTTACTATATTTCTTTTGCATGTTTTGACTTCCAGAATAATTTTTGTTTGGTATAACATATTATTCAAACCTCCACATTCAATCATATGTCGGAAGTAGGTATGAATCAAGACTGTCATGTTTGGTTGTAGAGGTCTTGGACAAGGCTACAACAATCATGAGTGCTCATAAGTTCTGAGCATTGGACTCAACCCACACTCACTGGAATCACTTCATGGAATTCTATCTCGAGTGATCGTGAGACGATAATATCGTATAAGTCTTCAAACCTAGAGATATGATTTGTTACTTACAAGTTGGTTATGCATTGATTGTACGAAAACGCATTGGTAACTCGATGTTATAAATCGTGCTCTTGTGTGTAATTCAATGAGTGGTAGAACAAACATATGAGTCGAAGTTTATTTGTTCCTTCTTGGATTAGAAGCTGATATCTGGGCCCCTCGATGATTTTGTTTTGACCCATGTACCGGGCCCGGTCAGAACTAAGTTGATGTGTTCAATTAAGTTCTTTGTCAAACAAATCGGAAATCGGGAAACAAACTGTTGGACAATAAGTAAGACATTGTTCCATGTATTTGTCCGACTGATATCTAAGAACAGAGGATTATATGATCACTTATCTTAAATGGCGTACCATCGTCTTCTCAGTTCTGAGAAACCTTGAAAAGAGCTACGATTGCCGATCGGTTCTTGAAGTCATACTTGCAGTAATAGTTGTTAGACTTATCCAAGTGGGAGACTGTTGGATAAGGTGTCTAAGTCCATAACATTTCTGGTATGTACTTGACCCGACCTGGCATGGTCCATTTGGGTTGCATGGCACCATGCAATTGGATAGACTAAATGAGAGAAATAACACTTGGAGATTATTAATATATTATAAGTTCTAATATACTAATAATATTATTTGATTAGTTTGATCAATAATTAATTTAGAATTAATTAAGTGATCAAAAGAGAACTAATTAAATATATGGGTTGATTATGTAAATCATCCATATCTTGTATAATGGGCTAAGAGGCTCCATGGATTATCAAGTTGGGTTCTACCCATAGGATGCTCCATGGATGCTCCATGGGAGTTACAAACCCATGGGTCATGGAAATGAAGAGTCATGACACATTAGGGTTTACATGGTGTAACCCTAGATGTGTCAACACTATATAAGGATCTCATTCTCCACCAAAATCGGTTACACTAAGGAAACAAGAGGGCTAGGCCGATTTCAAGAAGTGTGCATTCTCTCATAAGTCTTTCCAAGAGCATTTGGTGTTGTGTGAAGCATTTCAGGCATCACACTTGGGGTGCTAGGCTCATAAGGTTTCAAGGAACATTAGCAACAACAAGGTAAGTTATTCTATCTATCATTCAAGTTAAAATTGTTCCCCATGTATGCTAGTTAGGAATATAGCCTTGGAATTCAACTTTGCATGATAATTAGACAAACATAGATCCAAGGTTATTAGGGTTGCATGTACACTTAGGAAGTGTTAGAATGCTCAAAACCCATCAACCACTCCTCATCCTTATGATCTGTTTTGGGACACTCTGATGATAAATGATTTGGAAATGTTTTGTAAAAACGATTACTATTTGTTTCTTTTGTTAAAATAAAAAGTGTAAATTTGGGGTAAATTTGATGGATGTTACATTAATGGACCAAGAATGTCATTTTTTCAAAAAGTAGGCCTTTTATGCCATTTTAGTAAATAATTGAGCTAATACTAGCAAAATAATAACAAACGGACTAATTTTTACCATTTTGAGGTTATTGGGCCTTAGTGGACCCATTAACATGCTCGACGGACCATGGATACTATTTGCGTGCTATCTGGACCTGTAAATACCTTACATGTGAAATGGGCCTTAGCTGTCCTTTTACATATACTTTGGGCCGATGTTATATAATCTCATTCCTTTCGGGCCTGAAAATGACTTACATGTTTGGTGGGCCATAGTTTCTCACTTACATGGTTCATTGGGCCTGGAATGAGTTTTATATGTTTCTCTTCGCATAAATTCGACTAAGGATCTAGTGAGATGTGTCGGTTAACACCTATTGAGTGTACGATCGTAGCATGTAGTTATAACCAGAGTCTCTTGGAGGTAGAGCGGTGGTTTGCGTATAGATCTATACGGGGATGACACCCTACACCTGAGTTGTTCGCTACAGTTAGACTAAACCAGTCTAGGGTAACAAAAACCTTATTCTATTTTCCGTCGGCGTTCAACAACGCCAAGAAAGATGAAATTTTCATTATTTAGTATGGTTGTAATGACTTACTTAGAGGAATTAACATTATGAAATTTACGGGAAACCATTCTCTTTTCTCTTTGGGTTACTTGGGAACATACTCGCGCCGATACTCGACCTCAGGGGTTGATATACCAACATTCTCTTTTACAGACACCATAAGGTTGTCTGAGGGGCATTCTCTTTACATTCTCTTCATTCACTTTTGGCATTCTATTAAACAAAAACACATATGCATTAATACAAGATCGGACACAAACACATTAAACTATTTTAAGAAAATACAGGATTTTCTTGTGATAACAAAGTCGTACAAATCATTTTCTCAAACATGCTTAAGAACTCACCAACATGTTTATGTTGACCTTTTTAAATTAACTTGTATTCTTAGGAAACCGTTGAAGCAAGTTGAGCTTAACAACCTGATGGATGTGTTATATTTTGTTTCGTCATACTTATATTATTTTGGCATGTAATATTTAAACACAATACTCGATGTAAACAATGTATTGTGTTATATTACATATGTGATGATGATGATGATGTAATGTTTCAATTATATACTATGTGATGATACTATAAGGATGAAGTCACGCATAATCCCCCAGATGTTTCCTCCGTCTGGTTCGGGGGTGTGACAGATTGGTATCAGAGCATTGTTTATAGTGAACTGACATATCTAATCATACAGGATATGCAACTATAAATACAATGGGACTAAAACACTCTGAATAAGATAATACCTAAGCATGCATTAAAATTATAACACTAAAAGTCTCTGGAGGAAATTGAACACCGTGATTAATTTCGGACAGTTATGTAGTCGTATTGGGGATAAATATAGCCTGATCAACTATAGCTGTTCAAAATACGAACAACATCTGTTCAGGAGTGATCATGTTGGGAAATGGATCTAGAAACTTACCTCGTATCCAAAAGTTTTAGGGAATTCAAACATAAATAATTAAAATACCATAAAAGTATTTTGAAATGTTATCTACATACTCTCCTTACACACTTCTCACTCTTCCAGTTTCGCACACAACCTTCATGGAAGAAGTACAGAATGGAATCCTTTACTATCAGGCTTTGGTAGCCAATAGGCAAATCAAAGGAGACACTGCAATGGGTCAAGAGACAGAACTCGGTTTGGGGCTTGAGGAATACATGGAAACGGACTACAAGTTCGGAGAATCCGATGAGGTTATGGAGGAGGAGGAGGACACTAATGAAGTTCCCAGTAATCCTCCGACTTCAGAGATAATACTGGATCACTTTGCATCACCACATGATCCCATCAATAGGACTCACTCCTTAGAGGACGAGGTTGCCATCCTTTGGCAACAACTATTAGTAGCAGAGGCTTCAGACATACATGCAGAGCACGAGGGGGACGAGGTCGTCAGGGTGATGACCGAGATGGTTGATCTTGTGGCACGACATTTTGGCATGTGATCTCACTACCAGACCCTTCTTGTCGCAGCTAGTACCCGTTCACCTACTACCATTATGATTTTCTTTTATGTACTACTCTATGTATTATCGACTAACATGATTAAGTGACTACACTACTCATGGAGTCGTTACTCTGTCCATTTTATTTCACATCATGTATTGCATGCCTTATGTAGGCAAATTTTCATGTACTCAAAAGATTATCATTAATGAAAACGGCTATATATTTTCTCATGATGGTGTTATCTGCTATGTGTTCTATTACTTTTACTACATGTTGATTGTATGCAATTCACTCACTTACACATAACAGGATCACCATCACTATTCTATAACCAAGAAATCCTAAAATAAAAATACACTGAATACTCAATATATTTCCGTTTCCATGACAGATAGATGCCTCGAAGATAGACACACGGGAACCTCAATGCAACACCACCACCACCGCCTCCACCAGAAATGAACTCAACGACATTTCAAGCAGCAATTTCAGCAGCGCTAGCTCATATCCACAACGGGAATAATAGTGGAGGAAATGGAAAAGGGGTCGGAAGCTCAAACCATGGATGAATCAAGGAACCACCCAAACTTGTACCTATAAGGACTCCGCTAACGCCAAACCTCGAACCTTCAATAGGAAGGCAGGCGTAATAACTCTGAAAAGGTGGCTAGAAAAAGTGGAATCAATGTTCGAGATCTGCGGATGTCCCGAGGAGTTCAAGGTGATGTTTGTGGCTTGCACATTCGTCGATCAAGCTCTCTCTTGGTGGAATGGCTACGTGGAGGCCATGACACTCCCTTTGGAAAATGCTATGCCATGGGAAGAAATCAAGGAAATGTTGATGGCCGAGTATTGTCAAAGGGGAGAAATCCAGAAGTTGGAGCAAGAACTATGGAATCTCACAGTACAAAACTCTTACATTGATGCATACATCTCAAGGTTCGGTGAGTTGTCACTCTTGTGTACAAGAATGATCACGTCTGAAGGGAAAAAGATTAAAAGATTCATTTGGGGATTGACCTCTCCAATTCAAGGAAATATAATCGTAGCAAACCCTAGAATGTATGACAGTGCTTAAAGGCTAGCCAAGAAGTTAGACGACCTTGGAAACAAGAAGGGTGCCAAAGTAGGAGAAACTAAAGTTAAAAAGGGAGGTGATAACAAGAAAGGCAAGAACAACAAGCGAAAAGGGCAACAAAATTCAGAGTCGTCAAAGAACCAACAAACAGTAGCAGTCCACACTGCTACCACTCAGGTCGCCTCAACACCACATGCCCCAAGTTTGTTGACTTTGCATCAGCGGGTTTAAGTTCTGTATAGGGGCGGTGTGTGTCAAGTTTTGATGGAGGAGCCGTACAAGTCTAGGTTCTCCATTCATCCATGGGAGACGAAGATGTACAGGGACCTTCCTCCTAATTATTGGTGGCCCTGCATGAAGCGGGATGTGGATTCATATGTGGAGTAGTGCTTGACTTACAGGAAAGTCAAGGTCGAACATCAGTGACCGCACGAAAAGATGCATCCATTAGATATCCCCATATGGAAGTGGGAGGATATTACCATGGATTTCATCACGAAGTTTCCTCGGACTTCGCATGCAGTGTATTCGATTTGGGTCATCGTAGATCGGTTAACCAAGAGCGCGCATTTCATTCCAATTTAGAAGAGTATTTCTGTAGAGAAATTGGCTGAGATTTATATCAGGGAGGTGGTGACACATCATGGGATGCCAGTTTCGGTAGTTTCTAACAGGGATGTTTGTTTTACTTCCAGGTTTTGGAAGAGGTTCCATGATGATTTGGGTACTCGTCTCCATTTCAACACAACATTTCATCCGCAGACTGATGGTCAGAGCGAGCGAACAATTTAGACATTAGAGGATATGCTTCGGGCATGTGTTTCAGACTTTGATGGGAGTTAGGATACGTATCTTCCATTAGCAGAATTTTCATATAAAACACTTATCACACCAGCATTGATCAACCTCTTTTTGAGATGCTCTATGGGAGGAAATGTAAGACCCCGATTTATTGGGGTGAGGTTAGTCAGTGGGTTATGAAAAGTACCGAGGTAGTATTCAAGACAACTGAGTTGATCTAGCAAGTTCGGAGTAGGCTTCAAATAGCTCAAAGTTGGTAGAAGAGTTATATCGACAGACGCCGATCAAATTTAGGGTTCTAGGTGGGGGATATGGTTCTCCTTAAGGTGTCACCTTGGAAAGGTGGCATCCGATTCACGATGAGGGCAAGTTGGACCCCATGTATATTAGTCCTTTTAGGGTTTTGGCTCGAGTGAGCCGAGTTGCATATCGCTTGGATCTTCCTGATGAGCTCAATCAAATTCATAGCACGTTACATGTCTCTCGGCTGTGGAAGTGCTTAGTGGATGATTCTACAGTACTGTCGTCAAAGGATATTCAGGTGGATGACCGTCTAAATTATATAGAGAGACCGGTGATGATTCTTGATCGGAAGATGAAAACCTTGAGGAACAAGGTTGTCAAGTTGATGAAGGTGCAATGGCGGCACCACATAGGTTCGGAGTGGACTTGGGATCCGGAAGATAAGATGAGGGAGCACTATCCGGAGTTATTCGGGGCAGCGGGCTTCGAGGACGAAGTCTGATTCAAGTGGGGGAAAATTATAACACCTGGATTTTTAAGTTTCATGTTTATCCCTTCATATTAAAAAGCCTTTTGGTTAGTACGTGGGGCATACCATAGAGTAGGCTTGGCGTACTGTAATGCCCCGCAGATTCGTGCTAATCAATTTAGAGACAATGAGCGTTAAAATGACTTTTTGATAGATGGTTATTTAGAATAAATAATCTTAACCTTTTTCAAGTTTACAGATCTAGAACCTTCTATCGAACTAATATGAGAATGATTTTATCCATGTCTCAAGTTCAAAGATATCATTGCAAATGGACATAAGACATCGAATCATTTAGCATTATAAGTTAATGTATGTTTTGTAGAAACACAAAAATGTACAGGGATGTATTGTTAGATGATTACCGCTATGCTTAATGGGTTTGATCACAAATTTTTACATCAAAGGAGTCATCAATATCTCGGTTAAGGTAATTTGATAAAATTCTCTATGGTTGTTTATGATTAATTTAGTAAATTCAGTTGGATTCATTTTAAGAATTGTTTTATATATAGTTTTTAGTTTCCACCGTATTTGTTTTGATTGCGTTTAACTGTTTTACGTAATCAAAAATTCTCAAAACCTTATCCACGCCAAGAATTAAAAAGGAAGGAATGGGCTTCCTATACTTCGTTGAGGCCATAAAAAGGCTAATTTAATTTTCCTTTAATCATGGTTAATTCTTAGTTGAACATTATTTGTTCTTTTAAATGATTCTATCATAATCATACTATTATTCACTACTTCCTTTTTATCTTAGAGATAATGACTTTAATACCGTAAGATACTTTTTGAAATGTACATTTAGTTCTTTTTTTTTTTTTTTTTTTTAAAATAAACCCTTATACTTTATTAATATGTACACATTAAGTCTTTTTCACCGAATGCTATAGGTTTTACTGACGTGGAAGAGTTTATTTTACAAAAAATAAAAAGAATAAGGACTAAATGTGTCAGGGCCGGTCTTGAAAAATGAAATATTCTTAAAGGCCCAGGACGAACAAGAAAAAATGGCCCTTATCTTTATTATAATTTTGTATTTTTAAATAAAAATATATAATCAAAAAAATTAGGCTCTGTACAGCTGCCCACTTTGCCCTCCTTCTAAGCCCCCCATGAAATGTGTACATTTCAAAAAGTATCTTATCATATCAAGTCATTTTCCCTTTCTTTTATTTTGTTGAAATGAAATACCCAGGTGGCATCCACATATCCACAATGAGATTTTTCAAACTTTTATTCATCATGAAAAAGAGTGAGAACCCCGATCTCCGACAACTCCTTTGTGTGTTCCTACACATCACTAGTAGCAAGGAGGAATGATGGCAAAAACAACAAGGACGAAGGGGGAGGAAGCAGGAAGTAGAGACGGTAGTTGGCGGCGAGGAGCTGCTCTGGTAGCCCCCTCGTCGATTTCTTTCTTCTTTTTCTGGCAACATGTCTCAAAGATGGAGGTAAAGAAAGACAGATCGGAGAAACACAACAGGTAAAGGGTGTTCGGTTGTTGTTGTTCGACCGGAAAGAAGAGAGACGAGAAAGAGAATGGTCACCACCCTTTTCTTGTTGTTGGAGGATCACCCACCTCCGGTGACTAAGCTAATTAATTGCTATTTAGTGCCACTTGTGCTTCCACATCAGCAAAAACCTGTACAATCCTATGAAAATGACCTAATATGTACATATTAATAAAGTATAAGGGTTTATTTTACAAAAAAAAAAAAGAATAAGGACTAAATGTGTATAATTTAAAAAATATATTACCTTATCAAGTCATTTTCCCTAAAAGAAAATTTGTATATGACCGGTATACCGGGTATAGCCGGTCACAAGGATTGCATTGTTACAAAAAATAAAATATAAGAGTTTATTTTATAAGAAAAAAAGAATAAAGACTAAATGTGTACATTTCAAAAAATATCTAACCCCTATCAAATCATTTTCCCTTTATCTTTTAAATGCTTCTATCATGTAACCAATTTCTAAGATATTAGTTAATAATCATACTATTCACTACTTCCTTTTTTAGGTCCAAATAGGATCAACAGGAAAAATGACATCATATATAGCCAATATGTTATAATTATGCAGATACACTTACATAAAAAAATGTTTCCAATTATTACAAGTTGAATACCTCCACTTCATATGAGACACAGAAGCATCAACGAATACAAAATTATTTTTAACGTGTTACAATTCAATGAACAAAAGCAACTGATGCAAGAAACTATGATCGAGCGTTAGGGTCTCAAAGTCTAAACTTCTAATCACCACCATCAATACAATTCCATTCTTGATCCCACACAAATCCTATAATATCTATCTAAAGAAGCAGATGACAGAGATCACTTATTCCAACGACAAGAAGTTTAGTAGACGACTTGAATGCTAATTTGTACCAGATTTGAATGTTTTGTAAGATTTGGGTTGTTTTTAATAATGTTTATGTTTTTGACAAAATTTGTTGAAAAAAAAAATGGGGTTGTTGCCGGCCTTGTGGCCATAAGGCCCATAACCACCGATAATCGGTTTTAAGAAGTAAATAAAGTTATAGTGACCTTATTTTGTCGGCTGAGTTTTGACTTTTTGTGAATCTTTCCCTAAAGGTTTAGTTCTTTTTATTTGAAAAAATTGCAAAAATCACTGGTGTGGTTTGTCAATTTCTTTGAATAAGGTCTAAAAAATGTTTATTAGCAAAAGAGATCGTTATGTGGTGGTTTTGTTGTGGTTTTGGCGTCTACCTCGTTAAGTTTAACAACATGTTTATTAACTTTTGACAAATAACGGATTTACCCATGCGATCTTTTCTGCAGTTTTATCTTTTTACCAAAATACAATGATCATTATGCAATTTTTCTTTTTAATTTTATTGAATTATTGTATATTAATTCTTTTAATTACTTTTTTTAAAACTTTTTTTTTTATTGTATTATTTTTTATTGGATTATTATATAATATATTAATTTTGAACTCCTTAGTGAACAAGACTTTGCTGTGATTGGTTGGATTTTTTTTTCAATTTCTTTTTTATTTTTTTTCTAATTAATTCCGTTTAAGATGCTGGCAGCTACGTGTCCTGAGACTCCATTTTTCATTTGGCAAATGTGTCGTCTTCTCTCTTTAACCACCGCCTCCACCTTCCAGATCTTTTCCCTAATTCCTTCACCGCCTATTGTACCCTCTGCTTCTCCCACCCAATGTCTCCATTTACGTCTCCTCCACCGATTTCATTCCCGTTTTTCTCTAATCCGCTCCGTATCTCACTTCCCAAATACAGTCTCTCTCATCGATTACTCATCGGCTTCCGTTTCCACAACTTTTCTCAACTAATATGCTACTTCCGACCAACAGTTCCAGAACATCCGACCGATCTTCATAACCCAAGCCCAAGCTCTTCATCCCAGGGTTCACTGTCTCACCGACAATCCTGAAGAATAACACCAAAAAGTTTAAATCGATTTGACAGAATTTAGAAATAGGGTTGGTTATACTGAGTGTTTAAGTGTGTTTCTGATTGTTTCACATTGTACTGGAACCTGGAATATGTTTCCGGTTTTTGTCGGCTGAGGTTTTGTTTTGTTAAGCATGCTGCTTTTGCTTAGGCTAATGGCTAGTATGTGAGTTTTGGTTGAATCTTATTTATACTCTCAGGCGTCTAGGTTAGGGCTATGATTTGTATTATCAATCTTCATCATCCTGTTGGTCATTCTCTTAATTTGATTCTCATCGGAAAATTACTAATGTTTTTTTTTTGTTTTGAACAAGTTTTAAATGTTGGAACGGAAGTGTGGATGAATGACTGACCTACAGAAGATTAGCCTTGAAGAGCAGAATGTCGAGGAGGTATTTGTCATTGCTACTTCCTTTCGACTTTGGTGAATTAGGTTAATAACACACACACACACACACACATTTCCTCCTGTGTTAATTTTGTATCTTCTTCCATTTTAGGCCTCTTCAATATTTGGTAGAAGATGTTAGGTTTAAACGATGCATGTTTGGTTTGGATTTCAATCACAATACTTTCAATGGAACATACATAAAGCCTTTAGGTTTTTTAAACTTTGAACACCTTTTACTAACCTACCATGGATTCATGCTCTAATTGTGTTGCAATAATTTCAGGCTATCGCTTCTTTGAAGAACTGGTCATATTTATTGAGATATGGGTGCATGGGGAAGCCAAGGTTCTGCCCCTTTCGAATTTCTGGTGTAAGTCATCAATTTGATGTATCATAAACATGAATAGCCTTTGTAATACAACTTTTTTGCATTATAAATGGGTGATTATGCTTTTGTACACCTTTCTATGTTACCTATCTTGTGATTTTGAGGTCTGTATTTTACTTGAATACTTAGGTCTCATTTTAAAGACGCTTATTTTGTACTACTAAGTAGCTTATAAGATCTTATTATCCAGGATGAAACAACCCTACTGTGGTGTATTAAAAGGGAGGAGAAACACATTCCACTGAGTCACGTTTACAAGTTTATGCCTGGACAATGAACTGTAAACTTATACTCATTTCATCTCCATGTTAATACAATACCTGAAAATAAGTACACTATGAAAATTTTAACTTACTTTAAGAAGTTAAAAACATTCATGATGTTTCCTTTTCCTGATATAATAGGTAGCATTCCAAGGGTATCCTCAACCTGAGAAGGAAAATCAATCATTTTCCCTTCTGTATAACAACTACTCCCTGGATGCGGTATGTAACTTAACTTCTTGATCTTATTCAGTAGAACCATTCTTATTTCACTAAGTATTTGAACACTGTCGACAGATATGCAAAGATAAAGGTGAAGCTGAAACTTAGTTTATTGCCCTTCAAACCCTAATTTCAAGAAATAGTGACCAGATATCGAAAAATACTATTAAAGCTAACAAAATATCTTCAGATGGATCAACCTCCCTTTCACAAAAGAATAGCAGCATCGACATATTCGAGGTCTCAACTAATTTGTTATAAAACACAACCTAAATCTGGTACTAATGTAGTTTTCTTTGGGAAAATGTCAGAAAAACACAACCTGTTATATACTTATCAGATAATATTTTTAGAATTACCATTTTGCCATTGGACCAAAACTGGAAAAGATAGTACCTAGCACGGATCAAATTTGTATTTTACTCATCTATTTTTCTTAATTATAACGTATTTTATCTTAAATGATCTTGTAAGTTTTAATGATTGATTTTGGGTTGTTTGGATGTGTATTTTCAAAGCAATTGAAGCAAATAATCCTATAATCATTTCATCCCTAAAAAATATCATCAGCTACAGGACATGTTGCTGAAAAAGTTAAAGATATATCCACAAAAGCACAAAATGTGTAACATCCAACTCAGTTGATAAGTTCTCGAATATATGATTCTTTCTATTTTGCTTAATACGATAATAAAGACTTCACCTAATAGAGAAAGTCTAGGAATCCCGTCTTTTTCCATTATTACTTTCTAAAAATCAGTTACATATTTCCATTTAAATTGAATTGAAGAAAAGGGAAAACAATGAAGACTATGCAAATAGAAGGAAATAGCAGTTTACTCATTTAGAGACGTTAGGGGAAGTCTATGTTTTTCACAGATTATGGATTATGACTGATTATGAAAGAGAAAAATGTGTTTTTTTTTTTTTGGATATTATTGTAATTGTTTACTCTATAGAAGGAGGAAATTGATGTAGCAAATAATGTGACTCAATAAAATCTCCCCGTTTTTTCCATCTCTTAGGCTTATCCAACGGGGATCTTCCTTAGTTATATTTTAATAAATATTATTTTTAATATCTTATATTTATATATTAATAATTATTACTTATTATTATTAGTAATTTTTTTAATTATATATTTTTTAATTTCTTCTTTATTGCATTAATTATTTTTTATTGGATTATTGTATATTAGTAAATATTGTTTTAACATATAATATTTATCTATTAGTAAGTGTTACATTATTGGATTACTAATTTCATTTAATTATTTTTTTTAATTTTTTATTGCATTAATTCTTTTTATTGGATTAATAATTTAAATTTATTATTTTTATTTATAATAAATAATAGTTTTTTAATTTTTTTATTTTCTTTTAATTTATTTCCTTATTGCTTTTAAATAAAAATACCAAAAAATCCCACCCACCCCACTTTTCCTAATTTGTTTTTTTAAATATTTGGAAGATAACATATTTTGGACATCACCACCACCATCACTCAGTCACAACAAACCACTATCGTGCTTTCTCCAACCCTGTTACTTATATATATATATATATATATATATATATATATATATATATATATATATATATATATATATATATATATATATATATATATATAATTTCAGTAACTATTCATGAAGTGGGATCATCGTGTGTATTTCAGTTTTTGTGTATTCACATGCATCTAAATGTGTTATATATTTCAATAAACTTATGATTTTGACATATATAATTTCTGTAAAAATATTTCTACATGAAATACACAAATGTGTTGCATCCTATCGTTGAAAATTGGTCGGACAACCACCAATAACCTTCATCGATTGTTCGGCAGAAACCTCACCAACTTATTACACCCAATGCCACCAATTGCCACCTATGATAACCTCATCACCATCCATTGGAATCCTCTATATCTGCCACTAAGTTGACCATATTCTGCTACAACCACCAGGAGGTCCGATCCAAACACTCATGGTCAACTCCTTCATTCGTTGCTTTTTACCACATTGCGTCCTTGTATCATCTCGCTGTAAATCATCGATTATCGACTACAGTTGGCCATTCTCGACGAAAACTACACGAGTCGACTTCCCATACAATGTACAATAAACCCCAGAAAGCATACAACCTCCAGCCAGCCATTTATTATAAATATCGCCATCGATGACGACAATGCTAGATCGAGGGTTTCCAAACCACCATAGCCACTACAAGTGGCGGAAAAGTTGTAGAATTCGTTATTTGATAATTGTTCAGCCGACAGCCGAGTAGTGAATATTCGGATTTGGTAATTCATGTAGAAATATTTTTAGGTAAATTATATATGTCAAAATCATAAGTTAAAATCATAAGTTTATTGAAATATATAACAAATTTAGATGCATGTGAATACACATAATGATCTCACTTCGTGAATAGTTACTGAAATTATATATATATATATATATATATATATATATATATATATATATATATATATATATAGTAACAAGGTTGGAGACGATCCAAAAGTGGTTTGTTGTGTCTGACTGATGGTGGTGGTGTTGTCCAAAATATGTTATCTTCCAAATATTTAAAATAATTAGGAAATGTGGAGTAGGTGAGACTTTTTGGTATTTTTATTTAAAACAATAAAGAAAGAAATTAAAAGTAAAGATGTAACATTCCGTTTAAAAAAGAGTAATTAAATAATAATTCCGGAACCCCAAGATGTAAATTTATATTTTATATTATTTTATAATAGCCCTAAAATCCATAATATTTAGTAGGGTGTTGCTTTTGGGGAGTAAAATGATATAAGTTGGAGTTTTGGGGGTTAAAGTGTGATTTTGAGATTTATTTTGTAAAGATTTTCAAAAGTTAGGGGGTGTTTGGAATCATTTGGACTTAATATGAAAGGATCTATGGAAGCAGGGTCAAACATCCCTAAAATACAGTCTAAAATTTACATTTTAAATCATTTATAAAACCATAGTAATCCAAACATCATATAAAAATCATAAGTCGTGTTGTCTCAAAATATCATAACATCTGTCAACATAAACCAGAGTATAAACATCCCGGGCTAAAATTGTGGTGTGTGTCATGCGGTCATCCCGAGCTCTTCCCCTGGCTTGTGGAAGTACCTGAAACCAAAATTGAAAATCATAAGCACGAAGCTTAGTGAGGTCCCCAAACTAACACATACCATACACATAAGAACATATCAACATACACTGATCCTAGCCCACTACCTCAGGCCCCGCCCGACATTGGACAAATCCAGCATCAAGCCCCTCCTGGCATCAAGCCCCACACGGTATATAGATATGTTTCTACTAGGCCCCGCCCACTAAACACATACAAACAAATACATATAATTGTGCTAGTACATAACATAAAAACACTAAACTATAAGTGCCAGTCTCAAGGCCCCGCCTATCTTAGGCCTCGCCCCTACTCTGCTAAGCGTGAGATATGGAACCTCGTCCACACTTAGCTAGTGATGAGATACGGGCCCTCGCCCACACTCACCTCCTTACCAGGTACATACAAGTATCACAAAGATAACAAGTATAACTAAGCATGCACTCCTTCCTCGGGTACCACTTGGCATCGAACCGTAGTTCGGAAACATACAAAATAACCTTACTCGGGCCTCGTCCGACATTGGACCGAAATCTAGAAACATATTAACTACATCAGGCTAACCCCGACATCAGATCTAAATCTGATATACACTAGCATACATAAACGGACCGACATTGGTGCCTTCAACTCATTCCTACTGGAGAAAACTTACCTCAGAGCTGACTACAGAATCCCGCAAATAGTCCTCTCACTGCTAGCTGGAAGATCCCCGAACTGCTGATCACTCGACTCCCCAAGCTATCATTACTAACATAATACTTTTTCAAGAACTTATAATCCTTCTTAGGGTAAAATGACCATTTTACCCCAGGTCATAGTCAAAGTCAATGCCTGGTCAAAGTCAACACCCTGAGTTGCCTCAACTCTTCGAGTCATCTTCCTGAATCGCCGAGTTCCTTCGCTAGTCATAGATGTGGCAGAACGAGTCAACTCGTCGAGTCCCTCTTTAGACTCGTCGAGTTCTACCCTGTACGAAATCGGAACAAATCGACGCAACTCATTGAGTCCCTCTCTGGACTTGTCGAGTCCGTCTATCTGTTTGGTCCATCTTAACAGATTAAGCCCCTATTCTCCAGATCAAGACTCCATACTTCTTCTACATATAGAAAATTCCTTCTCAAGGGTAAAGTTTCCAACTTTACCCGTTACTAGTCTTTCTTAATTGGTTTAGCTAAAACCCTAATTCTTTAAGACATAGATCTTCTTCCACAAGATACCAATACTTCAAACTAGGACATATTCATTGAGATTTATACTCTAAGTACTACCATAATGCGTAAAGCTTATGCCTTTTTCCTCCACGCATGGCCTTTTGGGCTTAAAAGGCCAAGATCACATCTTAGAGCTTGCATGAGGGCTCCTATGGCATAAAGTTTGCACATTTATGCCATGATATCCCTTTAAAGTCCTAGATCTGGAGGAATACCCACTTGGGTTGTCCATTCCTCACATGCTAACATTCTTGGACCAAAAACCCTTATAAAGAGAGAAAGGAAGAGATCTAATGAACTAATGGCCAAGATAGAAACTTGATTACCAGAAAATGTAGCTAAAGAAGTGTAGTTTCTGGATCTACTCTCTTCCTCTTGATCCCTTTATCTTCTTCTTCTTTCACAAGCTTCAAAAGTGCACATAGATCACACAAAATGGCTCACAATCTCAAACAAGGCACTAGGGTTCGTGGATTAGGGTTTCGACAATGGAGGCTATAAATGAGGCTAGGGGGTGTGGGTTCAGGATACTTAAATAGGGTACAAAACCTAGATTTAGGGTTTCCCAAACCCTGACCAAACCGTCGAGTAGGTCCTCCCCAACTCGTCGAGTAAGTCCTTCCATCCGCTTTCAAATCTTGCTTCTACTCGTCGAATTACCCTACTTGGACTCAATGAGTATACATTTTGACTTGGGGTTTTTCATTACTTAATTGGCCTTTTGGATTCCAGGTGTTACAATTCTCCCCCACTTAAACTGGACTTCGTCCTCGAAGTCCGCTACAATCACCTGCCCCACACACATCTCACGAGACACACCCGCAGCTTTTCTCTTACTTGTCCTGGACCACTGGTGTTTCCCACCGCCGCTAGAACTCGCCATCCTGGAAGTACTACTTGTTGGATTAGGTGTCTAAGCCCATAACTATAATTGGTATGTACTTGACCCGAGAGTAGCATGGTCCATTCGGGTTGCATATCACCAGGAAACTTTTATAGGATGATACTTGAGTAAGAGGTTATTTATGATTGATTAATATATTATAAGCTCTAATATATTAATATGAAATCATATGATTTAATTAATATTGATCAAGAATTAATTTGGTGATCAAAAGAGACTAATTAAATATATAGGGGTTGATTGTGTAAATCAATGATACATATAAGTTGGGCTAGTAATCCATGGTGGATTATTAGTGGTGGAGCTTATGTAATTTCCATAAGGTGTTAATCCATTACAAGCCCAAGTGTAGGAATTAGGGTTACACATGACTCTTGGATTCGTACACTATAAATATGTAACCCCTTAGCCTAAAATGGTTGAACTAGTTGCACAAGTTTTGCATAAGTGATCTTGGAGATCATAAAGCCGATTTTGGGTGCTAGTATTTCCTCTCTCAAGTTCTCCTTTGTCCTAGGTGTGTTGTGAACCGTTTGAGGTGAAAAATTTGGGGAACTAAGTTCTTAAAGTCCAAAACTACAAGCTACAACAAAGTGGTAACTCTACAACTCAATTCTATGTTGTTTATATCAATTGTATGTTAGTTGTAGGCTTAAAGCTTTGGAAACAATATTGCATGTATAATTAGAGAAAACATACAAAGATTTTAGGGTTGTATGTGCACCTTGTAGTATACCAGAACCCATCAGTTGTATCAGAGCCATGGGTTGTTTTCTATTATATTTGATGCAAATATGTTATTTTTCCAAAACTTAAAAGCTGTTTGACAGCCCTACTCGACGACTCCGTGCTTCAACTTGATCAGTAGTATGAATTTAGGCATGAATTCGACGAGTGAAGTATGGGACTCGACGAATGGCATGTCCAGATAGAAAATTTTTGAGTTTTTTTGGCATGTTTTAGATTAGGATCATTACCACAAAATGCTTTTGTACATAAAATTTTATTATGTTGCTATGGTAATGATTATCCTCATCCGAATAAAAGATAATTGTCAAAGTTTCAAGATTTGTATTAGTTGTATGATTAAGCTAATTTCTTCAAATGTGTTTGATATGAATTATCTTAACTTATGAGTTTAACTAGATCATAGACAAATTGTTTGATTTTGTTAGTTAGACTATTTGATCTAAATGTTTTTCTGATTAAATCCATAAATTGTCCTCAAGTTATGGAAAATAAAAAGTTTCATTTTTAAAAGTCATCTTCAATGGTTTTAAAGCCTTCCATAACTTGTCCTCTAGTTATGGAACATGAAAAGTTTTTCATAAATGTTTCTATGAACTCCATAACTTGTCCTCAAGTTATGGAAAATCAAGACTCTTTTCATAAAACCAATATTAAACTCATAAGTTATAGAAACCAAAAGTTTTTGAATGGTTCAAAACTTCCCCTCAAGTTTTGCAGTTTGTAAAGTTAAACTTATGAATACTTTAATTCCAAACCCTAGAATTTTAAAAGTTAAAATTCAACCCTTATACTATATAAAATTAAAATTTTAATATATTATATATGTATAGGTAAAAGGTCAGTTTTACCGTTAGTAGGCCTCATTCACGAAGTCGGTCTATAAGGGGGTATAAGGTTACTGCCTATAAAATGGCAGTTTGATAGGTGTCCACTCTCACGCACCGCTTCCTTGACTAGTGGAGGGTCGTTAGCCGAACGGGTAGTATAAGACATTAATTCCCATTATAAGTATGATGATAATTATAAAGTCACTAAAATTTATTAAAATTCCCAATCTTAGTTACTTTAGGAAAAATGTGAATATGGTGCTATCCCATGAAATTTCACCTTTCACCTTGTTAAGTCGTTATTGGAGCGTGTGTGGTTAACTAGCACACTAATATGGGATTGACAGTACTTGGAAAAGGGTAGCTTGATGTTAATCATAGATCAATGGAGCGCGTGTGGTTAACCGACACATTGATTAGATGGTTGTACCATTAAACTGTACCAAGCTAATTTGCGTGGTTATTCACACCTTGTTTGGGATCCTTGGCATCCTAGTCACAAACTTGAAGGCACAATCGAGATTTTAACATGTCATTGAAAAGTTCAATGAATCTCAAAATATCTAGGAATTTCAATTCATTTAAAACTTAATAATCAATTTCGTTTTTCATGGTGGATATTGGTAAATCGTCATTTACCTACCTTCAAATATTACAATTGGATTACGACATCCATCTTTCGAATTGTAAAATATTATGTTGGGTCATAGCCTTAATATTTCATTTGGGTGTTATATTAAGGACTTAAGTAAACTAACTTGAATTTCTCCCTTATAGATGTCTAGTTCAGACAACTATGGTCTTCCCAAATATTTTAGAATAGGCTTTCCTCTTGAAGATGATGTTCGATGGTTGGATTGTGGAAGTGGAAATCATACTTTATTTCCTCCACCTCCTCCAATTATTTTCCTTAACCCACAAGATCGAGGACTTGAAAAGTTCAAGGTCACTCAATCCCTACTCGTAATGAAACATCAAGATGGAAGACCTGTGTGTACTCATGTCTTGGATATGAAGTCTTATATTGACAGGCTGAGAGTATTGAGTGTCGTTGTCTCGAGGAAAGTGGCTGTTGACCGGGTTCTTCAATCACTTCCCGAGTCATATAGTGAGTTCATTAAGGACTATTATGTGACAGGCCACGACATGACCTTTATTGATCTTACCTATTTGCTTGTTGATGCTGAATCAACAATGATTTGGCGCACTGGAAAAGCAAATTTGATTGGAAGATCTACTTCTCAAACTTCCATAGACATTGATAATGGTAACATTGGAAGTCTAGAAAAGATTTCTCTTCCCAATGGAAAGGGATCGACCATAGTCAACCCGATTGACCAAATGGTAAAGAGAAAGTCTAAGTTTGAGATTTTCTCATGTGCCAATGCAAAACAAGCCATTTGTTTCTAGGGAAAATGTCACTAACGCCCTACAAACTTTCATGTTTTGGTTTAAAATGTCCTTCATTTTTATTTTTGGTATTACAAGGGCATGAACTCAAAATGCTTTGCTTTATAGGGACATAAACCTTAAAATTTAGGTTTAAAACTACATTGACCGAAAATAAGAAGGGATAAACCGGTAACATTGCTTATGCGGCGATCTACTTGGCACTTTGGTCCAATAGCATAGCCAATCACCTCCTTCTTTCCAAAGCCATCACAGCCCTGAAAGTCTAAAACCACCAAAATCATGGTAGCAAAGCAAACATTAGTATTGAAAGCAACAAAAGGTGCACAATGGGAAGAGGAATTGATAAACATTTGCCTCTCCCCTTTTCTTACTCTGGCGAGGTTCCTTTTACATGGAACGAGCCGACCATTATCTTTCCACCACAACTAAACACTATCACAACACAACCCCTAACATCGAATCAAATTTTATTCTTTTAGAAACCCAGAAAAAGAACAACAGATGAGCACTTACCCAAATTTGTTCGTAACCCATCTCCAAGCCAACTCCTATGGTCCTATCGATGTCGCCGTCACCACAACGAAATCCGGCAGCCATAAGAATAAGACAACATCGACATTGTTGTTATCCACTATAGATTCACAACTAACCAACAATATTGTATTGATCCATCACATGGAAGGTCAATCATATGTATTCTTATGATGCCGATCCTTTTGGCAACTCCATTCTGATTTGGCGGCCAAACCAGATTGTAACTATATGGTCATTCGATTTTGTGGATTCCTCAACATCACTTGATTTGTGTAATAAATCAGCACTCTAATTATGTTATTCATCCCCATTCAAGGAAATCCACATAATCAAGAACCCTAGAACGATGAGTATGAGTTGGATTTGTAATTTAGTTTCTTATTTTACTAATAAAAAGCCACGCCATCAATTTGAAACCGGCTATTGCAAGTATGGTCCTTTTTTAACAGGTAATACGAATTTTATTCCCTTAAAATACCTAAAAAAATATTAGGTACTCTTTAAAACAAAACCCAAAAGTTGATTGGGCTACAATGATATTAACCCTTGTTTCTACTGCCATTTGAAGGGACGTTGGAAGCGAAGCTGCCCTGACTACCTGAAAGATATATGAGAAGGTAGAATAAATTTTTTTGACTCTGCTTCAAGTAAGTCTATTATCTAACTCTATTAATATCCTAATTGTTGATTCTTAATACATGATGTGACAAAGTTGCATTTTGATGTTTTGTAGGATCATGCAAAAGGAAGGAAGCTTAAAGGAAGAGTATATTGAATCTAGTCGCAAAGATGGATTTCAATCGCATGGTTCGATGATCGGATTTTTGAGCTTCTGCTTAAGAGTTATGATAGATTGCTTAGAAATATGTAGTAACATAGTTTGCATTTGTAATTGCATTGTAAGGAAAAGTTTTTCCGCATTTTATAAATAAATAATTTTTTTTATTATATCTCCTTACAATGGCATTTGTGAAAATTGATGCTTGTATGTTTCTATGTTAGCAATATGAATTTGATTCTTTAGTTTGTGGTAGCGTCGAGAATTTGACAAATAAGGAAAGATTCTCGTCACCCAAGTTTCAGTTGGATAGAAACTTGGAATCATGCAAATTGTAGTGTGTGATGAATGAGAACCTTTTTCTTTGGGAAATTAAGACTAATTCCTTGTTCACATGTATATGTGAGTCAAGTGAAGGACTAGGGGATCGGGTACACTTGGTTATGCACTGGTCAGGTCCACCAAAAAGAACGATAAGACTATTCGTTATGATTTACTAAAGTTTAGTAAATATGGTTATACTTACAAGCTTAAGTGTAATTCTAAACCATTGGAAAAGCTTCAATGTATGGCAGAACGAATAAAAAGAGTCAAATTAGGCAGAAAGATGAAAGTTTCTCTAATCTGAAAAGAAGGGAGAGTACATGAATATCATATTTTATGATTATCTTAGTGATTATGAAACCATATCACAATTGATCCTCTAAGGACATCTTAGTGCATTTGTATGGCTGAGAAGAGGAATCATGAATTGTTGAATTGGTTAAGTCGAATGGTGAATCATACTTTGTTCCAAAATCAAGTCTTAGAGTTGCACTCCAAGATTGTACATTGAGTGACATAATCATAAGAAAGGTTTATAATACTTGTCAAATGTAGAGTAAATGTTTTCTACTATTATACATTTGAAATTAGTAAGTTGTGATGTCTTGGAAAGTATAAAGATCAACTAAGACTAATTATGTGAAGTGTTTATCTTGATGAGAATCCGAACTAACTCTTGAATATTTGTTTGTCAAGGAATAGTTCTAGACAAAAGAATCTCATATGGCAAGAGGTTAGTGGTAGTCTTAAAGATCTTGGAAAGGTTTTAAGAACTAATCAAGAATAACACCTATTGTTTATCACTAGCACACGACTTGAGGTTTGCAACCTATTGTGTTGACATATTCTTATTTATGTGCCCATTCCATTTAAAAGTTGACTATGCATATGAGCTCTATGAGTTCTCAATTATTTGCATAAAGAAAAGCACCTGGATCAATGAAATTTTCACCGATCAGTCAAGGTGAGCTGCCTAACAACTTGGAAGACATGATAGGCCCTTGTGCTACCAGGTGGCAAGAAATTAAGATTGAACAAGTTCAGTCCATATGAGTTTGCATTTGTCACAAACCTTGTCTTGTAATTATGGTTTGACAAACCCACATGGATGGGAACACATACACCATAAAATCTAAGTCTCATAAGGTTTCTCTCCGCTTCATGAAAATGATTGTGAGGAAACGCTTTCACTAAATAGATTTGAAGGAGATAGAAATTGTGATATTTGCATTCTCAAATTCGATTATGATTGCGGCATCCCTCTTCATAGTTAGAATTGTGAGAAATGGAAAAAGATCTTGATGTGAATATTTAATGCACTAGTTTTTTTTATTTATAATTCCTAATTCATCACACCTAAACCACTCCTTACAGGCAGTGAACCCGATTGAGTATAGTATAGCTTTGATAAGCAAGGGTGTCGAACTCAAGGGGAACGGTAGTGAATTAATTTAAAATGTTTGATTATAGGTTACAAAATACATAAAAGGAATAAAGAAATGTATTATTAAATCTTAAACGAATAACTAAATAGCAAAACTCGATAAACTGACAGGAAGACAAATCTCTTTAGATACTTTGGTTTAGACAGATTACATCTTAAATCATAGATAATTGTATACACAGATTTATCTATTCATGTTCACCGATTTCTAAAATGATTAGGTTCACGTTCGCTATTACTTATTCTTTAAAAAACAAGTCAATTCAAGCAGTGGTCAATTGATTAAACTAACATGTTTCCTAGTGTTCGGTTCGTATCTAGCAAGACTTGTAATAATAGTTAATCAAATTACTAATTTAATTAACCTCTTGTTGATGGTTTGTCACACAAGGCTCACATATTAAGTTACTTATTTCCTAGTTAACCCTAGTTTGACGTTCGCTATTCCTAGACATATAATCTTGATGGTCATCAAAATCATAAGAGACAAGCAATCAAGCAGATGTTCATACAACTCAATATGCTTAATAATTAACAGAAAATAGTTGTCATTAACACATAAGGATCTTTTAACAAGCTTGGCGAGATAAATTAAACATAAATAAACAACCCAATATAACAATTAATCTACAAATTAAGGTTTTATCTAATTATAAACTCAAATCAAATGGTTTTGACACCAAAATCAGAAAGTAAAAACATAGTAGTATCATAGTGGAATGTAAACATGGTCACGATAACAAACCACATGATTACCAACATGAATTCTCTCTCTAATTCTTCAAATATTCGCTCCTGTAAGCTTAAAGGGCTTCCGGCCGCCTTCTAGACCCTCAAAACGACCAAATATATGTTACTTGTCGAATAAGGATTGATGGTAGTCAGAATTCTTATTTTGGTTGGCTGATATTCGCTTTTTATAACCTTTGGAACCGACTCATGTATGTTGGGCGTAAGTCGGTGTACGTTGGGCATAGTAAGAAAACCATCCCGATCCTTTCTTCGGAACCAAGCCCAGTACGTTGGGCGTATGTAAATCTATGCGGGGCGTAGTCCTTGTCTCATCGGTACGCTTAGCGTATATTATATTACGCTAGGCGTAATGGCAACCTTCAACAATCTTTCTTTCTTTTTGCTTCTAAGCCCGAATTCCGCTCCAGTCTTTTCTTTTCCGCTCTATCGACAACTAATAGATGTAAATTATAATTTAAAGCATCATAAGTATCTTTTAGTTCTAAAAAATGTTCTAAATAATGTAAGGCGTGACTTGCAGCAACGCCAAACCTCAAGTTTTTCCGAGCCTTGGCAAGCCACGTCATTTGTAAGGCGTGACTGCCACATCCAAAAATTTATGCCAAATTTGAACTTTTTCAATCATAAATAAAACCAAATAGTATCTGTTTACAAAATGTTTTCAAATCATTGTTCATCAGAGTGTCCCAATAACTAGATCAAAAGGATGAGGAGCAGTACGGTCACGCCTTCGCCTTGTCATGATCTCTTGAAGTACCTGAAACAATAAACTGAAAATTGTAAGCCCGAGGGCTTAGTGAGCTAACCCCAAAATACCAATACCACGCTGATAATACCATATCAGTAACAGACAATCAATAACATGCATACTACGCCATCGGCCTGACTGGACCGCCCTGTAGGGCCTTCAGTCTATCTGATCCTATCCCGAGCCTTCATAACATGCATACCACGTGGGCCTACAGTCTCCTAGGACCGCTCATAGGGTATGTTATCCTTCAGCACAAAGCAGGACCGCCTCAACCCAACCAACAACCGAATAACCATGTGCACATAACTAACATATACTGGAATATGCAAACATCAAACATATCTATCTCACTGATCATCAATCATAGAAATCTCTCGTAACTAGAGTACCGAACTAGCAGGTCACTAACATACCAATCCCTACGGATCATAATATCATAACATACTATCTATCATGATTACGATCTAACGAATCATAACCACATGTAGCACACCATAACAATAACAACTAAAGGGCCGACCTTGGTGTCGTAGACCATATTGATATAGTGAGGATAACTCACCTTGCAGATGTTGACTCGGTAGATGAACTCCAACTCTCGGATCATTGTCAGAAATCCACCACCTATTAACATAATATAACTATACCCATATGTTCCCAACCTTTCAAGGTACCCCAAAAGCCAACTAATCAAAACCTGGTTAAAATCAAAGTCATCAGTCAAGGTCAACAGTCCATGTTAACCCTAACTCGTCGAGTACCCTCGGCTAATCGCCGAGTTCCCTGAAGTACTTGCCCACTGACCGAGTCACGTAGTGGCTCGTCGAGTTCCTTCAGTTTACGATCAATATTTAAGGCCACTCATCGAGTTTCCTTCTTGCATCTCGACGGTTACACACACCTACATAAATTGGGGAAACCTCAACTGACTCGCCGAGTTGTTCATACAACTCGTCGAGTTCTATGGAAATCTTCATCGGACTCGCCAAGTTGTTCATCCAACTTGTCGGGTCTAGGCCTATCTTCATATGACTCGCCGATTCAACCTTGCCACTCGCCGAGTTCATTCAATCCTTAAGCCATAAAGATTCTTTTAAGCCATGCAGTGGCTCCAAGTTATAGATCCAAGCTTCTAAGGCATGCATTCCACGTAAAGTTGCAAACTTTATGTGCATGCATGGCTAAAAAGGCTCTTAATGTCAAATCCAAGCTCACAATGGGGGTTTCATACTTAAGGAGGCTTTATACATGACCAAGCTCGAAGCTTTATGGCTCTAGAACCCAAGAAGTGTCCAGATCTGAAGTTACAATTTCCGATCTAACTCATATCCCACACTATCATCTCAATCAAACCATAAAACCCTAAATCTCAACCAAATGAGGTCTAGAAGGAAAATGAAGTAAAGGTGACGACTTGATACCTCCAAATGATGCTAACTGAGGTAGATTTATGATTCCCATGCCTTCCTTGCTCCTAGAATCTTGCCCTCCAAGTTCTTCCTTTCCAAAAACCTTCTTTTTAAAGCTTAAGACACACAATGATGAAGCACCACACCAATTAGGGTTTTCCGAGCTCTTAAAGGACTATAAAGAGGCCAAAGGAGGCTTATGTTTCCTTAAATAGGGTGTAAAACCCCAGGATTTAGGGTTTCTTCTGCCAACTCCTACTCATTGAGTTCTTCATGGACTCAACGTGTAGGCCACTAAACACGTGATCTTACCCCACTACTACTCAACGAGTAGGGCAAGCAACTCATCGAGCGGATCTTAAAACCAAATAAACTTTCATTTAAATCAATACCTGAGAATTGAGCATTACAATGACTTAAGGCGGTGATTTTGTATATAGTTCATATTTTCATATGTATTTTCTACTATTATTCATTTTTATACACATATATGAGTGAAGGAGGCCTTTTGGTAAGCTTGGTGGCACATACAAGCCTTGGAGTCATGGCGTGCCATGGCGGAGCCATGGTGAGCTTTTTAGAACCTTGGTTCTAAATAAGAATAATAAAGGCTAAAGTATTAAGATATAATATATAAAAATATGTATAAAAATACACATATCAAAATACCACACACTTAGCCTTTGCTTGCCCCCAAGCAAACGTACTTTTAATATATCAATATCACATAAAACAATCTATTTTAAACCCAACCATTATCCCAAGACCGCAATGCATGTATTTGTGTCTATAAATTCTATGAACTTCCCACTCCTAAATATCATAATCCTTATGAACATTCACCCCTTAGTTTATACGACATTCATTTCTACAACCATCCGAATCAATCCTCAGAAACCTTTCTTAAACTCAAGGTATTTTTGTAAAGCTACCCATAAACCAAGCATACATCATCTAGAAATTACAAATTTTGATACCACAATGTGGCTCTTGGAATTCTTCACTTCTTTGATATTTTATCTTTTATTTCTTTGAATTCACCACATTTTTGTTTTTTGGTATGTTCAAAAAAAATATCTTTTCGAATTTTGATCTTTTGATCTTCATACTTGCTAGCTCCAAAATTTTCAACTTTTTGGTAATTTCTCTCTTTTTTTACGTGTATCTCACTTTTTTCACTTAAAACCTACATGCTTAAGCAGGGGGCTTAACCTCAACCCTTATTGGCTAAAGGTATTAGTCTATGTGCAATGACTACATAAGCTTTCCTGGATAGATTTCAGGTTTAGGCTGCAAAACATATTATGTCATATAAACTACCAGATTACCTTTTCATATCTCATGACTTTTCACTAGAAAATAGGAAGTCACAAATACACTATAACATGTGTTGGTTCAGCTAAACATTTGGGTTCTCATCAGATCATCCCATACAATATTAGCAAAATTTTAAATTATCACTAGATTTTCCTAAATTAAACTATTATTTCAAGTTTATAAAAATTTAAAATTTCCTAATCTAGTAACTTTTAATTTTCCAATTTAAATTCCTTTTCCGACCCCCTACCCAACACTTATTTCATACAATGCCCTTATTGTATGCATAAAACTATGTAAGCACATAAAAATAGTAAAAGGGAGAAAAAGGAACAGACTCCCCTAGGGTAGTTGTGGCGAGATCGAATAGGGCTAGTAAAAGTTGCTCCATAAATTGTTGGAAGACTGGAAACTGGAACTGATGCTTCTGAATATGCTGGAAAAATGAAATCAAGAACGGCAAATTCTACAATGCGGTGCAAAAGATTGAAAATAAATGCAATGTGTAATAACCATGACCTAGGAAAGTGTGGACCACGTCCTGTCGTCCAGTGAGGTGACGTGGTAATTGGTGGTCACGTCGTGATATCGAGAATGGCAGCCTCCTCTTGCGATGAAAAACTCCCCCACGAGATAAGAAAGTGTCAACCATGTAGTGGCAGCCGGGATGATACTTCTATCTCGCGTCGAAATAAAACTCTGTGGTGTAGGAACAGTTCATCCATACCACAAGAATCAAAATATGTTAGAAACACCACTCTTCTAAATAATATGCTCTCACCATATCGACTCGCACCCCACACTTATTAGAAGTTGTGGGTCTTGACTATAAACTTCAAACTCTCACACGACCTTTCTCTCTAGTGATAAGACAATAGTCGAACCTAACTGTTGAACTTACTGCCAGCTTTCTAAGGGCAAAAATTCTGCAAAGATCTAAAACAATCAAAGAGCATCAACATGGAAAACAAAATTACATAAACCATAATAAAACATCCTAATTAAAACACACCAAAATAAAAATAAAAATAAAAATAAAAAGTCTAATAAAATAACATGAAAGGATAACTAGGTCACTCATCATCCCTGTCGTCATGCTGTTGCGTCCCTGATGTGCCTGCTCCATCATGTCGCAGCTGGTATGGTGGAGGAAAAGTAACCAGGTACTGAAAAACCTGATGGGTAAAGAATATGGCCAATGCATCTCCATACCACTGCTGTATACTCTCCATATGCTCACAACGATTGTCCACGTGCTAAAGTCTCTCATCTATATGCTGAAATCTCTTGTCCATGAGCTGAACGAGATAACGTATATCGATCTCTGGCTCTGGTCCCTGCTGCGCTCCTCGAGGAGCTGGTCTACGCCTCCCCGTCTCTCAGGCGCTGGCTCATCTTCACCCTCCTCAATAGCCACATCATCTGGTCGTATCCGGATAATACCATCCTCACCTTGATGAAGTACTTGCATCGACTCCATCAACTATAAACTCATCGACCTCGTATCATAGAACATCATAGATCTAGTGATCTCCCTCGTACATAACTGATATGATCTAGATAAACGTGTGATGAAGTGGCCACCACAAATCGAGCTATCCTCATGAAGCCCCATGACGAAAGGGAAAAGTTGTCCTGTCATTGGGTGTCTTCCTAGGATCATAGGAAACTGTAGAACAGAACTACAATAAAAATTCCCGATAAACAGGCTCCTGAATCCTAAACAATCTTTCGCAACCTCAACATACAAACAAAGACACACCACTCACGTCGAAGTGGGTGTATTGCAAAAATTTCTAGATGAGCTCATCAAGTCTAGTTTGGGACGCCAATCCCCAATCGAATGAAGGTGATATGTAAATTTCTTTAGTGAGAAACAGTGATCAGTTACGTCCTTGGGTGGGTTCGTTCGTTGAGTCCTTCTAGCCATAATCTGCAAAAATAATAAGAACAAAACAAAAACAACACCAAATACCCACAACATTAAACAGACTTTAAATGAAAAATAGGTAACTGGGCAAAGTTGTACGTTGGGCGTACATCCAGCGTACTATAACACCCCAAAATTACCGGTTAAAAATTTCATTTTTAATTTAGGTGAAAACATAGAACATCATTACAAACATTCATGATAAAAATCCATGTCTGAAAAAACCGGTGACATCATAATCAGAATTCAGAGTACATCCCAGAAAATCTACAATGCGGAAAACAAAAGGCGTATGTGTGATGTGCTGCTACCGTGCCGGCTCCTTTCCCTTAGCTGAAGAGGTACCTGAAATCAAACGGCAAACCGTACGCATAAAGCTTAGTGAGTTCCCCCATACCATGCAAGCATATAACAACAACATTCAACTATGAGATACGGGCCCTTGCCCACACTCGTGAAGATACGGGCCCTGCCCACACTTCGCTTTCTGGGAGATACGGGCCATGCCCACACTCGTGAAGATACGGGCCTTGCCCACACTTTGCTATCTGGGAGCTACGGGCCTAGCCCACACTCCAATCTCGGAGAGATACGGGCCTAGCCCACACTCAACCGCCAACTCATATCATACAAGTATCACACAGACAACAAGTATAGACAACTCTATCCTACTAGCATATATCGCAATCACTCAATTAAGAGATAAGGGCTCAGTCCACACTCTAATACTAACGTCTCGTCTATACGGGCCATCCTTGGTGCCTTAGACCCGTTACTACTGAAAGGAAACTCACCTCGAAATAGCTGCTGGTGTGTGTGGGAACCGACTGTCTGCTGCTGTTGCTACTCCGGAAATCCTCCGGCTGTAATTCCCACAACATACTCAACCAATCAATATTTACTGCCTTTTGGGTGAGATGACCCTTTTACCCCCGACCGTGCCCTAAGTCAAAGTCAGAGTCAACTTCCAATTGACCCGACTCGCCGAGTTGGCTATCCAACTCGTCGAGTCTATGTCCAAACGACTATCCAGGATTCTATTTCTACTCGTCGAGTTAGGCGTTGACTCGACGAGTTCCCCATCCAAACTGATGTTCAAGTCCTTCATCCTACCCGCCGAGTTGTTTCTACAACTCGGCGAGTTCATCTTCATCCAATGAACACTTATGCTGCGACTCGCCGAGTTGTATGCACAACTCGACGAGTCTGATCTTGATCTAAGGAGATTGCCTTGAACTCGCCGAGTCAGGGCATCGACTCGCTGAGTTCCATTATGGGTGAGTTTTGGCTTCCAACGCACCGAGTCCCTCCTGGACTCACCTCACGACTCGACATAACAAAAAGGGGGCAAACCCAAAGACTCGCGACTGGACTCGCCGAGTCAGATGAGCGACTCGCCGAGTCCGTTCCATGCAAGAGCTAAAAATGCGATTTTGCTCGAATCCAATCCATGTCATTTGTAGATCTGGGCTCCTAGAGCATGAATAACACGTAAAGTTTCCAACTTTATGTGTAAATATCCATCTATGGGGCTTTTAGGGTTTGAAATGCACCAAAAGAGTAGATCTAAGGTTTATGTGCAATATGGGCTCATAAAGGTAGTGGATCTGAGCTCCTGGAGCTCAACTATGCTTGGATCAAGAGACCAATCGACTTATTTCGGAACATTATGCACATACAAGCTTGGGGAATGGCTCGAGAATGTCTTAAATGAAGCAATAAGCATGGAAACAAGGGAAAAACGAGATATACCTCAATGGAACTGCTGCGAGAACACAATGGTGCTTGGATGGCTTCCCTTCTTCTGGATCTACTTCCCTTCTTCTTCAAAACCTTAAAAAACACCAACAATTGCTTCAATTCTTCAAAGAACAAGCTTAAACGAGGGTTAGGAACTCTGGGGGGTGAATGGGGGCTGGCTTGGGGCGGATATGTTGCTTAAATAGGGTGCAAACCCCTGAAACTTAGGGTTTCATCCAACAACGGTGACTCGCCGAGTCCAGGATATGGACTCGCTGAGTCGCCAACTTAAACGTGTCCCGTGTCTCGTCCCTACTCGGCGAGTCGGACCTATGACTCGCCGAGTCCAAGGCTTAAAAAGGAAAAATACTTAATGAAGATTTACATACCAGGAACTAGGCGCTACAAATAAAGTGGGTTAGATCTGATCCCACATCGGCTGGGAAGGAGAACTAAGCATTCCTTATAAGGGGTGTGGATACCTTCCCTATCACAACGCGTTTTAAAGTCGTGAGGGCAGCAGATCTCATAAGAACTCTGCAGTTAAGCGTGCTCGGGCGGGAGTAGTACCAGGATGGGTGACCCCCTGGGAAGTCCTCGTGCCAAGTGGCCCAAAGCGGACAATATTGTGATACGTGCCAGAGGGGGATGTTAGAAATGGTATCAAAGCCAGGGCACGGGTCGATGTGTTCGACGGGGACGTCGAACCCTATAATGGGGGGGGGGGGTGAAAGTGGGTTAGATCTGATCCCACATCGGCTGGGAAGGAGAACTAAGCATTCCTTATAAGGGGTGTGGATACCTTCCCTATCACAACGCGTTTTAAAGTCGTGAGGGCAGCAGATCCCATAAGAACTCTACAGTTAAGCGTGCTCGGGCGGGAGTAGTACTAGGATGGGTGACTCCCTGGGAATTCCTTGTGCCGAGTGGCCCAAAGCGGACAATATTGTGATACGTGCCAGAGGGGGATGTTAGATGTACGTTGGGCATACGTACAAAGGCTCGACTCACTTCTCTGTTTGTGTTCACAACTTAGCCATGATCAACCAAATAAGGGAAAACACGCAGGGGCAATTGAAAATCGGGAACCTACACTAACACACAAATACAAGGAATTTTTCCAGAATCTCAAATCATGTCTCTGTTCATTCATAGTTCGAAGGCATAACATTCAACAAGAATCTGCATGTATATACGCAGGGTAGTAAAAATACGGGGTTATACACAGTATGTACGTCTAGCGAACACTAGGCATATGTCATGTGCTTGAAATCGGCCCCAATTTATGAAGTGTATAAACCCTAGATTTCTATAAAGTTCAATCTAACCTATTTCTAGAAATGAAGCATAAATTAAAATAATATGGTAATCGAATAACATACTTTTGTATTGATTTCTACTAGAAAATAAGAAAATTCGAAGCCTTTGTGAAGAACACACCGTCACAACGTAGGAGTGAAAGAAGTTGAAAGAGGGAAGAACAAAAAGTCAAAGGAATGGGGATATTACCTGATGCCGACTTACGCTAGGTGTAATTAAGATTTACGCAGGGCGTACCTTTTATGCGCCATTACACTAAGCGTATTACACTCATACGTTGGGCTTACTAGCAATTACAAGAAATACCTTGTCACGATCATCATTTGAGTACGCTTGGTGTAACTCAATATACGCTTGATGTGAATATTTAATGCACTAGTTTTTTTATTTAAAATTCCTAATTCATTGTAACACCGTGAAATTTCAGAACAATTTTTCATTTTAAATTAATAAAAACACTCCAATAATAATTCTCAAAACGTGTATCAATTGTTTTCACATAACATAAGTGCAAATCAAAATACCTAGAATCTCAAAACATCTCCACCATAAGTGTGTACTGATCATGCCGACGCCTTCCCGCGATCATCACTGGTACCTGAAACAAATAACACGCAAACGGTAAGCAATAATGCTTAGTGAGTTCCCCCAAAATACCATGTATAACACATACGCCTTTCCAGGCCATAGCTCTATGGAATCTTCCGATCCAAGTGTCTCAGGGGATTTCCATCCCATAACTCTGTGACCTTCCGGTCCATATCATCATACTCATATCATAACATGTTACATATACAACAGACATCACATTTTCATCATACACATAAGTGATGGGTTATGAGCATTCTAACACTCCTAAGTATACATGCAACCCTAAATACCTTGGATCTATGTTTTCTCTATTATACATGCAAATATGAACTTCCAAGGTATTCATCCTAACAAGCATAATAACATTGGTTCAAATGAATATATCAAGTTAGAATTACATACCTCTTTAATGTAGATTATCTTCATGAATCTTGAGTGCCTAGTTCCCCAAGTGTGACACCTAAAATGGTTCACACAACACCAAATACACTTGGAATAGATTGAGAGAACATACACAATTCATGAAATCAGCTAGCCCTTTCCTTCACGCATAGTGGCCAATTTCTTGAGCCATGGGATTCTTTTATATGGTGGCTATTAGGGTTACACAATGTAACTCATAACTTTACCCATTCCTTATGCTCCATGGTTTTTAACCTCCATGGAGTATCTATGGGTCACCCCATGGACTTAGTCCAACATAAGGAATCTTGGATCACAAGCCCACATATATAAGAATGAATAATTAGTCTCCTTTTTATTACTTAATTAATTCTTGATCAATGTTAATTAAATAACGTTATTAATATATTAGAAATTATAATATATTAACAAACCTTAAGTTTTATTTCTCTCATTATAGTCTATCCAAATGCATGATGCCATGCAACCCAAATGGACCATGTCGGGTCGGGTCAAGTCTCACCAATTATAGTTATGGACTTAGACATTAATCCAATAGTCTCCCACTTGGATAAGTCTAAAACTATTATTGCGAATGACTTCAAGAACCGATTGGCAATCGTAGCTCTCAAAAGCTTCTGTCGAACTCTAACCTTGTAGATGAACTATGACCTTTGTCAATGACTTGTCCATTAGATAAGGGATCATATATTCCTCCATTCTAGATATCATATGGACTGAGACATGGATTATAATCATTCTCTCTATCCATTTGTTGTTTCCCGATTTCCGATTTATGACGACTGACTAATTAAACAGATCAAATCAGTCCTGGCCCGGCCGAGCACTTACATTTTTCATCACCAAATCATCAAGGGGCCCATAGATATCGTTTTTATCCCGAAGGTAAAAGGAATGGATAAACTTCGACTTATATAGCTTGTTCTACTACGTGTTGAATCATACACAAAGGCACGTTTTATAACATCGAGTTACCGAATGCGTTTTAGTTCAATCAATGTACAACTAACTCATATTAACAACTCATATCTCTAGGTTTGAAGAATATAAGATATTATTGTCTCATGATCACTCGTGATAAAATCCATGAAGTGATTCCAATGAGTTCGGGTTGAATCCTATACTCAGAACTTATGAGCACTCATGAGTGTTGTAGCCCTTTGTCCAACATCTTAGACCTCTACAAGCCAACCCATGACAGTCTTGACTCATATCTACTTCCAACATATGACCGACTATGGATGGTTTGGATAACTTAGCCATCCAGAACAATGACCTAGTTATTTTGGAAGTTAAAACATGCAAAGTGAAACACAATAATAATTGAATCCAATATGGTATCAAAACCTATGAACATAAATAAAACACCTTTTATTTATCACCATATGATTACACATTATTCATTGTATACTGTTTCAGCTATCAACTTTATTCTTGAATTTAAAACAATAGTTGTCCCATGCTCCAAGCATGTACACTATGTTTTCTAAACACTAGTCATGCCATACACCAAGTATGCATACTATGTTTGTCTATGATGTTTACTTTGTGAAATAGATCAATTGAACATAACTCCAATGATCCTCTTTTCTCAGTCCCAAATCCTTACTGCAAATGCAAGAATTCCAAATTCATGCCATTCACTGAAATATGTTAGATTCTAAACTTATATGCATTGATCCTCTTGTAATGATTATGAACAAAGTCAAAAAGACTTGACAAAAACCATTACAGAGCATTCCAAAGGAGATCAACTACTTGGAAACATCCTTCTTGCATTAAGTTTCCTAATCTTACATAAATTGAATAATTTCTAACTTTGAAACATTTCCAGATTCCATTTTGACTATCACTTTTGAACAAGAGTTACCTCCTTACAAATTATGTCAATATGGTCCTTCCAGAGTTAACATTATACTTCCAACTGTCCTTGAGCAACTAATTTTTGGTAAACCTTAGATTGTCTTCGACAATTGTTTAATCCTTTTAGTCATATCCAATTCTAGACCTTTTCCCTTCTTAATGCCCTAGACATTTGGAAAATTTTAGAAAGGATGAATATATCACATGTAATCAATCCTATATCCGAAGCGTATGGGACACGATTCATGATGTCTCACATAAAGACTAAACCAATCTTTTGCTATAATATTTCCATTTCAATTTGCCAAGCTCTCATAATTCAGATTATGAAAAGGGATGTCGTAATCATAATCGAATTTTAGAACGCAAATAATGGACCCATATAAAGAATTTCCTTATGTTGAGCCATTCCAATATGAAATTCATATATATATATATATATATATATATATATATATATATATATATATATATATATATATATATCCTTGACTAAATACGATTAAAACTTCAATCTAAGCGTTTAGATTTGAGATGAAGTATAATTTCCTCTCCTTTAATTATAGCAAAACAACTGTTTCCCAATTGAGACTTTTTTTTCTATAATTAACATTGCTAACTTGAAATACTTATCATAATTATCATGCTCCCACTAACATGATGATTATTAGCATAACACTTATGCTCCCACTAACTTTGACATGTACTTAGAAATCAGCTGGACTTCTAGAAATCAATACTTTATTGACTTTCTTACCAAAGTTCAGATTTATGATACTAGATTTCTTTGATAAAACTTTATCATAATCATACACCTTATCATAGATATCTCACATGTGTGTCTAAACAATTTTAAGAACTATGAAAAGGAATGTCGTAATCATAGTCTTGATTGTTTAGATCTTTGCCACTTCTCACAAGTCCATGTTAGTGTGCCGGTAAACCACACACGCTCCACTAACGACTTTGAGAATGCAAATATCACAACTGCTATCTAGCTAAAATCTACTTAGTGAAAGTGTTCCCTCACCATCATTTTTCATGAATCGGAGAGAAACCTTTTAACACTTACATTTAATGGTGTATGTGTTCTTATCCATAGTCACAGGACAAGGATAATGAAAAATCCAAACTCATATGGACTGAACTCAATCTTAATTTCTTGCCATCTGGCAGCTCAAGGGCCTGCCATTGCTTCCAAGTTGTTGTGCAGCCAATTGAGAACTCTAAGAACTCATATGCAAAGCCAACTTTAATTGGAATGGGCATAGAATATGTCAACATGATAGGTTATGAACCTTAAGTCGTGTGCTAGTGAAGAACTTCAGGTTTTATTCTTGATTAGTTCTTGAGACTTTCAAGACCTTAAAGACTCCCACTGTCCTCTTGACATATAAGACTCTCTTGTCAAATATTCAAGAGATATATATCACATACCACATAATGTAAGGGTAATTTAGGAAATCACCGTTCGGGCGCTAGCTGATCGTACACACCGCTTCCTTGCGTATCTTCCAAATTCTTTTATTTTTTTTTAAATTGTATATTTAATGAAAATCTTTCTCAAATCCTCAGTTTGAGTTCAAATACACCCGAAGATGAATCCGAATCCCTCAAACCAAGGTTCTGATACCAATTTGTAACACCGTTAAATTTCAAACAATTTTTCATTTAATTTTTAATAAAAACATTTCATTTCCAAATCATTCCAAAATCATGTATCCAATATTTCCACAAAAACACAATACATAATTCATATCCCAAGATCTCAAAAACATATCATCTGAAAGTGTGTACTGATCATGTCGGCGCCTTCCCGCGATCATCACTGGTACCTGAAACACATAACACACAAACGGTAAGCATAAATGCTTAGTGAGTTCTCCAAAATACCTTATACAACACATACGCCTTTCCAGGCCATAACTCTATAGGATCTTCCGATCCCAGTGTCTCAGGGGATTTCCATCCCATAACTGTGTTGACCTTCCGGTCCATACTCTGTTGACATTTTGGTCCATATCATCATACTTATATCATAAGATATCACATATATAACATGCATCACATAAACATCATACACATAAGACCTTCCGGTTACACATAATTACCCCATCGGGTATGGCATAGTGAGAAGACTCACCTCGATGAGGTCGGATAATCACTCGTGCTTGATTCCCCGACCTATCATCCTCCTATATCATAAGTACATCTCTAATTAATACTTTCCTAACTTAGTTTGACTAACACTATTAAGTCAACACTAGTCAACCCTGTTCAACGCTGGTCAACAGTCAACCTTTGACCCAACCCGTCGAGTCTTGCATAGACTCGTCGAGTCCATACGTGAACTCGAGTTCTTTGAATCCTTTCTGACTCACCGAATCACTCACCCAACTCGGAGAGTCATCCACTGATCTAATTCACAAGACAACCCGCTCTGACTCGTCGAATCTGCTCATGGAATCGGTGAGTTCGTTTCATGCACATCCTTAAACAACCTTCTAAGGTCAGATCTATTCCTCTAATCCTTAGATCTAACCTTCCCAAGCTCATTAATCACGTAAAGTCTATATCTTGATGCACATGCAACATCTATATGACCATATATGATGATTTAGCCCCAAATAACCTAACCCAAGGTCATAACCTCCATTGATCTTCATAAAGCTTGATGAGTAATGCTCTCTGTACCTCTATGGATCCAGATCCAAATCCTCATCACCAAAAAAGGACTATTTGGGCATCAAATCAACCTAACAAAGGGCCTAAGAAACCCTAAATCCATATATTCATCATAAAACAGAAGAAGAGCCAAATTACTACCTCAAATGCGATGATCTTAGCTTCAAATCCACAGAATAGCAACCTCTTTTGCTTCCTCTTGGCTAGGACCTCCTTCTTATTGCTAAACAATACCATAAAGTTCAAGAATGGCTTCCTTTATCTCTCTCAAAACGCTCAAGCACTCTAGGGTTTCTCTCTTCGGACTGGTAGCCACAAATGAAGGCCATAAGGGCCTTTGAATAGGTCCCAAGCCCGAGAAATTAGGGTTTCTTTCATTATCTCTGACTCAGCGAGTCACTCCCCTGACTCGGCGAGTCCCCTCATTAACCATGTCATCCAGTCGCGAACAGACTCGATGAGTCTAAGCACAAACTCGTTGATTCACCTTACATAATTAAAGAAATACAACATAAATCAATATACCTAGAAAACTGGGTGTTACAACTCATCACTATCAAGGGATCACACATGCACTATAATATTCCTGGTTTTTATCTCAGCCCTGCTTGACTCAAGTACGGATCCTCTGCTTTCAGTAGTATGGGCCCATACTACCTTCCTCAAGATCTGCCTTGACTCCACCAAGTCCCTTCTACTACTACTCCTTCACACGCTACTCTCATCCTAGGCTTGCCTTAGGGTAATCACCATCCCACTCTCTGCCATCGGCTGCATAAGAAGTCCATGTTATCTTCCCCTAACTAGCTCGTGAATACTATTACATATCACTAAGACTAGATAACTCTCTGAATGAGAGATCCTACCCTAAAACAGTTGGACTCAAATGAGAGCTGCGAAATAGAGCTAGACCTAACCTTTCGAAATTATTTAGTCCTCGCAATATGTAACTTAACATATTCGTTTATTAGTTAGTAAAAGAAAACTAGAACTCCTAAAAGCACAAAGCAAGCATCATTCACGCATTAAGTAAACATAATCAGACATATACTAATCATCCCATCATACTGACTAATCTGTACTAGCATGCAGTTCATAAAGCTGATACGCATATAACAGGAACATAAGACACCCTTCCTAGATCCTTAGCCCTAATCTAGCATGCAGTTCTAATAAGCATATCATACATAAACTTGTATGGGTAATTTGGGAGTACTTACTTGAGCTCGACTGATTGCATGTACCACACCCTTTTCTCTTTTTCAAAATTCTTTCTGCTTTTCTAAGATGCTTTTCTTTTTCTCAAAGTCCTTTTTATAAAAAATGGTTTTTCTTTTGAAAATTTCTATACCAATTCCTTAGTTTGAGTTCAGACACACCTGAGAGTGTGCCCGAATCCCTCAAACCAAAGCTTTGATACAAACTTGAAACATCCCAAAAATACAGTCCAAAAATTTCATTTTAAATCATTAATAAAACCATAGTAATCCAAACATCATATAAAAACCATAAGTCGTGTATCTCAAAATATCATAACATCTGTCAAAATAAACCAAAGTATAAATATCCCAGGCTAAAACTGTGGTGTGTGCCATGCAGTCATCCGAGCTCTTCCCCTGGCTAGTAAAAGTACCTGAAACCAAAATTGAAAATCGAAATCACGAAGCTTAGTGAGCTCCCCAAACTACCACACACCATACACATAAGCATATATCAACATACACTGGGCCTAGAACGCTACCTCAGGCCCCGCCCGGTATCGAACAAATCTGGAATCAGGCCTCGCTTGGCATCAGGCCCCGCTTAGCATCGAGCCCCGCTCGGTAGACATATATGTTTCTACTAGGCCACGCCTGTCTCTGGGCCCCGCCCGCTAAACACATACAAACAAATACATATAATCATGCTAGTACATAACGGACAAACACTACACTATAACTTCTAGTCTCAAGGCCCCGCTTATCTTGGGATCCACCCCTACTCTTCTAATAATGAGATATGGAACACCGTCCACACTGAGCTAGTGATGAGATATGGGCCCCCGCTTATCTTGGGCCCCACCCCTACTCTTCTAGTCTTAAGTCCCCGCTTATCTCAAGCCTCCTCTTGCATAATGGTGTTTGTGAACCATTAGAGGCAACACACTTGGGGTGCTCAAGCTTTTAAAGGTCAAGAACTACAAGTCCTTTAAGAGGTAAGGTATCTAACTAGTTGTATTGTTCTTCTGACAATTTGTATGCTAGTTAGGATATATGCTTTGGAAAATTGAAATATGCATGTATAATTAGGGAAAACATAGATCCAAAGCATTTAGGGTTGCATGTGCACCATAGGAGTTTTATAGTGCTCAATACCCAACAATGTAAAGATCTAGTATCCTAACATATAAATCATGGACCGACATTGGTGCCTTCGACCCGCTAAACCCAATGAGGAGACTCACATCGCACTGCCGAATCACACATATGATCCCTGGCTGCTGGCTGACAGATCCCTAAACTGTCTGTATCAAAACAACACCTAATAAACACTTGAGTTCCAATCCTTAACTATAAATCCATATTCAGGGTAAAAGACCATTTTACCCCTAACCTAGCTTGGAACAACATTTAGGCCCAAACTTAATAATCCAAAAAGGCTCAAATACCAAAAACCACCCAAGGCCCAAACCATGGCCCAATTTTCCAAATTAGGCCCAAACCCATTGTAGGTCTTCTCAAAATAATTAACAGCCCAAAACTTGATGTCCCAATAGGGCCCAAGATAACTAAGCCCAAAAGATAGCCAAACCAAAGTCTAACATGCAAAATCCTTCCTTGCTTAGTACGTGGGGCGTACCCATTTGTATGCTAAGCGTACTCGTTGTTTGGCTTGTATGTTGCGTGTATAGACTTGTATTCCCCATGTACTCACCCAATAAGCCCAATCCTTCCATTAAGCTCTTAATGCATAAATCCAGAAGTCCAAACCACAAATCTAAGTCCTAATAAGTGTCTAGAACCATAAAGTCACTGACTTGGTGACTTAGCATGCCCCAAGAATACCCAACCTTAAAACATAGCATTCATAGCTTTATACCTCAAACAAACTGGAAATGAAGCACATAATCAAGATCCACAAGCTCTTCCTTGATCCTCAACCTTGCATCAATCTTCTACTTCTTCGATATGGACCAAAACACACCAAAAATGGGTACCATAAACTCAAAATACCATCATGAAGGCTAAAGGACAATTTTTAGGGTTTTATGGACTTGGAGGCTGGTAAAGAGGCTACCCTAAAGACTTAATGAGCTTATATAGGGTACAACATCAAAATTAGGGTTTTCATTACGATGTACGTACGCCCCGTGTACACCATTGTACGCCCTACATACGTGCCCGAAGGTGCGATCTTGCCTCGCATCAGTAAACCCCGCGTACACCATTTTACGCCCCGCGTACCGGCTTTAGAACTAGTACGCCATGCGTACACATATGTACGCCCCGAGTATTGCTTAACCCTTAACCATAATATATCCCGAAGGCCATAACTACCTCATTATCAATCCGATTCCGACTTATATCCATGAAAAGCTAACAAGAAGCTCTACGCTTAAATCAGATCATACATGACTTACAATATCCCGACCATACATCCAATTTCCATAAAAGCCCGCTCTGACATATTACTAAAATACCATTTGGCTCCAAAACACAAACCGAAAACCTGGATCATCCAAATTACATCATCCACCCCCAATTGAGTTCAAATCTCAATTCTTCAAGGGTCCTAAGCCTGCTAATACCTAATCCTAGATCACCACCCCGAAATGGGAAACAATTCGGAACATGGCGTTACAGATGCATGAAGCCGGAAATGGTGAAAACGAAAATATTTTACTAGAGAATGCTCTTCAGGCTTGCCGTGTTGAAACTGGGAAGGATTTCAAGCTTGTTTAGTTTGGGCAAATTGTGAGGCAAAATTCAAAATGGCATCAAATTTGAAGTCTTTGTTTTCCAATTTCTAGTGGGTTGTGTGTTTGAATTTCTAGTGTGATGTTTCCTAATTTGCTAGTGGTCTTGCGATTTTTTAAATTTCTACGTTTTTTTTTTGAATTTCTGTGTTTCTCTAATGGAATGTAAGTTTGAAAAAGAACATATGTTTGCAATATTTATTTTCTAAATTAATTTTAAAAAATTAGCATAACAAATATGACAACCCACGTCATGCAAATGATAAGTTTTGGCTAAAATGTGGCAAAATTACATGGCACATACGTGGACCGTAGTAAGTGTGACACCACATCCACTAACCTTATAGTATATCATGTTTTGTCATGTTTGGTCTTTCCGTTATATGTCTTCTATCATCATATTACAACAATATTTTTATAATATGTTTTTATTATAACTGATTATTCGATTTTAAATTTTAACTGTGACAACAATTTTATAAAGTTTTATATTACTGCATTCGCAAAATGTATCCTATATAACATAAAATTGAGAAATACTAACCACAAATAGTTTTCATTAGATTTTTTTTTTATTGTTAATACATAAACATTTAAATCTAAATGGAGTTATGTATCTGTATAACATAAAAGCAGTTTAATTATTGAAATGCGTAAAAGTTCCATAAATAAGACAAACAAATTGATCAACAAATTCAAATGGAATATTCTTTTCAATTGTGGACGAACAATCATGTGAATCAATGGAAAATTTAGTCAAGGGCATCAAATGTGACTAAGAAGCACCTCACAGTGTTATCAAAATCTGAACGCTAATTTTATTTTATCTAATCTATAATAATTAAAACTATTTTATAGAACATGATATTTATGTAATGATAATAATTATTATGCATTAATACAATATTCTATAAATCATGAGGCAGTCTTAAACATTTAGTATAGTATATATCCATCCCATTAAGGGGCATAGCTAAGCATGCACAATGTAGATCCTAGGATCTACCCGTTTTAGTTTTTCTCAATACAACAAATATATATTGAAAAAATTTAAGATCTATCTTATTTTTAAAATACCTACAATTTCATCACTTATTCCATTTCAATATCATTTATTAATTTGATAAATCACCATCTAGTTTTCCTTCCCCAAAAAAAAATCATTCATATGTACTTCTTATAGGACACGATCTTTTATATGTATATATGTATTGAAATTCCCTTTATTTCTTTATAGACGCTCTTCTAAAAATAAATCAATGACTCGACAATTATGTTCCACGTATTTAATTACGATTGTTCTAGACTCCATAATATAGCATTCAAAGTTTTCTTATATAATTATATATCATATTTTAATTGCATAAAACATAGGCGCAAACTCAATATTTCTAAGCATTCGTTAAACACATAATCTACCATTCAAAAAAAAAAAAAAAAAAAAAAAAAACCTATCAAACACAGCTTGTTGTGCATTGTGCATTTGTCTTTCACCTCGATATAAAAGTTTCAAATGGATATATAAAACCGATTCAATAGTTTTATACCTAACGTGAAGCTAAGAAAACAAATTTACAAAATAATGGAATTGACTGATTTTTCATCAATTACAGCCAACTAGTTTTCAGTTTTATAAATCTATAAACAAACAAATTATATGATATTTTTTCTAAAAGGCTTACCAAATATTACCGCGTTATGGAATTTCTACAAAGTCCACATCGTAGTCATCAAAATCGCTTTCAGCACTTCCATTTTTGCACAAGACAATTGCAACCAAAGAAATTAAAGCCAGACACAATCGGTGTAATTTTTACTTAAAATGAAACTGTGTTTGACTCTTCATCCATTTTAAGATCAAATTTTCATCTACCTTAAATCGACATATTCCAAACTAAATAAATAATTAACATGTGATACAGTACAATATATATAAATCAGTATTAATGAACAATTTGAAGTATCGTTTTAATTTGCATAAAATTACAAAACATATATCTTAGAGTGGACAGGATTTTATTCGGTTTATGCCATGGTGAATCCAGTCCCTGTAAATTTGATTTTTATTTAGTTGTATTATTACATATTAAAAAACAGAAAAATCAAACATATTATCTATTATTGATATTTAAAAAACCATTATGTTATTTTGGTGTTCATTTAAACCATGTATCTTTCAATAATAGTTAAATTAGTATTTCATAACAGGAAAACCTAACAAAACCGGAATCCCGCTGCATAGCCTATCTTGAACTAAAAATATCACATGACATTACAGATTTTTATTCCAAAAAAGTGCTACTGTTTTGCTATAAACGGTAATTCCATTGATATTTTGAAATTGTAACTGCTATTCCACATAGCTTTAAATTTTAAATCAATGTAACATTTCAACTCCACATAAGCTACGTAACCAGTTTTTCTTGAGTAATTTTGTTGCAAAATAATAATTTAACCAAAATAATATATATATATATATATATATATATATATATATATATATATATATATATATATATATATATATATATATATATATATATATATATATATATATATATATATATAGGGAAAAGTGAATATACCCTTAAGGGTAAATAAGCTTAGGTACCCAAACTCACAATACTATGTTGTTTTGTATCATATGTGTACATTGTAACTGTCTAATGTTCTTACAATTCAACTTCTAAGTTGATTTACTTCTAAGATTTTTATAAATTTCACATTTATCTTCCTCTTACATAATTTTCATTTTAAACTCTAATATACATAGCCTAATAGGTGTTCGGCAAAAAGAAGTGATATAAGAGGAAAACAATAGTGAAATTTCGAAAATCTTCAAAATAAATCTAGTTAAGGTTGAAGTTTAATAACATTATAATGAATATATCAAACAAAACAACTAATTATAGTGAGTTTGGGTACCTAAACTTATATACCCTTAAGGGTATATTCACTTTTCCCATATATATATATATATATATATATATATATATATATATATATATATATATATATATATATATATATATATATATATATATATATATATATATATATATATATATATATAAAGGTTGCAGAAATCGTTCGACGTTAGCTAGTCGGTGGACTGGGATCAAGGGATTAATCGGCCAGATCGGGGGATTAATTGGGTACCATTAATTGCTAATTTGTTGAATTTTGAAAAATAAAATATGACTAATATCATATCAAAGTTCGTAAATACCTCTAATATGATAACAAAATCGGTTAATATGATTAATACAATACCAATCATGTCTCAAATAGTTTCCATTGAGATAAAACTTCTTCAAAATGTTAAAATTTGATCATTTTATAATGTTTCACTCATTATGTATGTAAGGATTAATCGCTAGGCGCCCTCTAATCGGTCGAGTAGCGCCTAGGGATTAATCGGGACCTAGTCGGGATTTTTACAACAGTGATATATATATATATATATATATATATATATATATATATATATATATATATATATATACAGAGAGAGAGAGAGAGAGAGAGAGAGAGAGTGAAAGAGAGAACATCTATTGTATGGATGTAAGAACTAATAGGAATTTAACAATAATTAAATAATTAATAAATATTATAAGGATAATTATATAGTTTAACATAATGAGAATAAAATCGCTAAAATCGTGGGACTACCATAAAAATATCATTGACCGCCTTAATAACCATACCTTACCCACGATGGTTCCTTAACCAACCCGTGATCCAAGAACAGAGGAAGATCGGCGCTACCCACCTTTGCTGACGATCATGGCGACGTAGCCAAGGAGCGAAAGCCTTACCGTTTTTGTGCTATTAAGAGATATAAAGTCTGATGTCTATGATTACTCTTTTTCCACATCTCTTTCTCGCCTTTATAAGGTTTTATCGTATATTTAATTTCTTGAAAAAGAGGAATCATAGAGCCATAAGTATGATCCGTAAGTTGTTAAATTTTAATTTCATGAATTCGCTAGGACCTTACCATATTTCAATGGTCTGCAACTACAAAATTTTGAGGCCACCATTTGTGTTTCGGTAAATTTTGGTATTGTTGCTTCTTTCAATTTATCAAATGTTTGAAGCGATCCTTTGTGTTTCTGAATAATTCGAGTTTCTGACAGGATCACTCGTGGTGGATTGATGGGTATCAGGTGTACTTCTTAATTTGATTTATTTTTTATTCCAATTATTCAATTGTCGTTTTACATTCTGAAGTAAAAAGTCAAGGCATCAATGAAGGATAAAGTCAATATGTCCAAGTAGGAGCTTGAAGCATTTTTAAATGATCCTAACTAGGATACTACAAGTGTTAGAGGTTTGGGAAAACTTCTATTAGCAATCTTACACATATTCTAAATGTTATCATAAAGAATACTTAAAAAGGGTACACCGAGGAAACTGTTGAGCATGCAATTTTAAGATGTGGCCCTTTCCAAGTCTTTGAATGCATTGAAAAAAAATTGCATTGTAGTAACCACATTGCTTTTTAAAATTAATGGTTTGTTTCCATTTTTTATATTTCTTTTACTTTCCTACACGTTACATTCCCTTTTTTGGTTTGTTTAACATTCTAAATTTTCATTTTGCATTGATATATAATAATGGCGAGGGGTCATTATGCCAGAAGTGATTCCAGTTCTGTTGGAATGGAATCACGAATCCATGAATTTCAATTCCATCGGAATGGAATCATAATATTTCATCACTAATTTGTGCATTTACTACAATTCATGGTTATGGATTTTGGTGCAATTCACACGTCATCAGATTTGTAAAAAAGATTTTCGTTTTTTATTTTTCATTTGCTAATGTGTTATTGGGTTCTAAACTACAATTAAATTTGGTTTCACAGATGCTTGAAAAACGGACCACAAAATTGAAAGTGATACTTAGCAACAATATTTTTTTAGAATGTATTAGTGTCTTTTGTAAAATTCTGATGTTTTTTTTATTATTATTTTTAACTATTCTTAGTTTTATTCTTTAATAATAAATGTAATTTTTACCAATTGTTACTCATATTCTTTAAGAATTAGTGTAATTTTTGTTTTTATTCTTCAATTGGTGGTTCAAGAATTTGTTATTCTTCAATAAGTTCATTCTATCAAAATATGTATTCTATCAGAATATTTATTCTTTTATGGTCTAAGAATGTTTCATGATACTCATAAACATATTCTGTTAGAATGACCCGAAATAAAAGAACTATTATCTATTAAAATCAGAATTTTAAAATTAAAAGAATTAATTACCCCTAAAAATCTGAAATTTCCTTTTTTAAATGTAGTTTAATTGACTAAAATACCCTTATACTAAAATTTATGTGATTATATAGTACATGATATCTCATAGTAATATCTTGGACCATCAACTCATGACCATACATTCTATTCATCTATTGGTCCAAAATTATCCTTACAACCACACAATAGATGTCATCCACATTATAACCTAGCCCTATATATATATATATATATATATATATATATATATATATATATATATATATATATATATATACACCCTAATAAGCATTTAGCCTCAAATGATGAATTTTAAGAGGTACAACCCTTAAAGCATCATATACAAGAACTTTATGCATTAGAGAAAAATTAGATCATATCCAATCATCCATTGAAAATGTCAAATAAACATTAACAAACTAAAAAAACTCAATCGGTCTTCCCTTATCTTCAAGACTATTGAATAGGTCAACACTAAATATGATTTATATTTGAATCCTTTCTCTCAGTTTAATCAAATAGAGATTCCATACACCATTCAGTCTCCATTGCTTATTTCTTCTCTCTATCTCTCTATAAGTCAAAGAAACTCTAACTATGGAATTCCTACCACGACTACAGTCGCTCTGCCTCTTTCCGCCTTTTACCACCACCCTTTATCGCCTCCACGACCTTCACCATTATCGATTGGATCTAGAAACCCTTTCTCACCACTAACCACCGTTATTGGAACCTTTTCCTTTAGACCTTTCCTTTCCCTTACTAATGACATTCACCACTATGGTTTGAGAATATATGTTGATCCGAATGAGTCGAAGCCATGACCAAAAATTAATCTTGATCTTTAATAACCAAAATTCATAGCAATTCTTTGCATTCATCCCTGCTCCAATCGAGTTTCAGGTTCCTTCCCTTTGTAATGGTTTTGCTTACGAGACGTTCTGTTTTTAGGTTGTGAAGTCTAAAACTTGGGAATGGGTAAAGGCATAATAGTGTTCATGTTTTAGAAACTCTTATGCTTTTATTTGACAGGTGAACTATGTAAATTCCTCAACATATTTTCAGAGAAGTCGCACGGATGTCTCTTTATTTAGATTTTAAGGTTTATTTGTTTCATTTTCACGTTTAAAGTTTGAAAACCTTAGATATTTTGTTATGTTCTCAGGATACATAAAAAATTATGATTTTATGGTTTTATTATTGGTTGATTAAACATTAAACCCTGGTGTTCGATGAAATGTCTCAGAGAAACTTGATGAAAATCTATCTTACCTGGTCATGAAATTCTATAGCTGAATCACCGACGAGATTTTCCTCTCATGTTTTAATCCGTTCCCTCGAGGTAAACACAAATAAAATGTTTTTTAGTTTCAATTTATGTTCTTTGTTTATGAACTTTATAGTTTTTCATAAAATGAATGGTAACCACCAAAATATTTCAATAAGATTGTAGCAAGAGGTTATAGTAGCTAAATTGGAAGCAATGATGAGAAGTTCTTTGTCCAAGGCTTCGGTTTCATAGTTCTTAGTTAATACATGTTTATTTTTTTATTGTAAAAATGGAGTTGTTGGATTAGTTTCTTAGTTAGCTTTTATGGCCAGTGTTGATGGATTAGATCTTGCTTTCAGAGCATTTGTCAAGATGTGGAACTAACAACATTCTTACACAAGGTATAACAAACAACACCAATTTAATATTACAACTTAAGTCATTTACTCTTGGTATATTGAAATTGGACCATGTTTTTGTTCTTTTGGAAATGTGATCAATCGAGTATTAAGATAAGTGATAAAATTGGTTTGGCTACTTATGATGTTATCATTGTCGAATTTTCAAATTTGATCAGTTTCTCACTTAACTTTTCTAGAGCAGAAAAGCTTTATTGGTATTTCACCTTTTAGTTCCTATACACATTTAGAATACAAATACATGACTTTTGGCTATCACCTGATGAGTTGGTTTAGATGACGTATAAATTCGAATGATGAAACTGCCATTCATAAGTTGATGGAAGGACATTGACAGATTACATGCACACACGGAGGTTTCTTATGAGCTCTTAAGTTCATTTTTTCATTCAAAATATACCCTCGACATCTTTATATTGCAATCTACTATGCAAGCAAGGATTCAATGATATTTTTTAAGTAATTTTTATATTTTATTTACATTCATTGTAAATATATATAATTAAATTTTCAATGTCTTACTTATTTTAATATATGACTAAATCCATATAGTAGCAACATACTTCATTTATCTGTGTATTATATCATTGTAGTTTAGGAATTGCATGGCTATTTCCTGTATTTAGTCCAAATAAATTTCAAGTATTTATCGCGTTTGTAACTTATCAAGCATATTTATGGACATTTTGTTGTATTTATAAACATCTTTATATAGCAATATACTTTACACACAAGGATTCAATAGTATTTTTTAGTAATTTTTTAAGTTTATTTACATTAATATATTTACATTTATTGTAAATATATATAATTAAGGAGACAAAATTCAAATACCCCAAAGAGAAAAAATGATCAAATGTAGTGAAACTTTACCTTAGGTGCAACCTTGCACAATGAAAAAAAAGTAACTTTTCAATATTAATATATTGTTTCAAATACATTCTTTTGGGTTGCATGTTTGTTAATTATTTACTAAAAAGAGATAATTTGATCATATAATATTAATCTATTTTAATTTGATCATATAATATTAATCTATTTTTTTAAATACATTCTTTTAGATTGCAGTAAACGAATGATGCATATATAAAATCTCTAGAAATATTCCATTTGAATACACTAATCTATGGCATAATGGTTAGCCTATTGACATAACTATAGACAAAATTGTAAGTGTAATTTCCATATTTCGGTTGGCAAGAAGCAATCACATACTTAGTATTACTTGTTTATTTTAACATTTTCATGTATTTTGTTTTTGTTAAATCATTACAACAATGTATATTATAAGTTTTTTCCAATTAAAATGATTTCATATAAATACAAATTGGTTTTCAGCACTACATTGACTTTAAGTAAGCTACATATTTGACCCTTTTTTTTGTTACTAGAGGGTGTTTGGGATTGTTTAAAAAAAAAATCAAAAACCGAGTTTTTGATTTTTTCAAAAAGTCAAAAATTCTAAAAGATGTTTGGTATTTACAAAACAATTTTTGAAAATAACTTTTTGGCAAGAATGAATTTGTGGTTTTCCAAAAGACAAGAAAACATGATTTTTTGTGATTTTTGTTTTTTTACAAGATAAATTACTTTCAAAAATCAAAAAAATATTTGACAAACATTTTTTAAAACTAACTTTTGACTTTTACTCTCATAAAAGTTAATAGCAAAAAGTTTTTTTACAAAAAGAATTTTTCACCTTGAAAAGCAATCCCATAATGTTTGTGTCGTGATGCAAGTCAATGTTGCAAGACGACTACACCTTTGAACCTTTGAATTGAGTTGAATTTTCAATTTAAAACATTGATAAAAGAAATAGGAAAAGGAGGTGTGTTGTTGCAAACTAGCTACTATCACATAGTTGTAGATTTGTTAATAATTTATACAAATTAAACATTTTTATATATTATATTTTTAATAAGACAATATATTTTTTTTATATGCAACATATTTACTATTTTAAATTTAAATTTATTTATAACTTTTTGAAAAAATTGATATATTTTGAAAACAGAAACATGTAGAAACGGAGAAACCTTAATGGGAATCTCGTGGATGCATTTACCTTATAAAATCATTTATATTAGCTTGAAACAGTAAGATTTTTTACACATGGCAATTTAATTATATTTTAAATGTGCATGGATTTATGTTACTATATATTTGAGCCCCATTTCTGTCAAATGAGAATGCCAAACTGTAGCATTTGAGGGAAGTTGTCAAACAATGTCACCATGGGGTATAGGGTTTAGAGGAGGGTAAAGTGGACAGTTATATAGGGTCTAATTTTTTTGATTTTATATTTTTATTTAAAAATACAAAATTATAATAAAGATAAGGGCCTTTTTTTTCTTATTCGTCCTAGGCTTTTAAGAATATTTCATTTTTCAGGACCGACCCTAAATGTCACTAAAACAAATGATGATATTACGTGATTATCCATTATAGTGTTCACTTCAAAAATAGGTGTTTATTAATGGTTTAAATTGATAATAGAATTTTGATAATTTACGAAAAAAAAGTTTTTTTTCTTCCAAATTGTATTCTTATATAAGCAAATCAAAATTTGTTTAGTTCATTGTTTTACGTACTTATTGTCCTCATGTTTTTTTTTTGTTTTTTTTAATATATTAATCGTCCTAAGTATGAATCCAATAAAAAAATATGTTATTTTTTGCTTAATGTTTTATTAATAATTTACATAACTATATATTAAAATTTGACAATCCTTCTATAGTGTTTGCGGCCAACCAGTAAACATTATTTGGTCGGACGTGCATTCTCTTTGAATCATTTTCGAGTTGAAGAAGACCGGCGAACAAGTAAACTACAATGAAGTCTATACATAAAATGTTGTGGATCACTACATGAAAAATGCGATTTTTCTAGGGAAGATCGCTATTGAACATATTTTTATTGTTAATCTATAATGGATCGTGCTATGGAATGTTGTTCCATAGCAATGTTGCTACCACATTGTCTACGGATTTTATTTCTGGTAGCGAGAGTGGGAGTTTCTAGGGAAAATGCTACCGACTCCATATCCATTGGTATTATGCTACCGATAGTTTTATAAAACAAAAATTCGTAGCAATTTTCCAACGACATTTGTTACCAAATCACTTTCCGTTGTATTGCTGCTATGAAATTCATCATCGTGGTTACTATGCAACGGAGTTTGTGCATTCGTACCTAGGGAATTCTGCTATGGAATATGATTTCGTTTGCTTGTTTTGTTATGGAACAAAACGCGTAGCTAATTTGTGACGGTATTTGTTGGGATGTTGTATGCTTAATTAATTTAGTTATATTATGGATTAATTATTATTATGATCATTAGAATTTGTAAGATATGGTTTGAATGAAATGTTTTTGAACTGGTAATATGTTGCCTAAACTAATAGCTAAAAAAATGTAAAAATGAATTATAAAGTAGATATTTTTTTTGGAAAGGGAACTTCCCTAACGAGGGTTTCCGGGCCAGCTTTCACGCACCGACTAATCCCCCGCTGCAAACATAAAGCTTTGCCTCATGCCCTGGAGTCACTGCAGGCGAACCTCCATGGCCACAAGGGCTAAGTGGTGCCAGGATTTGAACATGAGTCAATTAGCAAGCAGGCTCGAACTTAAGCTTATGTTAGAAAAGAGCGCGGTTAAGCCAATTATGTTAATCAATTTGTGTATAATTTCTTGAAAACATAATATATATAATGAATAATTAACAATGAATTCATTACAAAATTATTTTTAATTACATTAACCGGACATGTTAAAGTATATATAATCTATGTAGATTATTTTTCTTAATAACGAATTTATTACAAACTTATTTTTAATTACATTAACTATATTTCATCACAAAAATAACATGGGTTTTACGTATACTTCATCCTAGTCAAACAAAATAGCAAGAAAAAAATGACTAAAATGCCCTTTTAACCAGAACGATGTAAACACAACCAAAATAAAATTTTAGTAGTACTATACAACTTCATATACAATACAATAAGAACACTAATATTTAATGTCCATTCTATTATCCACCATTAATATTTTTAAGAAATATACAAAACCTACCATACTCTACATACCAACGACAAACCGTGCAACATCTTTGTCGATTCTCATCCTCTTCATGGCATATTGCCAATGCACCTTTAACATAATGACGTGGGTCTTCACATTGGAATGTGATGTTATTCGTTGTAAGTCTATGAACAACATCAACAGTTCGCAACAACTATTTGATACTATCAACAACACCCGTGTACTCCCCATCATCCGGAACTGCCCAACCAAAATAGGCATCAAGTAAACCTACACATTAAAATATCCATCAATAAATCCAATGTACCATTTTCAATAAAACAATAAATATTATACAACTCAACACAACTAAATACTAACCCTAAACTACAAACATGCCTTAATTAACTATATATATATATATATATATATATATATATATATATATATATATATATATATATAATTTACATATATACCATATATACATACCTTCATCACATTATTGAGGCCCTCTTGAAATGTAGATCATTCCAAGCAAATAAATTGCCTGAAGATGATCTTCATCTGCTGCTTGTCTCAAGAAAGTCATTCCTAAATCAAAATTTCCATAACAAAAACACTCATCCTATTGATAGAATAACAATATCAAGATATAACATCAATGACACTAAATATTCATAAATGGTATAGATTACATATAATTACTGAAACTACACATACAATTCCTTGTCTGAACATGGCTTTAATGTTATTATGCAATGCATATGTGCGTATAAATAAATCAGCTTACAGATTTTTAGGATCCATTCCTTCAAACATGTCAATGCATGATGTTCTGTACACTTGAGGATCACCCCTGCTTCATACATCTTCTTGGAGCTTCAAAATTTTAAATACACAGTAAACAACAACAAATAAAGTTTTATTTCATCAAATATACATTCATTAGTTGATGTTTATTGAGAATTACCAAAGTCTTGCAGTGACGATGTCTTTCACAGATTTTGACCCTAATACTACAAATATCTTACTCAAAAGCTCTACTGGGAGATCATCTAACGAACGACAACTTCTAGTATTCGACATTCTACTTACAAAATATACATTGGAATAGTCGATTTCAATTGTTTTTTTTAAATTACGTGTAACTATGAAAGACAGTGTAACAGGGTATGGAAAAAAAACTTACTTTATGCTGATCTGGTCGAGAGGAGTACAGGAGTCTCTATTATCGAAGAAAATCGTTTTTAAGAACGATTATCCTTCTACGATTTGGGGGTTTTAGTATTTGTATGCAGATTTATCGTCCGGAAAAGTTTAGATGTTCTGAATAGTTGAAGAACTGGAACGTCGGCGTGGCGTCAAATGTATGATGGTGCCTTAACAATTTAGAGTGCAAAAAGACCAAATTGCCCTTGAAATCATTCCAAATATTTGAATAATAAGGGTATTTGTGTCAAAACACATATTCAAATATTATAGCCTTTTATAACTAGGTAACATTGGACTTTTGATTGTTGAAATGAAAAACTCAAAAATAACATATATATATATATATATATATATATATATATATATATATATATATATATATATATATATATATATATATATATATATATATATATATATCATAATCCATAATGTAATACATTTATATTAACATTTCACCAAATTACTAGTATATATACATGTACTAATATACATATTAAAAGTGGAATAAGATTTTAACAGTAAACTTATTTACTTTAGATTTTAGACACAATAGCTTTCTTTGGTTGCCACTTTTAGTCCCTATGTTTATAGTAACTTTTTTACCTTTGATTTTAGCCACAACACTTTTTCTTTGTTGCCACTTTTAGTCCCTATGTTTATTCCTTTACAATTTTGATCCTATGCAAAGCGTGGGTTCTCCACTAGTTGATATTAAACCGAATTACCAAGTCCAAAATAAAATACATGTTTGTTTATGCCTTTACAATTGTATTTTATATGTATTTAATACTAGGAAAGAACAAACATTTGCTACATACAACTATAATCACATTACAATATAAACACTAATATTAAAAGTCCAAAATACATTATTCAAACATTATTTAAATATCATTCAAACATCATTCCAAAACTTAACGCTTTTAGTCCATTATTAACAACACAACATATTTACTAATCAAGTAACAACATCAAATAATTACTTACCAAGTAAATTACTATATATTCGTATATTAAACCAAAAGAATCTACATAGCTTTAATTGTCATAATATGAAATTACATATCAACAAACTGCTCATAAATTATACCAAACTCTCTAGAAAACCTAACAAAACATGCATCCCATAAACAAATTTCACACATAAACACCCATTTCTATCCATTCATAAAAGCATCTGACAAACTAACTACAGACTTATGCAATGCACAACATCTATGGAAGCCATGGAAGTGTACATGTTTCCTCCCCTCCCTATTTAAGTGGAGATGAACCTTAGAACAAGTTGCTCTAAGGTTCCACTTACCTTTTGCTCTACGGTAAGAATTGTTCAACATGTCCAAAGCTTCCTACTTCCTATGTCCCCCTTCAACCATCAGCATCATTCCAGGGAAAAATGTTGAATCTAAATGCCCCAATGCAGATGCTTCTTCAAGCATTGTTTTCCCTTCATGTTCAGCTTCTAAGAAAAATAAATTCATCTGAAAATAACATTAAACACATAACTTCTAGTTAAAGTTATGCAAAACAAGAAACAAATTAATTACTACTATGCATATATATAACAACGTACCAATCCATTCCTGAATAGAATACTTGGGTTTCTCATCTCTATGCATTTATTGACAACTGCATGCTTTTGGTCAGATCAAACACGAAATCGTAATCCATATAACTCTATATGTTTATATACTTCATCCGCTTTTTCTGCCTCGTTAAAGAATCAGCAACTGCAAACGAAACACAATATTCGCTCCATAATGTAAAGACAACTCAAATACACTTGTGAAATAGAATGATCAAAGGCAAAACTTACACACTCTTCATCCTGAAAGCTTCGACTGCTGAACTTTTTGCCAAGCCGACTATTATTTTCTCCATCACTTCAAACGACATGTTTGATAGCGATTTCGTTTGATTTCTTGATTGAATCTTAGAAGTATAGGCTTCCATAATAATAAACATTCACTAAGATAACGATTCTGCGAAAATGATTTTAGGGTTTTTTGACTAGTGGGATTTTGCAATTGGGGTTGTTTGCAAGTGACTGAAATAAGAGTGAAGAACTGAAACAACGTGCTTCGTCGGAAAACATTATGGTGCCTAGAAGATGTTCCATTATAAAATGAACAAATTGTCCAAATACATACAATGTATCATATTTAATTAGTAAGGGTTGTTTTGTAAAAATTCATATTTAAAATAAAATTCAATTTTTAATCAAGGTTGTAATAATCTCTCGCCGGTTGCTCAGTGGTCGACTGATGATAAGCGATTAATCAGTCTCAGTGGAGATTAATCGGGGATCATAAATTACTAATAAAAGTATTTAAAAAATGAATATTTCCTACAAAATTAAGTATTTAAATTTTAAATTTTAATACACAACCGGCACAAATGATATATGTTGACCAATGACTCATATGTCATCCATACGTCAACCATGGACACCATAAGCATCTACCATGTTGACCAATGACCCGTATGTCATCCATGGGTGATACCATCACACCATAAGCAACTAACATGTTGACCAATGGCCCATATGTCATCCATCGACACCATAATCAACTACCCTGTTGACCAATGACCCGTATTTCATCCATGGGTGATACCATCACACCATAAGCAACTACCATGTTGACCAATGGCCCATATGGCATCCATGGACACCATAATCAACTACCATCTTGACCAATGACCCGTATTAGATCCATGGACACCATAAGCAACTACCATGTTAACCAACAACCCATATGTCATCCATGGACACCATAATCAACTACCATGTTGACCAATGACACATATTTCATCCATGGGTGATATCATTACACCATAAGCAACTACCATGTTGACCAATGATCTGTATGTCATCCATGGATGATACCATCACACCATAAGCAACTACCATATTGACCAATGACCGACATGTCATCCATGGGTGATACCATCACACCATAAGCAACTAACATGTTGATCAAGAGCCCATATGTCATCCATGGACACCATAATCAACTACCATGTTGACCAATGACCTGTATTTCATCTATGAAAACCATAAACAACTACCATGTTGACCAATGGCCCAAATGTCATCCATGGACACTATAATCAACTACCTTGTTGACCAATGACCTATATTTCATCCATGGGTGATACCATCACACCATAAGCAACTACCATGTTGACCAATGACCCGTATGTCATCCATAGGTGATACCATCACACCATAAGCAACTACCATGTTGACCAATGGCCCATCTATCATCCATGGACACCATAATCAACTACTATGTTGACCAATGACCCGTATTTCATCAATAGACACCATAAGCAACTACCATGTTGAACAATGGGCCATATGTCATCCATAGACACCATAATCAACTATCATGTTGACCAATGACTGTATTTCATCCATGGGTGATGCCATCACACCATAAGCAACTACCATGTTAACTAATGACCTGTCATCCATGGGTGATACCATCATACCATATGAAACTACCATGTTGACCAATGGCCCATATGTTATCCATGGACACCATAATCAACTACCATGTTAACCAATGACTCGTATTTCATCCATGGGTGATACCATCACACCATAAGCAACTACCATGTTGACTAATGACCCGTATATCATCCATGGGTGATACCATCACACCATAAGCAACTACCATGTTGACCAATGGCCCATATGTCATCCATGGACACCATAATCAACTACCATGTTGACCAATGACCCGTATTTCATCCATAGACACCATAAGGAACTACCCTGTTGACCCATGGCCGATATGTCATCTATGGACACCATAATCAACTACCATGTTGACCAATCACCTGTATTTCATCCATGGGTGATACCATCACACCATAAGAAACTACCATGTTGACCAATAACCCGTATATCATCCATGGGTGATACAATCACACCATAAGCAACTACCATGTTGACCAATGACCCATCTGTCATCTATGGACACCATAATCAACTACTATGTTGACCAATGACCCGTATTTCATTAATGGACACCATAAGTAACTACCATGTTGAACAATGGGCCATGTTTCATCTATAGACACCATAATCAACTATCATGTTGACCAATGAACTGTATTTCAACCATGGGTGATGCCATCACACCATAAGCAACTACCATGTTAACTAATGACCTATCATCCATGGGTGATACCATCACACCATATGCAACTACCATGTTGACCAATGGCTCATATGTCATCCATGGACACCATAATCAACTACCATGTTGACCAATGACCCATATTTCATCCATGGGTGATACCATCACACCATAAGCAACTACCATGTTGACTAATGACCTGTATATCATCCATGGGTGATACCATCACACCATAAGCAACTACCATGTTGACCAATGGCCCATATGTCATCCATGGACACCATAATCAACTAGCATGTTAACCAATGACCCGTATTTCATCCATATACACCATAAGCAACTACCCTGTTGACCCATGGCCGATATATCATCTATGGACACCATAATCAACTACCATGTTGACCAATCACCTGTATTTCATCCATGGGTGATACCATCACACCATAAGCAACTACCTTATTGACCAATTACCCGTATGTCATCCATAGGTGATACCATCACACCATAAGTGACTACCATGTTGACCAATGACTCGTATGTCATCCATGGGTGATACTATCACGCCATAAGCAACTACCATGTTGAATGATGGCCCTTATGTCATCCATGGACACCATAATCAATTACCATCTTTACCAATGACCTGTATTTCGTCCATAGACACCATAACCAACTACCATGTTCAGCAATGGCCCATATGTCATCCATGGACAGCATAATCAACTACCATGTTCACCAATGACCCGTATTTCATCCATAGACACCATACACCATTACCATGTGGAACAATGACCCATATGTCATCCATATGTCAACCATGGACACCATAAGCCATTACCATGTGGACCAATCAACCATATGTCATCCATGGACACGATAAGCCACTACCATGTCGACCAATGGCCCATATGTCATACATGGACACCATAATCCACTATCATATATATTGACATGACCAATATGTCTTTTGTATATAAATTTCGGTTTAAACAGAAAAATATAAAGATGTATAGTTTATTAATGTTTAGTCCTCGTATATAATTTCAAGTTAAAATTATATTATGAACACATCGTTACTCTATGTTCTTTCTTGACGTTATTTATGTGTATATACCCTATCTATCAATCTGTAACTACTTTAAATAAATTTGAATTAATAAATATTTAGTAGTAATTAGCACAGTTTGAATTTTTTTATTATCGGAGGTTCAAAGTATTTCACAATTCATTTCCCTCCAACCTACACACGTTTATGCTGCATATTAGGGTAATTAAGTTTACCGATTAGAAATAGGGTTTACATTTTCTGTAATCATCATCTCCGACGGCTTATTGATCGAAATATTTGTTCATTATACGTTTGTGCACTGACTTTGGCGATATAGCTTGTCACTCATCTAAAATTTATATTTATTTAATTTATTGTTGTCGTGATGATCGATCGTTTTTTGTTCTTTGATCATCTTAGTGTAAATTGGTTTTGACTGTATTCAATAGTTTGCATGCAAAGTAATGCCTTCATATATAATTTATTTTATTGTTTTTTTCAGAAAGATGTCGACCTCGAAATCAAAAGGAGCATCCAGTGTGAAGCCAACTAAATTCATTGGACCACAAGTTATGAAATGCAACAGGATTTCTGCTGCAACATTCATAAACAGACAGTTACCAGATGAAGAAATCGACTTGCCAATACTAAAAACCACATCCAAAGCACCTATAACATCTACCAAAAACATTTAAAACTTCAGAAACTGGAACAATACAACATCCACACCCTCCTTATAAAAAACATTTAAAACTTCAGAAACTGGAACAATACAATCGTCAACACGAACATCAATAACGAAAACTTCAGAACCTACATCATCTAAACCTTCCTCAAAACCAACACCCACTACCACATCATCAACACCTATATCTACTACCACAACCTCAAAACCTGCATCTACACTACCATCCTCCACAACTACAATACCTACCACACCCTCTTTAAGTAAAGGAACTACCACATCCTCAACATATACATCTATCCCAACACCTACCCCAGAATATACCCCATCAACAACACCTATCCCAGAATCTACCCCATCACTAACACAACCATCCATGAATGGATTTGTAGTGGAAAGTGTAGAAGGTGAAAACAATTCCTCTGAAGATTGTCGACCAGATGGACGTTTTAATGTTCATGTTTGGAAAAATACACGAGTTACCAATTCAAATCTTAATCACAACTTTTTTTTATGTGTTAAATTTTGGTTTACACCTACATATCAATTCATAACTTAACACATCACATGATTACTTGCAGGCTAATGCCACCAGGCCCTTATACACACGTTATTAGTCAGTCAATTAAAGAAAGAGTAGATCCAAAAGGGTATGCTTGGGCACAAGTAAGCAAAGAAATGCACGATTATATTGGGAAGATTTTCAGGTAACTATAAGTAATAAATTGTTGTTTAGTAAACATTTACACTTCAACTTACGTTTATATTGTTAATATGTAGAAAAAATGTCGTTAGGATGAGACAATAGACTCGCTGGTGAGGCAAGCTTGGGCAAGGAAAGCAGCACAAAGTTATGGTCAATATTTCTTCAACATGAGGAGCCCAAAAAGAAACAAACATCGCTTTAAACCAGCTCATATTCCACAGGAATTCTGGAACTTCTGGCAATTAAAATGGAATACAGGAGAATACAAGCTAAATATGAGCAAAATAAACAAAATTGGCGTAACGGTGTGGTTGATGGAGTAGCAAAACCCACACATAACGTTGGATCTGCATGTCATTAGAAGATAGGTTCTGATTTGGTAATTTTTTAAATGGTACATCGTATCAATGTTTCTATATGTTTATCTGTATATTTGACTCTTTATATGGTATTTATGCAGAAGAGGAAATTAGGACATGAGCCACCCTATAGTCAATTGTTCATGTATACACACACATATCATTAACATCACCCATGACTAAGACTTCCTCGGCATCACTTAAAACATCCACACCATCCTTAGAAAAAACATTTAAAACTTCAGAAACTGGAACAATAAGATCGTCAACACGAACATCAATAACGAAAACTTCAGAACCTACATCATCTAAACCTTCCTTAAAACCAACACCCACTACCACATCATCAACACCAATATCTACTACCACAACCTCAAAACCTGCATCTACACTGCCATTCTCCACAACTACAATAACTACCACACCCTCCTTAAGTAAAGGAACTACCACATCCTCAACATATACATCTATCCCAACACCTACCCCAGAATATACCCCATCAACAACACCAATCCTAGAATCTACCCCATCACTAACACAACCCCCCATGGATGGATTTGTAGTGGAAAGTGTAGAAAGTGTAAACAATTCCTCTGAAGATTGTGGACCAGATGGACGTTTTAATGTTCATGTTTGGAAAAATACTTTAGTTCCCAATTAAAATCTTAATTACAACTTTTTTTATGTGTTAAATTTTGGTTTACACCTACATATCAATTCATAACTTAACACATCACATGATTACTTGCAGGCTAGTGCCACCAGGCCCTTATACACACGTTATTAGTCAGTCAATTAAAGAAAGAGTAGATCCAAAAGGGTATGCTTGGGCACAAGTAAGCAAAGAAATGCACGATTATATTGGGAGGATTTTTAGGTAACTATAAGTAATAAATTGTTGTTTAGTAAACATTTACACTTCAACTTATGTTTATATTGTTAATATGTAGAAAAAATGTCGTTAGGATGAGACAATAGACTCGCTGGTGAGGCAAGCTTGGGCAAGGAAAGCGGCACAAAGTTATGGTCAATATTTCTTCAACACGAGGAGCCTAAAAAGAAACAAACATGGATTTAAACCAACTCAAATTCCACAGGAAGTCTGGAACTCCTAGCAATTAAAATGGAATACAGAAGAATACAAGCTAAATATGAGCAAAATAAACAAAATTGGCGTAACGGTGTGGTTGATGGAGTAGCAAAACCCACACATAACGTTGGATCTGCATGTCATTTGAAGATAGCTTCTGGTTTGGTAATTTTTTAAATGGTACATCGTATCAATGTTTGTATATGTTTATCTATATATTTGACTCTTTATATGGTATTTATGCAGAAGAGGAAATTAGGACATGAGCCACCCCATAGTCAATTTTTCCTGTATACACACACTAAGAATGATGATGGAGTCACTTTCACAAATGCAAAGATATACAAATTCATGTAATATTGATTTCAATATAAATTAACTTTTATATTGTAGCTACTCCATAATATCATTCCTACATTTGATATCTTTTAACTTGTAATATTTTTATTTTGCTTGCGGCCTATATAAAAAAACGGGAAGAGTTGGAAGCTGAAGGTGTTGAATTTGAGGAAGACAAGCTATTTTATATTGTTGTTGGTGGTCATGATAAAAAAAGGAAGACTTTATGGATTAGGCTCTTTTGCAAAGGCTGTTCCCAATAGGAATGGTAAAACGGATGTATCTTACATTCCGGAAAAATGATGAAATAAAAGAAATGAGGGAGCTTGTTGCTAAACAAAAACAACAAAACGAAGAGCTTAAAGAAATGATGAACGCCCAACAAGAGGAAAACATAGCAAGGGTCGCGCATCTTGAAAAACAACTTCAAACGACATTGGATCTTATTAATGTCATTACAAAACAACAAGAGTAGTTGGTTGATATATGTTTATTGAAGATTATGTATTTTAGAGTAACAACTTTCTTTTTCCTTGTAATAAATAATTATTTTGTTATTTTATGATATAATGGTTATGATTTATTATTATTATTATTATTATTATTATTATTATTATTATTATTATTATTATTATTATTATTATTATTATTATTATTATGTTTGTTTGCTTTTTTTTTTTTTTTTTTTCATATATTACTACAAAATTATTTGGATATAATTTATAAATAAATTATCAATCCGTCCATATTGAATCTGGTATATAATATATACACCACTAAAATTGCTAAGGATTCATGATCACAAAATTTGCCACGAGATCATCAAACGGATTTAGCTAGAGATTCATCACCAAGGATTTAGCTAGGGATTCATCACCACAAATTTAGATAGGGATTCATTACCACAGATTCAACTAGGGATTCATCACCACAGATTTTGCTAGGGATTCATCACCACAGGTTTTACTACGGATTAACTACAACGAAATTTGTAACGGAAGAACTACCAAAGAATTTGTGATGGAAACCTACTACGAAATACACGACGGAATACCATCTACCACGGATTTCATTCTGTTGTCACAATTGCGACGGGATTATCGTTTCCGTTGCAAACCCCTCGCTACGGCGTTTTTAGGGACGGAAATAGGTCATTGCAAATTCCACCGCTATTCGTCTTTTGCAACGAAATTTCATCTTTTCGCAACAGTTTCCTTCGTAGAAAAATCGCGTTTTTCTTGTAGTGGATAAAGAAGTGTTGCACGATTAATAACACATAATCAATTGTGTTCAGATACAGTAAACCATTTGCGCAAAAGAATAATATCCACTGAAAACAAATTTCTTAAAAAACTATTCGCACCTGTCGCTTGGAGTGGGTAAACGGCTAGTGTGTGTGTATACACACACACACACACCTTAATAAGAATTTAACCTCAAATGCTGAATTTTAAGAGGTACAATTTTTTGTACACTATGTACAATAATTTTATGCATTAAAAGTATTTCGATCAACATCTTATCTAAATATCTCAAACTATGTTGTGGTCAATTGAATCGGTCAAACCAGCCGACTCACCTATCTTTTTCCTTTCTCTTTTTATCTTTGAGCTTTTCTTTCCCCTTTATCCGCCCAATTTGTAGTTTATAACACAATTTTTTTTCTTCCAAAATAGACCTTAAATTTATGGTTTTCTTTTATTTAAACCAAAATTTTTACTTTTTTCCTAAAAAGACCACATTTTTTGTGGGTCCTTGTTATTTACAAGGTGTAACCGATTAATTAAGTCAACTACCGGTATCTAAGGTACGAAGTACGAATGTATTCGATTATTATACATGTGTTTCTCTTCTTCTACACTAATCGTTCTTCCTTCATTGTCTAGCCTCGCTTCAAAATACCCAAGTACATATGCAAAAATAGGGTTTTCTACTCTAATTCTCATTTCCAGAAATCGCACAAGAAGGCTATGGCATCCAGGAATCACTAAAGTTCTTTTCTCGATCTGACGCTTTGTTCTGTTCGATAGCCTTTTGATCAAGTCTCCAACTCCACAGTGATCTTCGAATTCCCCTCAGCCCTCATGTTCAATTTTTGAGTTTCCCTCTTAGTATAAAAACTTCCGCGTTCATGATTTGTGCTGTCACATCCAAAACTACGACCCAAAAATATTTTGTTTTAATAATAATAAAAATCATGTACTGAACGTCTTATCATAGAACCATACGTCAAATATCTCAAGTCATAATTAAATGTCATGAAACAACTGTATCAAATCAGACTATGAATCAAAACAAACTCCCAAGACAAACACAGAAGCTGTGGTGTGTGCGATGCCATCATCCCGAGATCTTCCCTTTACTTGCGGAAGTACCTGAAACCAAAACTGAAACTATAAGCACGAAGCTTAGTGAGCTCCCCCAAACTACCACATACCATACAATACATATAAATCACATACTGGGCCTTGCACAGTGCATCGGACCGAAGTCCGGAAACTTCATCGTACCGAATTCCAGAACTGAATCGAACCTTGTCCCTTGCATCGAACCGGTATCCAGAACTAGCTGCGTCGAACCGAAGTCCGGAGCTGACTGCATTGGACAGAAGTCCGGAACTATCTGATCATAGCATAGCCTAAACACATATCAACTAGAACAACACATATCATCTAGCATAACCACATATACTACATACCGCATCAGGCTGTAGCCCAGAACACATAACACATAAATCCTTTCTGAGCCACGAAGGCATCAAACACACTATATGTTGCATCAGACCGATGTCTGGAAACTACTGCTAGCTAATAGGGCAAACATTGTGGCTGTAGACCCATTCCTACTGGAAGGAAACTCACCTCGTAATCTGGTTGCTGAATGAACTGCTCGAGAAACTGTCTGCTGCTGCTCTGGTATCTCTCCGGCTACAATTTCCATAAGTACACTCAATCAATCACTGATAACTACACTGAGGGTAAAATGACTATTTTACCCCTGGTCAAAGTCAACCTATTGGTTAAAGTCAACATACAGTTGACCTGACTCGTCAGGTTGGGTCACCAACTCGTCGAGCCTTTACTCTCACTTTCTTGCTTCTACTCGCTACTACTCATCGAGTTTGGCATAGACTCGACGAGTTCCTCTTCGATACAACCACTCAGTCAATCTACATGTGACTCGCAGAGTTGTATGAACAACTCTTCGAGTCCTCCTTCAACACATGAACACTCTGGGTGTGACTCGCCGTGTTATATGAATAACTCGTCGAGTCTGTTCTTGAGGTATAAAGATTGCCTTGGACTCCCCGAGTCAGGGCATTGACTTGCCGAGTCCCTTCATGAATGACTCTGATCTCCGACTCACTAATTCCACCCATAACTCACTGATTCCACTCGGCATGACACATAAAAGGGGAATAAATCGGGTACTCGCGACCCGACTCGCCGAGTCTGAAGAACAACTCGCCGATTCGGTTGCATTCAACACTACTCGGATGATTCTGCTCAAATCTAATGCATACAACTTATAGATATGGTTCATAAAGCTTAGTTACCACGTAAAGTTTCCAACTTTACGTGTACATATGCATGAAAATGGATTTAAAGGATAAAAAGACACTTAAAGGAATAGATGTAGGGCTTTCAAGCAAAAAGGCTCCATAAAGGTGTTAGATCCACGACTTTGGGACTGAAACATGGATAGACCCGTGGTCCAATCACCCCAATGTGATTTCTCTACCGTAAATAAGCTAAGAAATGGATAAAATGGTCTAAATGTGATTCAAGAAAGGAGAAATAATCATAGCAATAGAGGGAATCCAGTTTTTACCTCAATAACTCTACAATAGATGCAAGATCGTGGGCCTTCTTCTACTCCCTTGGATCTAGCTACCTTCTTCTCTTTCAAAACTTCAAGATTCACACAATAAATGCTCAGGGAAAGGTTAGGGTTTGCTAAATGATGCTCTGAGGGTGAAGGGGACAAGGTTGGGCCTTATAACATGGCTTAAATAGGGTGCAAAACCCGGGGATTTAGGGTTTCATTCAGACTGATGGACTCGCCGAATCCAGGATTTGGACTCGCCGAGTTGCCAACTTAAACGTGCTCGAAATCCCGTCTCTACTCGAAGATTCGGGCCACTGACTCATCGAGTCCCTCTTGAAACTTGAATAAATAATAATATTAAATAACATACCAGAATCGCGGCGTTACAACTCTCCCCCACTTGTCTCAGACTTCGTCCTCGAAGTCTGCTACTGCTGCATCTGGGAACAACTTTGGGTAGTGCTCCCTCATCTCCTCCTCTGCCCCCCACGTCCACTCAGATCCCTTTCGGTGCTGCCACTGCACCTTTACAAACTGAACCACCTTATTCCTCAAGGTCTTTGTCCTTCGATCCAAGATCGCAATCGGTCTCTCAATATAATCCAGGATTCCATCAACCTGAATGTCCTCTAAGGGTACGACTGCTGACTTGTCCACCAAACACTTCCGCAACTGGGAAACATGGAAAGTGTTGTGGATCTGGCTAAGCTCTGCCGAAAGATCCAACCGATAAGCGTCCCGGCCCACCCGGGCCAAAACCCTAAAAGAACCGATGAACCTGGGGCCCGGCTTGCCCTTCTTCCGAAACCTGATGACACCCTTCCAGGGTGATACCTTCAGGAGGACCATGTTGCCCACCTGAAACTCTAAGTCTGAACGCCTCTTGTCGGCATAACTCTTCTGCCGACTCTGCGCAGTCTACAGTCTTCTACGACTGGATCGACTCTGTTGTCTTGAGCACTACCTCGGTGCTCCCAATGATGCGCTGACTGACCTCGCCCCAAGAAATCGGGATCCTGCACTTCCTCCCATAAAGCATCTCGAAGGGAGGGCGGTCAATACTCGCATGATAACTGTTGTTATATGAAAATTCCGCTAACGGAAGATACGTATCCCAACTACCACCGAAATCTAAGACACATTCCCGGAGCATATCCTCAAGAGTCTGAATCGTCCTCTCGCTCTGCCCGTCCGTCTGAGGGTGGAAAGCGATGCTGAAATGGAGACGAGTACCCATCTCGTCATGAAACCGCTTCCAGAATCTGGAAGTAAAACGGACATCTCTATCGGACACCACTGATACAGGAACTCCATGCCGTGCCACCACCTCTTGCACATATATATAGGCTAGCTTCTCAGCCGATATGATCTCCTGGATCGGTATAAAATGAGCACTCTTCGTCAACCGATCCACTATAACCCAAATCGAATCCACTCCACGTGTGGCTGGGAAGTTTAGTGATATCCTCCCATTTCCAAACTGGAATGTCCAACGGTTGCATCTTGTCGTGAGGCATCTGGTGCTCCGCCTTAACCTTCTTGCATTTTAGTCATCTTTCCACATACCAAGTGACATCCCGCTTCATGTAGGGCCACCAATAGTCGGGTCGAAGATCCCTATACATCTTCATTGCCCCTGGATGGATGGAAAATCGAGACTTATGGGCCTTGTCCATCAACACCTGCCGTACTCCGCCATAGTACGGTACCCATACTCTCATATGAAGGATCAACAATCCTTGACTGTTGTAATCAAAAGAAGCTACTCGGCCCACAATCCTCTCACACTTCTGCCTCTCCTCCTTGAGGCCCTCGGCCTGCGCCTCTTTGATTTGCTCCAACAATGAAGTAATCACTGTCATCCTCAAACAAATAACTCTGATCGAGGCCGCTGCTGCCTTGTGGCTAAGGGCGTTGGCCACTACGTTGGCCTTCCCTGGGTGATAAAGTCTCTCACAGTTGTAATCCTTCAACACATCTAACCATCGCCTCTGCTTCATGTTCAGATTCGACTGATCCATGAGGTACCTCAAGCTCTTATGATTCGTGTAAATGGTACATCGGACCCCATAGAGGTAATGTCTCCAAATCTTGAGGGAAAACACCACTGCCCCCACTTCTAAATCATGCGTAGGATAGTTAGCCTCATAAGGCTTCAACTGTCTCAAGGCGTAAGCTATCGCACGACCTCGCTGCATCAGCATTGCTCCTATACCTATGATCGAGGCATCACAGTAGACTACAAAATCTTCTATGCCCTATAGCAGGGTAAGAATCGGTGCCTTGCACAATCTCTTCCTGAGGGTCTCAAATGCTGCCTGCTGCTCAGGCCCCCAACGAAACGCCACCTACTTCTTGGTCAGTCGGGTGAGCGGTACTGCTATCTTGGAGAAATCCTGGATGAATCTCCTGTAATACCCTACCAAACCTAGAAAGCTCCGAATCTCAGATGGAGACCTCGGGACCTCCCACTGCATCACAGCCTCTATCTTGGCCGGATCTACCAAAATACCATCTTGGTTGACAAGGTGTCCAAGGAGCTGCACCTTGTGCAACCAGAACTTGCACTTACAGAACTTTGCAAAAATTTTCTCCCTCCTCAAAATCTCCAACACCTCCCTCAGGTGCTCCTCGTGCTGCTCCTGAGTCTTGGAGTACACCAAGATATCATCTATGGATACTATCACAGATCGATCCAGCATCGGCCTGCATACGCGGTTCATGAGATCCATGAATGCGACTGGGGTGTTGGTGAGCCCAAATTGCATCACCACGAACTCATAATGTCCATACCTGGTCCTGAAAGCAGTCTTCTGCACATCCTCGCCTCTGACTCGCATTTGATGATACTCGAAGCATAAATCGATCTTGGAAAACCAAGACACTCCCTGTAGTTGTTTAAACAAATCATCTATCCTCGGAAGTGGGTAATGGTTCTTCACCATTACCTTATTCAGCTCCCGGTAATCTATACACATACGGTGTGACCCGTCCTTTTTCTTCACAAACAAAATCGGTGCACCCCAGGGTGAACTGCTCGGCCTGATAAAACCCTTGTCTAGCAGCTCTTGCAGCTGCGTATATAACTCCTACATCTTTGGGGGAGCCAACCGATATGGTTCCTTGGCTATCGGAGCCGCACCATGGATTAGGTCAATCCCGAACTCGACCTTCCTCTCTGGAGGTATTCCAGGAAAATCCTCTGGAAATACATCCGAGTGGTCTCGCACTATCAGAACATCATCAACTGTCGTCTTGCCCTTCTCCCGGGCATCTAAAACATAGGCAACATAACCGATGCAACCCGGATAAAAATAGCGCCTCACTCTCGCCGCTGAACACAGAACTGGTCCGCGTTGTGGCATCTCGCCCTGAATCACTAACTTTCCCCCACTGGGAGTGCGAACCCTCACTAACTGCAGCTCACAATCTATCACCGCCCCATTGGGGCTCAGCCAATCCATGCCTACTATAACTTTATTCCCTCATAGGGGAATAGGGACCAAGTCCACCTGAAACTGCTCATCAAATAACTGTAGAGAACATCCTCTGTGTACCCTTGCAACCCTAACGGTCCTATCAGTTGCTATCTCAACCTCAAGTGGACAATCTAGCTCCCCTGGAGCTCTTCTAAACCTCTTGCTGAGCGCAAGAGAGACGAATGATCGCGTAGCCACTTAATCAAACAATACTATAGTTGAAATGTCGTTCACTGAGAACGACCCTATACGAAACATATAACCATAAGAAACAATCAATAATAAATGCATACATAAGGGAGAAATACATACCCATCACCACGTCAGGAGTCGCTCGCGCCTCTTCTGCTGCCAACTGAAAAGCCCTACTCTTCGCCACCGGCGTCTCAACTCGGCCCTGATGGCCATCTGTAATCCTCAAAGTTGCAAGGGCAGGTGCTGACACCTTCCCTGTAGCTGCTAAACTTGGACACTGGGACTTTTTATGTACCATCTGATTGCACTGGAAGCAAATCAGATCTGACGTCGCAGTGGCGGTACAATCTTTTCTCATATGCCCAGTCCGACTGCACTTGTAGCAGTAGGAACTCCCTGCCTTGCACACCCTGTCGTGTAATCTCCCACACTTGCCACACCGACCGTGGCTCTGCTGACTCCCGGATCTGTGATTTGAAACCTTGGGATTTTTGGCCGAACTCACTGCACCTGAAGCCACCTCCGGCTTCCTCTTCCTCTCCATTTCAAGGTCAATCTCTCTCTCTCTCTCTCTCTCTCTCTCTCTCGCTCGCTCTGGAAGTCATGTCATCCAACGTTGTACAACTGGATCGGCTCACAAACTGGCAGATATCACTCCATGGCATCTCATGATTACGGGCCTTCTTCATTTCCTCATCAGCTGCGTACTGAGGAACGAGAAGTTCCCTCTCCCTGAACTTGGCGGTAGTCTCTGCCACTGTCTCTGTAGTCTGGGTCAAATCCTGGAACTCACGTGCTAACTATTGCACCTCAATAACGGGTGCGAACTTAGCTCTGAACTTGGTGGTAAAGTCCACCCAGGTCATGGCATCCAAAGCTATGTCACTCCCAATGGCATGACCAACCTCCTCCCACCAATCTTGTGCCCTGTCCTTTAGAAGACAGGATGCCAACCTGACCTTGTCCCCTTCGGGACACCTGCTCTTGCAGAAAGCATTGGCCACGTCCGCCAACCATCTGGTACTCGCTATGGGGTCTCGCACCCCATGGTAATCTGGAGCTCCACATGACCGAAACTCCCTGAAAGTAAGCGTGCCGACCCCATCATGGCCGCCACCTCAGCACGAAATGTGCCTAGCTTCTCCTCCATCAACTCTAATATACCCTTCTTGATCGAACCAAAGATCACTAGAGTCTGCTCAAGAATGATACGAGTAACCTCTGAAGTGAAGCACTCTCTAGTCTGCTCATCCAACAGCTCGGCTCTCGAGCCTGATCCCGATCCCTCTCCGGCACTTGAACTGCCGCCTGCTGGTCTAGGGCGTAAAACCACCATTCTGAAAGCACATCACAATAAACATTAGAACACTGATATGACTGAAGGGATCATTACTACTACCAACCTTTCGGTCTCATCTCAACCTTCCTTGATTCAAGTACGGATCCTCTGCTTCCAGTAGTATGGGCCCATACTACTTTCCACATCTATCTGTACTTTCCTCAAGAACTGCCTCTACTCAACCTAGCCACTACTGCTGCTGATGATCTCTGTTGTTCTCATCCTAGGCTTGCCCTAGGGAAATCTATGACTCAACCCAACCAGTCCTCAGCTGCTGAAGGCCTCCTTGTAATGCCAATTAACCATTACCTGAATACCATGACACTTGGCGAGGCTCAGATAATCATTCGAGTAAAAGGCTCGTCCCCACAACGGTTAGACTCAGACAGGAGCTGCGCAGCAACAACAAATCCAACACTTTGAGATTATTCAACCCTGTTCACATGTGATGTGGCATATTCACCTAATGGCTAACTCCCATCACTCAGAGTCCCACAAAGCACAAAGCAAACAACATTCGGACACGGAAAACTACTCAAGCAATTCTATCCTCATAATGAGAAACTGTACTAGCATACAATGCTAAGCTCATGCTATCAAGGATAAACTAAACTGGCTATCCTACTGCTGTCTACTCAATTTATAGCATGCAATTCTCATAAGACTGAAACATATAAAGCAGGCACATAAGGCATCCTCCTAGATCCTTAGTCCTATACTAGCATGCTGTTCTACTGAAACCAAAACTGAAACTGGAACCAAAACTGAAACTGAAAATGATAATCATAAACTTGTATGGGTAATTTGGGAGTACTTACTTGAGCTCGGCTGATCGCATGCACCACACCCTTTTCTCTTTATCAAAACTCTTTTCTTTCTAAGTTCTTTTCATAAATGTTTTTCTTTTAAAACCTTTTACCATTTCCTTAGTTTGAGTTCAGACGCACCAAAGAGTGTATCTGAATCCCTCAAACCAAGCCTCTGATACCAACTTGTAACATCCAAAAATACGACCCAAATTTTTTTGTTTTAATAATAATAGTAATCATGTACTGAACGTCATATCATAAAACCATACGTCAAATATCTCAAATCATAATAAAATGTCATGAAACAGCTGTATCAAATTAGACTATGAATCAAAACAAACTCCCAGGACAAAGACTGAAGCTGTGGTGCGTGCAATGCTATCGTCCCGAGCTCTTCCCTTTACTTGCGGAAGTACCTGAAACTAAAACTGAAATTGTAAGCATGAAGCTTAGTGAGCTCCCCCAAACTACCACATACCATACCATACATATAAATCACATACTGGGCCTTGCCCACTGCATCGTACCAAAGTCCGGAAACTACATCAGATCAAAGTCCAGAACTGACTGGGACCTTGTCCCCTGCATCGGACCGGTATCCGAAACTAGCTGCATCGAACCGAAGTCTAGAACTGACTGCATCGGACAGAAGTCTGGAACTAAATGATCATAGCATAGCATGAACACATATCAACTAGAATAACACATATCATCTAGCATAACCACATATACTGCATACCGCATCAGGCTGTAGCCTAGAACTATAACACATAAATCCTGTCTGAGCCACAAAGGCATCAAACACACTATATGCTGCATCAGACCAAAGTCTAGAAACTACTGCTACCTTATCGGGTCGACATTGTGGTCGTAGACCTGTTCCTACTAGATGGAAACTCACCTCGTAATTTGGCTGCTGAATGAACTGCTCGGGAAACTGTCTGCTGCTGCTTCGGTGTCTCCCCGACTATAGTTTCCATAAGTACACTCAATCAATCACTGATAACTACACTAAGGGTAAAATAACTATTTTACCCCTGGTCAAAGTCAACCTATTGGTCAAAGTCAACATACAGTTGACCTGACTCGTCGAGTTGGGTCACCAACTCGTCGAGTCCTTACTCTCACTTTCTTGCTTCTACTCGCTACTACTCGTCGAGTCTGTTCTTGAGGTATGAAGATTGCCTTGGACTCGCCGAGTCCTTTCATGAATGATTCCGATCTCCGACTCACTAAGTCCACCCATAACTCACTGATTCCACCCGGCATGACACATAAAAGGGGGAATAAATCGGGGACTTGCGACCCGACTTGCCGAGTCTGAAGAACAACTAGCCGAGTCGGTTGCATGCCACACTACTCCGATGATTCTGCTCAAATCTAATGCATACAACTTATATATCTGGGTTCATAAAGCTTAGTTGCCACGTAAAGTTTCCAACTTTACGTGTACATATGCATGAAAATGGATTTAAAGGCTAAAAAGACACTTAAAGGAATAGATCTAGGGCTTTCAAGCAAAAAGGCTCCATAAAGGTATTAGATCCACGACTTTAGGACTGAAACATGGCTAAACCCGAGGTCCAATCACCCCAATGTGATTTCTCTACCATAAATAAGCTAAGAAATGGATAAAATGGTCTAAATCTGATTCAACAAAGGAGAATCAATCATAGCAATAGAGGAAATCCAGCTTTTACCTTAATAACTCTGCAATAGATGCAAGATCTATGGCCTTCTTCTACTCCCTTGGATATAACTACCTTCTTCTCTTCTAAAACTTCAAGATTCACACAATAAATGCTCAAAATGCTTAGGGAAAGGTTAGGGTTTGCTAAACTGAGGGTGAAGGGGACGAGGTTAGGGCTCATAACATGGCTTAAATGGGGTGCAAAACCCGGGGATTTAGGGTTTCATTCAGACTGATGGATTCGCCGAGTCGCCAACTTAAACGTGCTCGAAATCCCGTCTCTACTCGACGAGTCGTGCCACTGACTCGTCGAGTCCCTCTTGAAGCTTGAATAAATAAGAATGTTAAATAACATACCATAATAGGGGAGTTACATGTGCATTTCAGGAAAACATGTTTTTCGATTATGTTTTCCTTATTGATGTTAATTCAGGTTTATAAAATTGAATTGATATGTGAAATATAAACCTAAATTGATCATTCTTTGCTTGATTCACCAACTTGTTATTCCTTGAAAATGTCATCTTCTTCAAGCATCAGGAGCATAAGAAGTAGAAGGATACTAAGGAACGGTGAATTTGAATTGTCCAAATTACAAGGTAAAATGTTTGTTATTTTTTTTGGATGTCAGAATATAAACGCGAACTTATACCATATAATGATATAATTGATCATTATTTGCATTGTACCTATAACCTGAACTTATACCATGTAATGAAAATAGAAGATTTTATGGATGTCCAACATATGATGCATAACTGTCTCTTTGGATATTAACTGCCCATTCACCTTTACAAAAAAGAAAAAAAATGGCTCTCACAATTTGTTCATGTCTGCATGCCATGTTCCAACATAGTTAGCTTTGAAAATATAATAAATAATATGCACCTGCATGTTGCCCTTATTGGTATAAGTTCATATTTGCAATCCATGATGTAAACACTAAACTTAATTATATCATTACATGGGAACCAGGTGTTATGCGTCTATAGATGAGATACTCAAAGGGTTATAATTTCTTCTTTTTTTGCTCATAGTCATTTTGCTTGCATTATATTTCTTGACCTTCGATTCATGCCGTATGTAGTGTATGTGTTTAGTGTTAAATTTAATTTTGAGTATTCTTGAACTTGTATATTTTTATTTGCTTTCGGTCGCCAAAAAAATGGCTGCTGGATATGATGTAACTGCAGGAAACTATATATGGTGATGGTGGTGATAAACTAGGGAATAGTAACTATTTTTTTTTTCAAATAATAAAAGCAATTAATAGAAAAAAATTTACTATATATTTGTAATTATTTTTGAAAGTACTACAGATGGGTAAATATTTTTAAAAACTACAAGCCTTGCATACAAAACTCTAGAATCATCACCATTGCCCTAGGTATGTAAATGTTGCTTCTTTTGCAGGATGAAAGTATGAATTGCCAGTATTTCATGTGGATTGATGATGAACTTAGAATCCAAAGGTACAAGGATCCACTCTTCAATATGCACCATGATATGAAGGGCATGGAAGATGAGATCAAAGAATTAAAGATAAAGTTGAAGAAAGCAGCATGTTTGGAATGTGAAGAATGAAGAGTAAAGTATGTTAGGATTGTGGTATTCTTGGTAGTTGTCTTGACATTGGTCATCTTAAGGTTGTGTTACTTTTGATGAACTAAGGTATGTTAGGGTTATTTTTTATATCTTAAGGTTGTGTTACTTTTGATGAATTAAGCTATGTTAGGGTTATGTTTTGTATGGAAAGATAGTTGGTCATGTTTTGTATGAGAATGTAAGTACTTTTCTATATATGTTATTTTCAGTTTCCAATTTTACCCTTTTAAAGTTTACATTCATCCATTCTTAAAATTTTGCAGTTTTGATAATTTATTATATACATAATTACATATAACATATTATCTAAGAGAGTAATAAAATACTAATATATATTTTAATGTTTATTGTAACATACATAGGTTTTATCATTTTGTGATGAGACTAAAAGAACTTTAAGATCGATTAGATTCTTAACAAGCAAACCAAGAATGTAAATTAAATGAGAACACAAGAATGAATCAAATAGATGTCGAATGATTAATAATCCACAACCTCAGATGTAACGCCCCATTTCTGGTATGTGATTTAAATAAAGTAATTTTCATTCTTGAGGGTTACTCGACGAGTTAGTAGCCCGACTCGTCGAGTAGAGACGAGATGCGGTTTAAGTTGGCGACTCGACGAGTCCATATTCTCAGGCTCGGCGAGTCTGCCAGTCTGGATGAAACCCTAATTTCAAGGGTTTGCACCCTATTTAAACGTCATTATATCCCCAAACCAGCCTCCTTCACTCCCCAAAGACTTATTCCCGAAACCCTATCCTCCTTGAAGTGTGTGTGAGTGATCTTTGCCTTGTGAAGGAACTTTTGGTGCATTTTGGAGAAAGGAGAAGAAGGAGAATGTAGAAGAGGTCAAAGAAGAAGAAGTAGATCTAGAATACACACCTCTTTGGTCATTCCTTATGGTAATAAAGTTTCCTTCTTGATTATTGTGCTAATAGATCTAGTTTGTCTCCAAATTGTTGGTTTTAAGCTCAAAAACCCCAAATCCTTTGTGATAAAGCCTTGTGATCGAGTCATATCTCAGATCTAGCCTCTTTTGAGCTCCAGAAGCTCAAGGAGACCACCTTTTGGCAGCCATGGCTTTGTTTTGGTCTAATAACCCCCATAAAAGCAAAGTTTGAGTATTATTGCTTCATTGCATCTTATATACACGTAAAGTTAGCAACTTTACGTGTTCAGATAGTCCCAGAAGCTTAGATATACGATCTTGATGCACTAAGGTTGATTAGAATCGATTGTATGGGATCTACATGCAAAGGACTCAGCGAGTCGTTCTTCTGACTCGGCGAGTCGGGTCGCGAGTGTTAGACTCCTGGTTCAGTAGTAGCAAGTCTGTGTAGTGAGTAGAGTACAAACTCATTGAGTTAGGACTTGGATATGGAAGTAGACGGACTCGATGAGTTATCCATACGACTCGGCGAGTCATAGACCGGGTGTGTTCTTATGTGGAAGGGGAACTCGATGAGTTGTTCATACAACTCGGCGAGTTAGTTGAAGGTCAACTCGACATTAATGTAGAAGGAGAACTTTTTGAGTCTTTGCCAAACTCGACGAGTAGTGTCGGGTGGGGGAATAGAAGGAAGGATAGGGACTCGACGAGTTGGCGGCCCAACTCTGCGTGTCAGATCAACTGGAAGTTGACTTCAACCAGGATGTTGACCTTAACCAGACGGAAAAATAGTCATTCTACCCTAAGATTAGTTATCAGTGTTTGATTAAGTGTTTTCATGGGAATTGTAGCCGGTGAGCTACCGCAGCAGCAGTCAGGTAGTTCCCGATCAACATTTCAGTAGTCAGCCGTACGAGGTGAGTTTCCTTCCAGTAGGAATGGGTCTACAACCACAATGCCGACCCGTTAGTTAGCAGTCTTTTCCGGACTTCGGTCCGATGAAGTAGTTAGTATGTTTGATGTCTTCGTGACTCAAGCAGGATTATGTGTTATGTGTTTCGGGCTACGGTTTGATGTAGTATGGAGTATATCTGTTCATGCTATATGTTATGCTTATGCTATGCTATGTATAGTCAGTTCCAGACTTTGGTCCGATGTAGAGGGCAAGGCCCTGGTTAGTTCCATACTTCGGTCTGAGGTAGTTCCAGACTAGGTTCGATGCAGGAGGCAAAGCCCTGGGTTAGTTTCGGACTTCAGTCCGATGCAATTCTAGACTTCGGTCTAATGAAGAGGGCGAGGCCCCAGTTAGTTCCGGACTCAGATTCGATGCAGTGGGCAAGGCCCAGCAAGTGCTTGTTATGTTGATGTATGGTATGTGTTAGTTTGGGGGAGCTCACTAAGCTTTGTGCTTACAGTTTTAGTTTTTGGTTTCAGGTACTCCTACTAGCAAGGGGAAGAGCTTGGGTTGATGGCATGGCATACACCACAGTCGCAGTTTTATCCTGGGAGTTTTATTCAGACATTTTGATATAATATCGATTTCAGTTTGATTTGATACATTATTTATGGCATTTTGAGATACGCGATGCATGGTTTTGTTATATACATTTGATATTGTGGTTTTTAGTGATGGTAAAAAAAATGGGTCGTATTTTTGGGACGTTTCATTAGAAGATCTCTAAGAAGAACTGCTACTGTAGAGGTTGCGTTAGGGCTACAATACGATAAAGGAACAATTCTTAAAAGCTTAGTCATTATGATGCATGCATTCACCATTTATACTCTGACCCTAATAAACAAAACACGGCTGGACAGGCCCATTACCATGACTATAATGGACTATTTAATAAGCCCAATGATGCAATCTACTATACGCAACATTCTCCCCCTTTGCATATTTTGAGGCGAGATATCACTGCTGCAGTGCAAGAGTTGTTTTTTTTTTTTTACCGTTTTAAACAGCTTCGATATGATAGCAAGAATAGTGTGACGAAAGTTGATGTACCACCAAATCATGTCATTGAAGTTCTTCTTTGCAGCATCATAATTGAACTTAGATCTGTTTATAATGTCCAAAATATGTTCAATGCAAACAGTGGAAAACAGATGTTTGTCAGGTAAAGCGAACAAGCACTTTAATGGAGGATTAGATCATTTAGTAAACATCACCTTCCAATGTTCGGTGTCGATCTGGCCCATGCGCGTGTTATTCAAATCACTAGCTTTGCCAATTGGTTTTACAGTGGGTTTTGAGCTTTGCTACTTCATCAATGTACGATACCAACATTCGCTTGATATGAGCAAGAATGGGTTCGTATTTCTGCTCATTGATTAACATGTAGTTCGTCAACACAATCCAATCATGAGGAATGAGATTCGGTAGGTCAGCCAAAGAAAACTCATGAGCCGAATCTGCGGAACCACGAGTGACTCGAAAATTAACATTGATGTAGTTCCTGGTAGTAACTGGCTTCAATACTTTGACAGTGGTAATTTTTTGTGCACTCTAAATCAGGTATTGAGGTTGTGAAAAGGAGAGATAATAATCAATTAAATCTCTATCAACCTTCGGATCTGGAGAGGGAACAAAGGCAATCGGCTCAAAGCAATGAAAAACGAAAGCTCGCCTGGTAATTGGCATGTCGAATTGTGAATCTTTTGAGTTCTCGAGATCAAAAGAGATGACTGACTCCAGCCAAAGCAAACTTGGATATTTGACAACTTCTTTTATCAACGTATCTAATGTCCACAAAGGAAACAAAGTTTTTCTTCTTTCTAGTGTGTCATTGGCGTCTTTCAGCTTTCTCTCCCTCTCTTCTTCTTCTTTCGCAATTCGAGCATTTACATCAAGCTCTTGATCACGGTTCTTTCGTTTTACTTTGTCTTCCTCGGATTCTTCTTCTTCTTCTTCTTCAATAATCTTATTTCCTTTGTCTAGTTTGCTTGAACCCGAAGCTTCATTACCCTTCGGTTTATTGGTAACCTTTGGTTTCATTCCTGCTTTTACTGACTGATCTCCCCCTTGTTCTGGAAGGCCAGGGACCTCCAGAACACCCTCAATTCTGTTTAATAAAGAAATTGCAGGTTGAAGTTTATCAGGAAGGTGCCTCCGGAAGGTGATGGTCAGAATATCGTCATGAGCTTCGAGAAGATTGGATAGCAGGGAGTTGACATCACTCATACATCTTTTAATACTAGCCCTTTCTGACTTGAGATCATCAGTGTCTATTTGTGCTTTCTTGAGCTTAACTAAGTGAGTTTTCAATTGAGTGGTCCGATGTGCAAGTTCGTTCATGATTTTTTTCACCTGCCAAGTCTTCTTGGAATTTTCAAAGAGTTGAAGAAATAGACTTCTGAAACTCAGAGTTGTTAGCGGAGATATTAGCCCGAAGCTTCTCAAGGGATTCTCATTCTTTTCAGAGTGAAGCATTCAGATTGACAATGGCATCATTCACCTAGGCAGTATTTTTGGCAGCAACTGTGTGGACCTTAGTGAGGAATGTTTTGGTCTCAGAGATTAGTTTATTGACTTTTTCGGTCGTTTAGAGACAATATGAAGTAGAATCTTCAACTGCTTTGTTAGCCTTAGTAAGATTAGTTGCATGTTCTGTAAGAAGAGTGTTAAACATAGCTTTCACTACAACTTCAGAGTAAGCAGTGGTGGAGGATTGGGATGAAGAGGCGAGCAGAGAATCAAGCTTCTTATTCAAGGCTTTGAGATGCGTTTTGGTAACTAGAGCATCGTCATCATCATCATCACTTTGAATAATGTAGGGGTTAAAATGGAGGGTATCAAAATCCATACCATCGCCACCAACAATGGATTCAGATTCAATAGAAAGAGTTGGAGACAGTGGGGTTTCAACACCAGAAGTTCATGCCCCGCATCAGATATGTTGACATGAACTGGAGGTTCACTAATAGTGGTAGTGGTGGTTGTTTCGGTGAATATTAGTGGGGGTAATGGTGTAAAAGTAGGAGTTGAAGAGGAGGTTGGGGGGGGGGGGGGGGGAGCATGGAGCAATCGTGACTGGAATAGAGGAACGAGGAGGAAAAGGAGGTGGAGATGGAACAGTGTCAGAATGTGTTACCTTGGGTGAGTTTTGATGAGCCGAATCCTCTAATTTTCTTTGCTCCTTCTCATGTTCAACGACATCATCGTGATCAGATAGAACATATTCACTATCACTTGATGATGGTGATTTTGACTTGTGTGCCATCTTCTTCAGTTTTCGCTTTTTAGGAGCTGAAGTTTCTGCTGCTGAAGCCTTTTGCTTTTTAGGGGTGATAGGTTTCAGAGATTTCCCCTCCTGAATTTCCTTCTGTGAATCCTTTTTCGTGCCTCGTTTGGCTGGTTTATCAGCCTCATGCAATGATTTTTTTCATTTTAGGGGTGAAAGGTCTCTGCCCTGTAGCTGGAAGCTTCTTATACTCATTGATGATAGTGCTGGCAGTTGAAGCACACTGGTACATAGACTCTGGAATAGTACCGACGAAGGGAAATTTTGAAGGATTTGCCACAATGATCTTCGTGGTATGAAAAGTGGCAATGCCAGACATCAGAGAATCCGCCATGACTTTAACTTGAAACTTCTCCATCGCCCGTTGTGTGACAATGGTCTAGAATCACCCACACGAAATCTCGGTTTGGCGAAAAGATGAATTTAGACTTTAAGCTAGTTGAGTCCAGATAATTGACCCATAGTCGAGGTTGATTCCATGATACAGACCATAAAGGATGGTCATGAAACCCTTGCTTGCACTGTCAGATCCAACAACTCCTTCAGAAAAGGCTTTAGTAAGAAGGGTAAGTAACCTATTCCATTGAGGAGGAAGACAGGACTTCTTGACCTTAGTAATCATGGTGAGAATGTCATTTTACCCCATGTTGTAGAACGTCTCGAATAGTTGAGCAATAGTTATCGAGTCAGGTTTCACCATTAATTCGACATAAGTTATCCCTAACAGAGAGCTAAACCTAACTCTAGAGACGGAAGTCTTTTTGTCGAAGATCTCGAACATAATCGAGTCCTCTGCCTTGACATATTTTGCTGAAGAATAAACCTGAGAGAGGATGGTCATTGGAACGATGTTCACCTTGGTAAGAGAAATAACTAGGGGTGAGTATTTCAGGCATTCAACAATCTGGAGCATGTAGTAGTCATATTTGAACGACACCATATTGATGATCCGGTTTTGGTTGGGTTTGATGGTGAGGAAAGCTTATTGAGCTGTGTGTTCTTGAATCGAAGATGATTCTGCCATTGTTGAACCTTGGTGAAGATGATGAACAGTAGAGAGTTGTTTACCATTTGAGAGCTCTAAGGTTTGTGTAAGTGGTGAAGAGGAAAAGGCGTGAAGAGAAAATCGTTTTATACGATCGCCAGGAGAGAGAAAATATTTATGACGATTGCGTGACTAACCCTGAATCGACGCCTGAAAAGTGCAAATGACAACTGTTCCTCCGAAAAAGTTGTCAGACGGTATGATGATAGGGACGTTTCTATTTCCACACGCCTGTTTGATTTTAATTCTTATCCTCAAACCTTTTCGTGTCATCATAAACTTAGTCCCAACATTTCCGTTCTAACACTCCACAATATGACACCTAGTGTTCTTTCGCTTGTTATTAATATTTTGGAAGTGAACAAGTAAACATATGCGGAACTCAAAATGCCATAAGTAGCATAAACAAGACTTTTGGAAAATCAAGAGATTATCGTGTTAGAGTGTGCCAAAGAAATAGAAATAAAGCTAATTGTGTATGTGGGAAATTAGTGATGTCTATAGAGACACAAAAATGTGGATCTCGGGCATAGATCGCTTCCTTCAAAGTCAAGAGAGACTTAGAAGTGTTTGTGTGGTTCCCGTTGAAGTACGATCAAATACTTGTTAAGAAGCATTGAAAGGCATATTTTCAATGTTAGGCTAAAAGGCTGGCTTTTGCTTCAACCGGACTACAGAACTTGATATAAGACCGAAAGTTGATTAAAGTACTTGTGTGGCCAGTGTAGCCAAAAACATCAAGTAGGTTTGTGCATTTTCAGTGACTGGGTGATAACTAATAGAAATCTCAAAACAAAAACAAAATTGGATCTTTTTGGAAGAAATGTCTTAGTTTTAGAGCATTTTATGAAGATGTAGCAAAAATAAAAAAGATTTCGAGTTACAGACCATCAAAGTGGTTTCATTAATACATGTGTGAAAAACTAGAATCTTTGATTGTTCACCGTCAATTCTTTCACGCGTTGGATTTTGGATCTCACTTAGCATGTGGTGAAACGTAGCTAAGATCATTAACACAGATGTTGTGTAACCATAAACCTCAGTGGTAAATGCTAAGAGTCTCAAGGGTTACATATATGAATCGAGAGTAATGGAGAAAAGAGTGGAGATGGTTAAAGTACAGAAAGTACCTTTGCTATATGAAATTGACCGAGCATAAAACTCTTATCTCACCATTATAAGAGTAAGGTAGCTTATGACTTATGTGATTTAGAAGCCTGATTGAGAAGAAACGATTTGTGTATGTCGATTCATTAAGGCTTCACTTGAAAAGTCAATTGAGGGTTTAGACAAGATGCAACAACATGCTTCTAGGGACACTTAGCTAGTACAAAGAGAAAGAGATTTATACCTGCCCCAGCTTCATGTGAATTTGCCCATTAATCTTTTAATAATATAATTTTGGTAGAAACAATCAAACTAAATAAATAAATAAAAACTTTAAAAAAATTATTTTTGTATTTTTGAATTTTATAGAAAAGAAAACAAAAAAATGTACAAAGGATACATAAATGTACAACCGGCAGTTCACCTTTTGATAAATGAAGCAAAATAGACCGAGTGTTCGGTTCATTTCGGTTGCCAAAAAAATCGAAACTGAAATAGACTGAGCGTTCACTCTATTTCTCCTATTAAGTTATAATGAGGCGAAAGTGAAAGTGATACTTATGGAAGCGAAGATGGTTTCGGTACAAATTCAACTTCCATCATTCCTAGGCCTGGAGTATTCCATTGAATGTTGTTTTAGGTAAGGCTTTTGAGAATATATTAGCCAATTGATCCGTAGATCGAACGAGGTGAATTTCAACTTTACCATCTTCTATGTGATCCTTGATGAAGTGATGTCGCAGTGCAGTGTGTTTTGTCTTGGAATGCTGCACTGACAAATATGGATTGCGCTTTCTGAGTCACAATAAAGGGGGGTTTTCTTCATGTTTAGGCCATAATCTCTCAGTTGGCTTTATATCCAGATTACCTATGAGGTACAAGATATGGCAGCTATATATTCAGCTTCGATAGTGGACAGGGATACACGCGTTTGCTTTTTGGACTGCCAGCTAACGAGTTTACCATCAAGAAATTGACACCTACCAGTTGTGCTCTTTCGGTCTAGACCACATCCTCCAAGATCGGCATCAGAGAATGCTTGAACAAAGAATCCTGATTTAGCTGGATACCATATACCGAGAGATGAGGCTCGCTTCAAGTATTTGAAGATATTCTTAACAACTATCATATGAGGTTCGTGTGGATTGGCTTGGAACATGTCACAATAGCATACATAAAATATGATATCTGGTCTACTAGCTGTTAGATACATTAGTGACCCTATCATTTGATGATAAAGGGCCATATCATCAGCCGGTTTCTCCAGAGATGATGTTAGCTATGTTCCAAATGCCATTGGAACCTTCACTTTTGTATCTCCCATCATGCCGAACTTCACTTGTAAGGTCTTTGTGTAAGCCTCCTGATTGATAAAAATGCCTTCTGGTCCCTGTCTAATATTTAACCCAAGAAAAAAGTTAATTGGACTCATCGAGCTCATCTCAAATTTAGTCTCCATCAACTTGTGAAACTCAGGTGTTAGGTTGGGATTCGTGGAACCGAAGATGATGTCATTGACATAAATTTGAACTATCATCAAGTGGTTACCCTATTTTTTGTGAAAGAAGGTTGGGTCTACCGAACCTTGTTTAAATTTAGACATTTTTAGAAAGTGAGTTAAAGTTTCATACCAGGCTCTAGGGGCTTGCTTTAGACCGTAAACTTCCTTGTCCAAAATGTAGCAGTTATCAGTATATTTCTCATTCACGAAACCTAGAGGTTGTTCAACATAAACGTTTCTTTTAATTCCCCATTCAGGAAAGCACACCTAACGTTCATTTGAAAGACTTCAAAATTCTTATGTGCAGCGTATGCCAAAAAGATTCGCACCGATTCTGTAACGACCCAATTTTCACGACCAAAAATTTCATTTTTGATTAAGTGATTTGCACAACATTTATATCAAAATATCAACCGATCATATCATTTAATAAAAGCATGTATCGTATCTGAAAACCGAATTGTAAAAACATAATAATGTCAGAGTACAAATCCCAGAATAACTTATAATGCAGAAAACAAAGAGTGTGTGTATGATGTGCCGCTACTGTGCCAACTCCTTCCCCTTCACTAAAGAGGTACCTAAAAACAAAACTATAAACTGTAAGCACGAAGCTTAGTGAGTTCCCCCATCGTACCACATACCATGCAATCACATAGCATACATACTGTCGGGCCATTATGGGGTGCCCGGCCTACCCATACGGCCATTCTGGGGTGTCATCCTACCCATGCAGCCATTCTGGGGTGCCATCCCACCCATGTCAAGCCATTTTGGGGTGCTGACCTACCCGTCGGTCCTAACAACCGACCGTTAGGGACTATTCCACCCCTTACTGCTACTATCACATATATCATAACATAAACATACTATCAGACATATCTGGGGTGTCCGAACTACCCTTCAGTCCTAACAAACGAATGTGGGGACTATTCTACTCCTACTACCTCTATCACATATAACATATCATGCCAACATATAAACATATCAGCACATATTATCAGATATATCTGGGGTGTCTGACCTACCCTTCGGTCCTAACAACCGAACTCTACTACTATCACATATAACATATCATACCAACATATAACATATCAGGTAGTTGCAAACCTAGATGATATCATAAAGACAATCATCTAATCATACAACTCCTACTGGTGGGCCGGCATTGTGGCCGTAGACCCACCGCTACTGGAAGGTAACTCACCTCTTAGTAGCTGCTGATCTGTGCGGGAATCCTCTATCTGGTGCCGTTTCTGCTACGGAAATCCTCCGACTATAATTCCCACAAAACACTTAGTCATACACTGCTAACTGTTCTTAGGGTAAAATGACCATTTTACCCCTGACCAAATCAAAGTCAAAGTCAACTTCTAGTTGACCTGACTCGCCGAGTTGGCTCCCCAACTCGCCGAGTCCTTATCCTTCCATTTGTCCTTATACCCATCTCTACTCGTTGAGTTAGGCGATGACTCGACGAGTTTTCCTTCTAAATGAACATTGACTGAATCTTCATCCGACTCGCCGAGTCGTATGAATAAATCGTCAAGTTCATATTCAACTGATACACAGGTCATGTCCTTGACTCGCCGAGTTGTATGAACAACTCGTCGAGTTCATCTTCATCCTTAAGAATTTTGCTTTGGACTCGCCGAGTCTTCTCATGCACTCGCCGAGTCCCATGAACTTCCAGAACAATGGCTTAGTCCAGAAGGTTGGGTCACTCCCCGGGACCCCCCTAAAACCTTTCCACACTCAATTGGGTGCTTATAACCCTCAACTGATATGGGACAGAAACCTTTGACTCGCCGAGTCCAATAATGGACTCGTCGAGATGGTCACATCCTCTCACTAAATCTTCGATTTCTGATGTACAACCCTTGATCAAAAGATAGATCTATGCTTCTAGAATCGATCTACCACGTAAAGTTACCACCTTTACGTGATTTCATGACACTTTGAGCTCAAAAGGTCCTAAAACAATCTCTTATAATGCATGGGGCCTTCTTTGAGTGCAAGAGCCACTCCTTTCTGCCTTATAACCCCTCTAAGGGCCTAGATCTGAAATATCAACCCCTAACCATGCTTGGAATCATGGTTGGTGACCAAAATGGCTTAGAAAAGCCCTAAAACTCCACAAAATGGGATCTATCAAAAGAACAAACAAGGTATAGACTTTATACCTTCTGTAGACTGCAAATGATGCTCAAAATCGGATCTTTCTAGCCTCCTCTTGATCCTTCAAGCTTTTCCTTCCTTCCTTGGGTCACAAAAGCACCAAAATCACTCCAAATGCCTTAGATTGCTTCAATAACAGCTAGGGTTTGCTATGGGGGTCTTCTGGGAGCAAATGGGATGAAGGAGGCCGAGTTAAGGTGTTTAAATAGGGTGCAAACCCTTGGGTTAGGGTTTTTGTCCAGACAGGGCCTACTCGCCGAGTCCGGGACCCGACTCGTCGAGTCCAGTGCTTAAACCCCGTCTCATCCCGCTTCTACTCGGCAAGTTGGTCCTTCAAATCGTCGATTCCAAGGCCAAAATGCAAAAATTTTAATAAAAGAATACGTACCAAGAACCAGGTGCTACAGATTCTAACCTTGCTACTGGAGTGAAGGTTTCCTCATAATCAATTCCTTCCTCCTGACACTATCCCTTCACCACAAGTCTCGCTTTGTTCCTTATGACGTTGCCTTCTTTATCTATTTTATAGCGAAACACTGACTTTAAACCAACCACAGAAGCATACTTTGGTTTAGGAAGTAGTCTCCAAACCCGGTTTCTCTAAAACTCATTGAGTTCGTCTTTCATAGCTTATAGCCAATCAAAATGGTCAAGTGCAGTGTTGACTGTTTTTGATTCTATTTTGGAGACAAACGAATTAAACATGCAATATTCCACTTGAGAGAATAAAGCAGTGTGCTTCGCTTTGATGTAAGAGTGTGTAAGGACTCCCTTAGATGATTCACCAATTACTTGTGTTTTCGGATGGTCTCTTGTCCATTTTGAGAATGGAGGGTAGTTTGGATCGTAGGCAGGATCCAATTCAGCATTGACTGCTTCTTTGAATTCTGATTGATCATTTGATTCATCATTTGTATTATGATTCGCCCCCTCGAATGATGAGAGTTTTTCAAAATCTGGCTCAGAATTCTCGCCCTTGGGTGAACTTTCGTGGTTCATTGTTGGATATGGGTTCTCCCCCTCAGAAGACGGATCTGGATTTCCTGCCATCGTCGAAGACTACCCCTGCAGTTGAGTGCTTTCTTGTGATTGTTCGCTTGAGATTGGAGGTTCTCTTTCCATTTCCTTAGCTGAGTCGTCGATTATCTTCTTTATCTTGACTTGATTATCTGCTGATTTTGCTTCAGAGTTGATGGCCTTTTCGGGTTCATCAAAGAGCAACATGTACTCCTCAAACAAATTTGATATAGGAACTATGATTTGACCTGTTTTAGGAAAGATCTCTTCTAACGGATTTTCGGTTGATTGAAGCTTCTTCACTTAGTGATCATCAAATGTGACATAATAGGTTTCTTCTATTTTCTTTGATCGTTTGTTGAGAACCCTAATGCATTGGAGGTTAGTGAATAACCCAGAAAGATACCTTCATCTGCTTTCACATCGAACTTGTTTCGGTTTTCCTTGGAATTGAAGATGAAACATCTGGAACCGAAGACATGGAAAAACTTGACGTTAAAATTTCATAAGTTGTAAGATAAAATCGCTTATTAAGAAAGGATCGGTTTTGAGTGTAGCAAGCTGTAGCTATAGCATCAGCCCATAAATACAGAGGTAAGCAGGTAGAACTGAGCATGGTTCGGGCTGCTTCACATAAGGATCGGTTTCGTCTTTCAACTACACTATTCTACTATGGAGTTTAGGTAGCAAAAAAGTTATGAGTTACTCCCTTTTCGGTTAAGAATTCTTGAAACTCATTTTTTTTAAATTCGATCCTATTGTTGCTTCCTATGTTGCGAACCAGCTTTCACAGCTGAATTTTCACTTGCTTGATAAAGAGCTTGAGTTTAGGAGTCTCCTTTGATTTCTGTTTAAGAAAAAAAAAATACCCAGTTAAATTGTGAAAAGTCATCGAAAATAATAAGTATATACTTACTACCACCGACACTCTCAATTGCCAAAGGTCCACAAAGATCGATGTGAAGCAATTCAAGTGGTTCAATGATTTTCGTGTTTACAAGAATTGGATGACTCTTTTGGCTTTGTTTCCCCATTTCACATGCAGTGCATAGATGATCCTTATCGAACTTGAAGAGTGGAAGACCTCGCACATGATCACCAAGGATGAGCTTGTTGATATATTTAAAGTTAAGATGCGAGAGTCTTCTGTGCCATAACCAGTTATAATTAGAATGAGCTTTAGTTAACAGGCAGATAGCAGGTTTTCCTCTTATGGGATTCAAGTTCAAGGGATACATCTCTCCTTTCAACTGTGATTTCAGTAAAACAACTTTCATTTTCTTCTCTATGATCTGTGATCCTTCGTCTTCGAACGAAACCTTCAGTCCGATACCCACAACCAATTGTGAAAAACTAATTAGATTGTGTTGTAATCCTTCCACATAATTCACCATTCAGATTGAGAAATATCCATTTATGATCATCTCATAGCCTGTTATTGTGCCATAAGAGCTGTTACCGTTAGTTGACACATCCACCATCTTTGAGAGCCCGAAACTCCCTCAGCTCTTCCTTTCTCCCTTTCATGTGATGCGAGCAGCCACTATCAATGTACCATTCGTTTTCAAACTTCTCATAACGTATTACCTGCAAAAATCAAGCGGATTTAGTAACCCAAAGTTGCTTGGGTCCCTGTGAGCCTTTTATGGAACAAGGAAAAGTAATAGCAGGATCAACCAAATACATTCGTTTTTCTAAAGTGGTTTCTTTTTTCCTTTTAATGGTGAAAACTTTGATTTTATTATTCGTTTTGTTTGAGTCATTTTGTTTTTCTTTAGGTTGATTCTCAACAAATGCTTTCTTATCCTTTCTAAGGTTAATATTCGTCTTCTTTATTGGTCCTTCAGAATCTAAAATGAGCTTTCCCTTCCCTTTAACATCCTTGATATGAGTTTTATTTTGGGGAGAGTGTGGAGAATTATGTTTTTTGGTAAACGTTCTTGGTGATGATGGCCTGTGAGCGAGACTCCCCTTTCGTTTTTGTGAAGCACATGAATGAGACTATGAACAATGTTTGGGGTTCGCTTGCAATTGTACATTCACTCTCTGACTGGAAGCTTTTTCTTTAGGCACATAGTTGGGGTTTTGGGATTTCCAAAACTGCTTCCTCTCATTAAGATTTTTCTGATATCTCATGTTTCGCTGATGCTTTCACTTTGCAAGTTGTTTGGCTGATTTGTGAATATTCACATTAGGTTTTGGTTTCCTTGCATGAGTTTCGCTTCTTTTAGCGTGAGATTCGCTTGTAATTTTGGTTTCGATTTAAACCTTCTTATTACCGCTTCTACTTCCTTTCTCAAAACTTGATGGCTTATTTATTGGTTCTGCAACTCTGCAACGTAATGACCATTCACTCTCCAAGAGGTTCGTTTTGATAATCCAACGGTTTCATCTGCGTTATCAATTGGGACAACCCAGAAGTGATCGTCACAGCCATCAGCATTGTCTTCGTTGAACAAGAATTTTAGTTTAGTTGTTTTTCTCTTAGTGACTCTTGTGGTAGTGTACACTTGATTTGGTACGCTGTCACCTTCGATTCGTTTGAATCAGATTGTTTATTTTAATTTTTATTCCTAACAAGTTCTTTCTTAATCATCCTAGGGTTATTGGTCATCTTTTGCGTGTAAGCTTCAGAATCTGAGACAAGCTTTCCCTTCCCTTTAACTTCCTTAATAGGAGTTTTAGTAGAGTGAGGAGAATTTCATTTCTCGGTGAACTTTCTTTGTGATGGTGACCTGTGAGCGAGACTCCCCTTTTGTGAAGCACAGGAATGACACTGTGAACACTGTTTCGGGTTTGCTTGTGAATGTGATTTTGCTCTCTGTCTGGAAGCATTTTCTTTATACACATATCTGGAGTTTTAGGATTGCCAAAACTGCTTCCTCTCGTTGAGATTTTCAGATATCTCCTATTGCACTGTCATTTTTGATCAGAAAGTTGTTTGGATGATTTGTGAATATTCACTTTCGGTTTTGGTTTTCTTGCATGAGTTTCGCTTCTTTCAGCATGTGATTCGCTTGTATTGCTACAGTTTGTAGCCTTTGGTATACCACCGCCTTCTCTTTCATTCATTTGATCTTGTCTTTAGAAAAACGAGCAAAATCAACAGAGTTTTCGTGTATAAGGACTTTCATTGGTTTGGGTTTAGTCTTAACAAATTCAGAATAGTCAACCTCGTCCTCTATAGATATTTCACTCATGTCACTGTCCTCATCAAATTTAGATGTATTTTCTACATTCATCTTGTTATCTGAACTCAACTTGGAACCTAATGAATCAAATTTTCTGTACAATTTTGGTTTTTATTTTTAATTTTTCATTTTTATCTAATAAGTTTCTGAGCATGTTCTTGTGGTGTTTGGACCTAATAAATAACTCAATTTTGTCCAGACCAATCTTGTAGGCGTCAGAGGTTTCCACAAATGAGACAGTTGATTCACATTCATCTTCCTTTAATTCAAGGATAGGAAAAATCATTTTGTGAATCTTTATGCTAATCTCACAATCTAAATGAAACTGTGTAATATTGTTATAAAGATGTTTAGCAATTAAACAAAAATTGTTCCTCTTTCAAAATTTTCAAATTGTCACGTTGCAAATTAATCGATTCATCTCTTACCCTAACCAACTCTAAGTCCTTCTCTATCCACAATCTTCGCTCCTCACTCTTCGAAGACACCCTGCTAATTTGATGTGTTAGGTTAGAGTTTGTGAGGCGAGTTTGTTTTAGGCTACTATTTAAACTAGAACATTTGAATTTTAAATCATTTAATTCCTTTTCATAGTTAGAAATGGGTATTTTGAGTGATTCGAGGATGGAATTAACCTTCTTGATCAACTTATCACATTCGTTGACCTGTTCTCCAACTGGTTTTGCTGCGAAGCATCTATCTTCCCTCTCTTTCGCCTCATCATGCCCGCCATCTGTAGTATATCTTCTCATTTGTGACACACCAGCTGTCACCATTAGACACTTTCCAGCAAACTCTGAACTTTCTTCCTTTGCAACAAAGGCCCTGCCATTAGTGGGTTTGCGAACTTCCTCACCTTCAGAGTCAGTAGACAACACTTCTATTCCATCGAACTCATTTTCTTCAACATTTTCCTGCACAATTAACACATGCATAGATTTATCGTTAGACTTCTTCTTCTTGATCTCTTCAAGCTTACGCATGTAGTAAGCTTCGACGTCTTCGCCTTATTTCTTCTCATTGAGTCTCCTTAGCATGCATTCCTTTGCAAGATGGTTTTTTCCATGAAAGTAATTGCAGTCATAGCCCGAGTCACCTCCAAGATTGCTTTCTGTATTCTCTTCATCTTTCTGTGGGGTGCTTTTAATTTCCTGTTTCGCTTTTTTCAAACTGTAGCTTCCCTGCCAGCTTCGGTTCTTGGCGGTAGGAAACTTCTTTCTAGAAAACTATTTGGGGTTAGACACCATCAACGCATATTCTTCATTAGTCAGATCACACTCGGAAAGATCTGAATCTGCTTCTCTTCAACTACAATTTTTCCCTTGGGGATAAGAGCCAAGGATCCCATTCTGGAGACAACCTTCGTTTCGTTCATCACTAAACTTTCATGCGACTTGAGAATTCCTACAAGCTTCGCCAATGAGTAGGTTTTAAATTGTTCATGAGCTTTAACAGTTGACACCACTTGCATCCATTCGGGTCTTAGGCCAATCATAAAAGTGACCTTCTGCTCAATCACCTCTCTTCCGATTCCGTGCTTAATCATCTTACTGAGAAGATGGTTATAACGATATAATGTTTTAATTAGACTTTCATCTGACTTTTTCTTGAAGTCACCAAACTCTGAAAGTAGAAGAGTTTGAACTGAATGCTCGAGATCCTCATCGGTTGAATAAAACTCCTTAAGCCTATCTCAAATCTCCTTTGCAGTAGTACAAGAACTAACTGGACGAAAGGTATCAGATTGTAAAGCAAATTTGATCATCCTCATAGATTTTATGTTGCTATTCAGTTTGTCCTTCTCATCTTGAGGGACATCCTTCGCATCGATCAAGGGCTGATTGTACTCTTTTTGTGTCTTACTAGTTCTTTTGGTTCGAGAGTGAACGAATGGACCCAATGTTATTGCCTCCTAGATCAAGTACCCGTTGTCTTCTGAGCAACAAACATAGTCTTTAAAGTGAAGAGCCCAAACTTCATACTCATGAGTGTACAAGATCGGAATCCTTGTGATATATCCAATGTTGTTGGAGATGTTGATTGGATTGGTTTGTGAATCTTCGTATAACATAAAGCAGTATTAGGGTAATATCGATATCTAGGAACACCGTCAAGAAAGAGATGACTACTCCAATGGACTCGATAAAAGCAAAAACCCTAAAGATATTCTTCTAACAAAAGAGATGTGTATGAATTACACAACCTCCTGCTATGATACCAATGGATGAAACTAAAAGTACTTTTAAGATCTATTAAATTCTTAACAAGAAAACTAAGAATGTAAATTAAATAAGAACACAATATGATTCAAAACTGATGTCAAATGATTAATAATCCACAACCTCAGAAGAGCTCTATGAAGAACTACTACTGTAGATGTTATGCTAGGGGTACAATATGATTAGAATGATAAATTCAACAGCTTCTATAGTATAGTGCATGCATGCACTATATATATAAAAAATGTAATAATAGATGGCTGGATAGGCCCAAAACCATGTACAAAATGGACTTATACAAACAAGCCCAAAGACGCAACCCATTTATCCTAAATCTCTCTCTCTCTCTGTCTCTCCCTCTCTTTATCTCTCTCTCTCCCTCTCTCTCTCTCTCTCTCTCTCTCTTTCTCTTTCTTTCTCTCTCTCTCTCTCTCTCTCTCTCACTGGCTAGAGAAATCATATCCTCGAGTGTCTTACAGCTGGATCGGCTCACAAACTACCTGATGTCGCTCCTCAGCATCTCGTGATATCGAGCCTTCTTCATCTCCTCGTCCACCACATACTGCGGAACAAGAAGGGCTCTCTCTCTAAAATTGGTGGTGATCTCTGCCATTGTCTCTGTAGTCTGCTAGAGGTCCTGAAACTTCGGTGCTCACTGTTACACCTCAATAACTGGTGCAAACTCGGCCCTGAACCTGGCCGAGAAGTCACTCCATATCATCGCGTACAACACATACTCATCGCCAATAGCATGCCCAACCTCCTCCTACCAATCACACGCTCTGTCCTTCAGAAGATAGGAGGCAAGTCGGACCTTGTCCCCTTCGCGACACCGACTAGAATGAAAGGCATTGGGGGCATCAGCCAACCATCTGCTGCTAGCAATGGGGTCCCTAGCTCCATGGTGATTTGGAGCTCCACAAGCTCTGAACTCTTTAAATGTCAATATACGTGCCCCCATCATAACCACCATCTCAGTATTGAAGGCTCCCAGCCTCTCATCCAAAATCTCCAATATTCCCTCCTTGACCATACCAAATATCACAGGAGTCTAGTCTAGAATACTGCACATAATCTCAGCCGATATAAACTCTCTAATTTGCTCCCTGAGCTGCTCGACCCCTGAACACGAGCTTGATCCCTCGCCAGCGCCTGAACCACCCACTGGCCTCTCACATAAAGGTCACCATTCTGCAACATAACATAACAACCATCAAAATACTCATCACTATCGAGAGATCACACACGCACTACAAGTTCCCCCGGTTTTATCTCAACCCTCCTTGACTCAAGTACGGATCCTCTGCTTTTAGTAGTACATGCCCATACTACCTTCCACATGTATTTGTACTTTCCTTAAGGATTGTCTCACTTTCACCATGTCCATTACTACTACTATTGCTCTAAGCACTACTCTCATCCTAGGCTTGCCCTAGGGTAATCACCATTCCATTCTCCGCCATCAGCTGCATAAAAGTCCCTATTATCCCCCTAACTAGCTCACAAATACCATTACATATCACTAAGACTAGATAATTCTTTGAATGAGAGGTTCCACCCTACAACAGTTAGACTCAAATAAGAGCTGCGAAATAATGCTAAACCTAACATTATGAAATTATTTATTCCTCATAATATGTAACTTAACATATTCGTTTACTAGTTAGTAAAAGACAACTATAACTCCTAAAAGCACAAACCAAGCAGCATTCGAGAATTAAGTAAACATAATCAAGCATATACTAATACGACCATCATACTGACTAATTTGGACTAGCATGCAGTTCATAAAGCTGATACACACATAACAGGAACATAAGGCATCCTTCCTAGATCCTTATTCCTACTCTAGCATGAATTTCTCTTAGCATATCATAAAATAAACCTGTATGGGTAATTTGGAAGTACTTAGTTGAGCTCATTTGATTGCATGCACCACAGCCTTTTCTCATTTCAAAGTTCTTTTTGCTTTTTCAAAAATTCTTTTTTTTCTCAAAAATCCTTTTTATGAAAAGGTTTTCCTTTTGAAAATTTATATACGAATTCCTTAGTTTGAGTTCAGACACACCCGAAAGTGAGGTTGAATCCCTCAAACCAAGGCTCTAATACCAACTTGTAACATCCAAAAAATACAGTCCAATATTTTCATTTTTAAATCATTAAGTAAAACCATAGTTATCAAATCTTTTCATCAAACATAGTCAATGTCTCAAAACATTGTAATTAGAGTATCAAATTATCAAAGAAAATCATCCCAGGTTGAAAACTAGGGTTTGTGCAAAGTGATCATCTCGAGATCTTCCCAACACTACCAAAATTACCTGAAACCAAAATTGAAAACTATAAGCACGAAGCTTAGTGAGTCTCCCCAAACTACCACATACCATATACATAATCACATACACTAGGCCCTCTCCCGCTGCATCGGACTTGCTCTGGCATCGGGCCTTGCCCGACATCAGGCCCTGCCTAGCATCGAGCCCCGCTCAGTATACATATCTATTTCTACCACGCCCCGCCTATCTCTGGGCCCCGCCCACTATACACGTACAAACATATAATCGTAATCATGCTAGTACATAACAATCAAACACAATGTTATAACTGCTAGTCTCAAGGCCCGCCTATCTTGGGCCCTGCCCCTACTCTGATACTAATGAGATATGTAACCCCGTCCATACTCAACTAGTGATGAGATACACCCCTCCTCCCCCACCCGTACTCACCTCTCTATCAGGCACATACAAGTATCACAAAGGCAAAAAGTATAACTAAACATGCATTCCTTCTTCGGGCCTCGCTCAACATCAGACTGAAATCCGAAAGACTTAGACCTTCCTCAGGCTTGCCCCGAAATCGAACCGAAGTCCAGAACATAAAATCTACATCGGTCTTGCCCCAACATTGGATCGAAGTTCGGAACACATATCATATAAACTACCTTAGGCTAACCCTGGCATCAGATCTAAATCTAGTATACACTAACATACATAAACAGGTCGGTATTAGTGCCTTCGACTCGTTCCTACTAGAGAAAACTCACCTTGCACTGCTGAAGTCCTGCTGATACTCCACTGGCTGCTAACTGGCAATTCCCTGAACTGCTGCTCCTTTGGCTCCCCGAGCTATCAGTAACAAAATGATACTTAGTCCCAAAATGTCCACCATTCAACCAGGTTAACATTGGTCAAAGTCAAAATCAACATTCCAAGTCAATACTCTGAGTTGATTCAACTCGCCGAGTTGCTCCATCATCTCCCTGAGTTCTAAAACTCAGAATCCTAAAATCACGATAAAACGCGTCGAGTTAGCCCCTTACTCGCCGAGTTCACTGGCTACCCATGGTTGCGATTTATCGAATCAACTCGTTTGTTCAGTCCTCAGACTTGCTGAGTCCTCACATGAACATAACAGGACAACTCACTTTGACTCGTCGAGTCCCTTCCTGGACTCGCCGAGTCCCTTAGTCTGATCGGGCCATGTTAACAGATTAAGCCCCTACACTTCAGATCTAAACCCCAAACTTCGTCTACACACTAGAAATGACCTCTTAAGGGTAATGTTTCCAACTTTACCCACTCCTAATCCTTCTTAATGGATTTGGCTCAAACCCTAGCTCCTTAGGACACAAATCGTTGTCTAAAATCCTTATTACTCTAAACCGAAGTATGAGGACCAAGATCTATGGCCTAGATATCAGTTAACCATGTAAAGTCTCTACTTTTTAATCTATGCATGGCCTTCTAGGCTCAAGAGACCATAAAAACCTCTTAAAGCTTGCATGAGGGTTTTCCAATGGCATAAAGTTTACACCTTTATGCCTAATCCACCATTAGGGACTCCATATCTGATAGGATCTTTACTTGCGACGTCTAAATCCCATAGATCAAACTTCATGGGCCAAAATCCTCATAAAATGGACATAAAAAGATCTAGGAAACCATAAGCCAAGTTGAAGACTTGATTACCAGAAAATGGTGGAAATAAGATAATGTTGCTGGATCTACAATCTTCTCTTTGAACCTTCTAGATCCTTCTTCTTCGAACACAAAAAACCCTCAAAAACAAGCTCACAAGCTCAAGGATGCACTATGGTTTCAAGATCTAGGGTTTTGGATCTAGGTACTAAGAATGAGGCTGATCGGAGGAGAATAAGATGCTTAAATAGGGCACCAAGACCCATATTTTGGGTTTCCCAAACCCAAACCATGTCGCCGAGTTGGTCCTCTAACTCGTCGAGTAGGTCACTTAACTCGTGACCCAAAATCCGCTTCTACTCGTCAAGTCATCCCCCAGACTCGACGAGTTTCCTTTCTTTCCTTGGGGTTTTCCTTTCCTTTCTTGGCCTTCTAGATTTTGGGTGTTACAAAGAACTTATTAAGATGGACATGATAAAGCTTTCAATTACACTTACCCATATGTTCGAATAAGCCTTGAACTTTTTCTCGGGATGATTCTTCGTTCTAAATGTCCAAATCCAAGAAAGGCATCCACATCCATAAGGGTTTGCATCATCAAATATATTCTTTGTAGATCTTGAGTTGGGTATCAACGATTGAGAGGAAGTAGAAGTAGCCATTAAAAGAGATTGAACACAAACATCGTTCGTTTTTTCTCTATATTTTATAAAAGAGCTATTCTAATCTGTTTATTCCATGTCATTAAATTCAATGTCATACCATTCGCCAACTAATAGTATACCTAATGAATCCGGTTGCCTCTAATGAGAATTGAACAAAAGCATAAGTTTGTTGAGTTGCTTTGAACAGATCAAATATGATTGAATTTTTTGAACGATCTCGAAACTTCGTTGGTGTTACAAGTTGTTTTACCAATATTTAATTACACGTTATAAGTCATCATTCGTTGACTTTCATTAGCCAGTTGACCTTAATGAGTATTAAACAAAAATGTAAGTTTGGTTTTTTTATACAAAAGATTAAGTTCGTTGGTTTTCTTATACAGAGAAAACATAATTACAATTTTTTGAACGGTTTGAAAATTTCATTGGATTGACTTATAAGTTATTTTCCTACTTATATTTCTTGACATTATGTTTTCAATTATTCTCTTTTAAGCCCCATTAATATGGTACCATTTTTCTTTATGACATCTTTTGCTAAGATTACATATATGTCCATTCGTATGTAAATAAATAATTTAGATCCTCAAAATGTTTTTTCAATTAAATAATAGTTTTGTTTGTTAATTAGCTATAACTTTTTTTTTTTTAATTATTTTTATTAAATATATGGTTTTGGGATGGAAGGTATGATAGGGATAACCATTTCATCTTTAATTTACGTATTTTTATTTTTATTTTTTAATTTTTTTTTTTAAATAGAGAAGTTAAAGATGAATACTACCACCTAGTATCCTTGTTAAAGAAAAAGGTCCACCACCACCTATAAACACTTGCACGGCCAACATTCGCTCCAAAGTCAATGCATTTTATCTTCTCCGATTTGTTATTGTTTATGATTGTGGACCATGTTCCGGTGAGGTCGTGGTGCCAAAATGATGGGTCTCATCTATAGTGCATTCAAGGAATAAATTAATCTTTACCTTTTAGATTGAAATTGGATATGATATAAAAGAAATATAGACATTTTTTGTGGTTGAATTCCAAAAAGTAGACACAAAAAATCGAATTTCTGGGTATAGATATGGATTCCGCGGATGTGAGCTCTAAGGGCAACAAAAAGTCTTCGTCGTATGTGGTCTTTTCAGAGTGTTTTATTGTTAAGTATAGTCATGATTTTTTCCATGAATCTGTCTATTCAGCAAATAAATAGCAGTTATGTCTATCAATATGTATGGTCTTGGATTATCAATAATGATTTTTCTTTAGAATTCGGATACTTGATCAACCCGCAATCCACTGTAGTTCTGCAGAATGACAAAATCGTAATTAAATCAGATGTTAAAAAAACTTGATGAACAGTTCAGCGGAGGTGCCTCCACAGACCTTGTTAGCAGCCCGCGGAACTGTTCATCGAGGTTTTTTTTTTTTTTTTAATTTTATTTTATAAATACCCGTATTAAGATCTGAGAATTATAATGAGATATCTTATTAAGATCGAAGGATTATTCCCTCTTTTAGTCCCAATAAGTCAACATATATTATTATTATTATTTTTTCTTTGTAGAAATTATAAAACTGATTAATATAATGAGGAAGTTTATCGCTTATTGATATTGGATGATAATAATGAGATTATTCCATCTTTTGGTATACTGAGTAGGATTGTATTAATAATAACCAATACGATTAATCAGGGGTATTAACGCGAAAAAAAAACATCGATGAACAGTTCCGCGGAGCTGCTAACGAGGTCCGCGGAGGCATTTCCGCGGAACTGTTCATCACATTTTAAAAAAAAAAAAAACTTTAACCCCTGATTTATTTACGATTTTCCCATTCCGCATACCTACAGTGGATTACGCGGAGCCCTCCGAACACATCTCCGCAGAATCCATGTCTATACCCGAAAGATTTATTTTTTGTCTATTTTTTGAAATTCAACCACAAAAATGTCTATAGCCCTTATTATATATGTATACTAATTCCGTCTCTGATTGGTTGTAAATTATTTATTTTTTTTTTCTAATTTTTATTTGCTGCCTCTAATTTTCTTTGGCTTGATTTGAGATGGTGGTTGCTAGATAATACGTGTCCAACTCTTCTTCTCCATTGTTTTCTTCTCCAATAAAATGCCTACAAGTATCGTCCCCTTTAATGCTCTCCACCGTTTTCATTCTTACACCCTTCCAATTTCTTCCTTTCTACAGCTCCATCTCTTTCTTCCTGCCACGCTTTTCTGTGGAAAGCTGATGTTTGAGTTTTATTATGTTGTTGGTGATTGAACTTGTATTCTCTTCCTAAAACTTAGAGAAAACATGAAAAGGTGGGGGTATGAACTCACCTTGATTGATTTCAGTAGATGGATGATGAAGAAAAGGAGTTTCCAAGTCAATAACACTTGGGAGATACTTGAGGATTTGAAGATCTAGTAACAATTATGATGATATTTGTGTAAGGAATCCATGATTTGAGTGAAAGGATGCAAGATAATCAAGTTCAGGATGAAGTTACTTACCAAAATTGGAGGAGAGTGCTCAAGAACAGCCTTCAAATTCAACTTTAGAGAGAGAAAGTGAGAGAGAGAGAATAGGTTTGCTTCTTGGTGAAAGTGAGAGGAATGTGGGAGGGATGGTAAGGATTTCCAGCCCTTGATCACTATCATATGCTGAAGAAAGAGGGTGGAAGGACAAATAGTTGACTAGGTAGGGATGAATAGTGACTGAGTATGGTCATGGAGTGGGTGTGGAGGATTGCTTGTGTTATAACTTAAAGGTAAAGTCAACACTCCACCTTAATATCTTACCCACTAGATATTATTCTTAGACTAAGATTTCACTTAAAATGTATTTAAATTATGAATATTCAGGGTCTTATATGTCAAAATATGAGTTTGGGTGAAAATCCCACGTCAAAATCATGAAAAACAGGCTTAAAACGCGAAAGTGGTCGAAAACCGGGAAAAGATGCGAAATTTGCAAAAATTCACGTTCAGGACCGAAGGTTTGGTCCTTGGAAGCTTAGAACCGAAGGAATCTTGGTTGTTTCATGAGAACCTAAAGGAGGTTTCGGTCTGAGCAATCTCGCAGGCGAACACGGAGGAGGGACCGAAAGCACAGGTAGTGAAGCAAAGGCGAAGGCGAAAGGAGGTTTCGAGTTCGGTCTCGGATCCGTTCGGTTCGCTCGGATCTGTTCGGTTCTTCATGGTTTCGGTTTTGGTAGTTTCAGTCCTAGGGACTTCGGTTCTTAGGGTTTCGGTCTTTTGGGGCTTCGGACCTATAAGGTTGTTTTACCAATAATTACTCCGTTTTGAGCGGTTTTTGACCAGGTTAAGGGTCGGGATGCCCCGAATGATTATAAAAAGCTGTAAGAAGTTTTGAGAGAGATTTAGGAGAGATTTGGGAGACAGAGAGAGAGAGATAGATTGATAAAGATATATTGAGAGAGACTTTGTTTGTGACCTTTTTGGATGTTTAGCTTTACCACACAAGGTTTGTAAACCCCATTTAGCCTCATTATGAATGTTATAAGTCCCCGAAGGGTATGTAATAGTGTTTTTATCGAGTAGTTCCATCACTTACCCTGATTAGGTTATAAAATTTCTGAACACATGAAACTTTCAAGTGATTACTTTGTATTAACATAGAGAGTTGTACAACTTTAAACATAATGCAAACCCTAATATACTAGGGTTAGCTAAGTTGACCGGTTTGATTTGTTGAATTTATTTGACTTTGGATAAACAAAAATTTGACGAGTGTCACATAACTCATGCATTCTTGAGTACATACATCCAATGACAACTTGCTTGCACCCTCATATTGACCAAATCTTGGGCCAAAGTCTCGTATATCGAAACCATAAATTCCTATGACCCGTTCTTATGAAACCATATACCCTAATAGATCAACGACCCTCCACACATAATACCCACTTCTCCTCCACTTAGGGTTTGAACTACCTCCAACCGAAATTACAAACAAACCATACCTAGAGTCAGCCCAACCAGTTACATACCATCCCTAACTCTTGTAGGGTGTAACACCATGTAGTATAATCTTCTACATAAAGACCAAGAGAATTTGAAGAGATTCTAAATCCTAGGTAGTGACCTTAGAAACTTCCCAATCATAACTGCGTCTATCCTCAAGAATTTCATGTAGATGCCCAAGCAATAATTCCGATGGCCCTATCTTAGCACTAATTATCTATCTAGAAACAAGTGAGCCATCACACCCTCGTCCACAATTACACATTCATCGATTCATCGTGAGGATCATCCATAATAAAAGAGGCATCATTCTCATATTCAGGTCACATCAAAGACAATAAAGTTTGTCATTACCAATTCATTTCCATGCTTACCTGAAATAATTAACTAGCACCCGACCTCACTATATTTAAAGAGTGTATACCCTTGACCTCATCCCAAGGCAACCATACCCCAAGTATCCTCTTGTGCATTTCCACACTGCAAACTCTAGAAATATCATGTTTTTCTCTATTTCCTCCAAATTTGGAAAGCTAGAAGAATATAACTCCCATCAAAGATAGCGAAATCCCAATTTGTCTGCCAATCACTCAGCATCTGGCTGCAATCCTCGAGCTGATCATCATAACTGCTTCCTTCTTGAGGCGTATGACTTAAATGGCACTACCTCGAGCAACTATCTCGAGACCTTAAAATCAACTAACACATCTAGCTCTGAGTATTCAATCCCCGACTTACATGGCTACTTAGGTCCATACAATCACCAAGCATATCCTCATCTCGAACAACCATAACCAATAAATCAAATAAAATGGAGACACATTGCAATGAATCATGGTGCCAAACCATTTAATACCCCTAATCATCTTCTTATAATCCCCAAAAGTTTCCTTGATTCGAGTATGGATCTTGTTATTTTAGTAGTATGGGGCCAATACTATATTCCACACCTATCCATACTTTCCTCAAGAATCGTTTCGGATTCTCTAAGTAACTACTCATGTCCACTACCTCTCGCTCCAATCACATATACCCACTTTCAAATGAATATACACTGCTAGCTAGCACACCAATTCTTCTAAGATACTTGCTAGGCTCTCCTAGGATTTCCACCTCATCTAGCTATCAGTTGCTGAAGAACCGCTACTAATATAAGATAACTACTTCATAAATACAATTACATGAAACAAAACTTAAATAATCTTTCGAATAAAATACCCAAACCTACAATGGTTAGACTCAAACGAAAGTGACACAATAGGGACAAATCAATCATTCTATAATTATTTAACCTTTGCATCATGTAACTTAACATATTCACTTAATAGTTACTCACCATCAATATGGGTCCCATAAAGCACAAAGCAACCAACATTTGTGCAAAAAATTATTTAGGGAACAAAACATAAAAATGAATCCTCCAACGAACTTGCTTATTTGATGTTAGGAACTTCTCCCAACATTTCTAAACTCCATAGTCACTCCTTCTACGATCTCTTCTGAAAATGCTCTCACAAGCACATTCTAACAATCTTCCAAGGCCATCCTAGGATTCACTTCACACCACTCTCCACCATCAATAGCAAAAGAGAGTCACTCTAATATATTCTAACTTCCTCACGAATACAATTACATGCCACATACATTAGATAATTCTTCGACTGCAAGGTCTCACACTAAAACAGTTGGACTCAAACAAGAGTTGCGCAATAGAGTTAAATCTAACCTTCTAAAATTATCTAATCCCCACAACATGTAACTTAACGTATTCTCTTAATAGTTAGCCGATATTATTGGAGGTCCCTAATAGCACAAAGTAAGCAACATTTGAGCATCAAGTAATCTAAATTAGTGCCTCACTTAAATCAATACATTTTATAAACAATCTAAAATCCATACTAGATTGCAGTTCCAAAAGCTCAATCAATAGGCATATAAAGGCATCTCTCCTAGAATTCTATCATGAAAATCATGAGCAGATCCTTAACACTAGTTGAGCATGCAATTCTCATATACTCATACCAAGACAATAAGCATAATAGATCTACGGGTATTTTGGGAAATACTTTCTTGAGCTCAACTGATTACATGCATCACACCCCTTTTTCTTAGAAAACCTTTTTAGAAAATCGTTATCTTTTAAAAGATTTTAGAAATCCCTATTTTGAGTTCAGAAAGACCCAAGAGTGTGCCCGAATCCTACAAACCAGGGCTCTAATACCAAATTATAATGTCCTAAAATTTTAGAGTAAAAATTTCATTTTAAATAAGTCAAAACCATTCATTAATTATCCTAAAGGATGATAATAATAAAAGTATTCTCAATAAATCAGAGTAAAATCATAAACAATAAATGCATAATAAATCTCTAGAGGATGCATTGCGATCAACCTAGTCCTTCCTTTTGAAACCAGAAGTACATGAAAACATTTTAAACATAAACTGTAAGCATGAAACTTAGTGAGTTCCCCAAAATACCGTATACCATACATAAACATCAACTTAAGGCTATACCTTGTCTATTTCACCCATGAGTCTATTTCAACTCATATGTCAGATCAAGGCTATATTGGGTCTATTTCACCCATGATTCTATTTCAACTCATACATAAAGCAAACAGGCATACAAGCATACAACAAGAGTCAAAAAGACAACAAGCACATACTACCCTAGTATACTACAATTTAATGAGCAAACTCACCTCAATCTAGAGATAACCGAAGTACACATGCTACTGCTACTGAGCTCCTCACACTAAATACATTAAAATTACCCCAAATCAATATTTAAGACAATTTAAGACAATCTAGAGATAACCCAAGGCCCAAAAGTGCCTATTATGGCACCTTGGTGCGTAATCTAAGCTCATAACTATAATTGGTATAAACTTGAATTGATAGTAGTATAGTCCTTTTGGGTTTCCCTTAAACCTAACAATTAAGCAAGATGATTTTTGGAGAGAGACGTTGATTTATTATTTAATTAATAAATTAAAATAAATAATTTATTAATATATTATGAGAAATTTTTTTGGAGAGAGATGTTGATTTATTAGTTGATTTATTAGTCGGTTTAACTATTGAAATAAAATTCTATAACATCAAGTTACTGATGCGTTTACGTATCGTCAATGCACAATCGACTCGTAAAATACAACTCATATATCTCTGTTTTAAGATTATAAGATATTATTATCTTAGAATTACCCATGATAAATTCGATGAAGTAATTCTTTGAGCGTGGATTAATCCAATACTTAAATCCCCATTTCAAAGTACTCACTAACATTGTAGCAATACCATTGCTAAGTTTAAATCTCTTTAGACAATCCACAATTCAATTTATGATAGTATTATTTCACTACATACTTCCAAAAGTATGATTAACTATGGACTTTCAATAATCAAATTATTTGGGAAATTAAACATCCACTATGAAACACAATAATAAACAGTTGACAAAAGGTAGTAAACAAACTCATAAATATTTCTCTATTATGTAATCACCAAAAGTCAATGACATTTACTTTGTTAAAAGGTTAAAACTAACTATCTAACCACTAAAACTAATGTCATATCTTAGACTAATGCTCCTAGCATGCTAGACGTGCATGAACTTACTCAGACACTTTGTGAGGGGATCTGTAGGATTCTCTTCAGATGATACTCTCTTTACAACGAGATGACCTTATTCTACCCTATGTTTGATGAAATGGTATTTTCTATCGATATGTATTAATCTGCTGTGATCTCTTGGTTCCTTTGTCAAGGCAAATGATCCTTCATTATCTCAGGAAACTTCCATTGGCTCCTTGATGGCTAGCACAACACCAAGGTATCTGATGAAGTTCTTCAACAAAATTACCTCCTTTGATGCTTCGCTTGGTGCTATGTACTTTGATTCACATGGTGCTATGTACTTTGATTCGAATGTAGAATCAGCCATTGTCACTTTCTTGGAACTTTTCTAAGTAACTTCTCCTCCATTTAAGGTAAACATCCAACCAAATTGAGAATGGAAGTTGTCTTTGTCCATTTCAAAGCTAGTGTCACTATCCCTAGTTACTCTTAATGTATCACTACCACCAAGTACTAGGACCCAGTCCTTAGTCCTTCGCAGATACTTGAGAATATTCTTGATTGCTACCCAATAAGCGTTACCTAGATTTCCCTGATAACGACTAATCATGCTTAAAGCAAAGGACACATCATGGTGAGTACATGTCATAGAACACAATATAGATCCAACGACAAAAGCGTATGGAACTATACTTATTTCTGCTATCTTTGCATTAGTATTCGGACTCTGAGACTTACTTAGTTTGGTATTACTCTGAATGGATAGTTCTCCTTTCTTGGAATTTTCCATACTAAAAAATTTTAGTACCTTTCCCACGTATGTACTTCGACTAATTCCAATTATTCCATTACTCTTGTCTCTCAGAATCCTTATGCCTAGAATATAAGAAGTCTCTCCCAGATCCTTCATAGAAAAACAATTTCCAAGCCAAGACTTGACCTCTTGCAAAGTTGGAATGACATTTCCTATAAGAAGTATGTCATCAACATACAATAAAAGGAAGGTTAGTATACTCCAACTAGCTTTGACATATACACATGACTCATCTTCACTCCTAGAGAATCCAAATTCCTTAACCTTTTCATATAAGCAAATATTCCTTCTGTGAGAAGCTTGTTTCAATCCATAGATTGATTTCACAAGCTTACACACTCTATTTGGATACTTTGCATCTACAAAACCCTTTGCCTAACTCATTTAAACATCCTCAACTAACTTCCCATTAAGGAAAGCGGTTTTGACATTCATCTGCCAAATTTCATAGTCATGAAACGCAGCTATGATTAACATTACCCGAATAGATTTTATCTTAGCAACTAGTGAGAATGTCTCTTCATAGTTAACTCGTGGGGTTTTAGTAATGCCCTTCACAACTAATTGAGCCTTGAAGGTGTGTACCTTACCATCCATGTTGGTCTTCTTCTTGAAAATCCATTTTCACCCAACTGTCTTTCGACCTGGTACATTTTTAACCAAATTCCAAATCTGGTTGTCATACATGGACTTGATCTCACCGTCTATTGCTTTCTTCCTTGTAGTTAGAAGGTTCATCCAAATTTATCAGTGTACTATTACAGATAAATGTATCACCATCTGTAGCAATATGGAAACCATAAAATTCAGGTGGCATTGTAACTTATCTGGAATGCCTAAGAGGTAATGATTTGTCAATTGGTTCAAGTGGATTCTCTTCCTCTGGTTGATCCCTAGCATCTTCAGAGGTTCCTTCATCATTTGATTCTTGAATCTCTTCAAGATCAATGGTACTCCCATTGTCCTCTTTGCATATGAGCTATCTCTCGTGAAAGAATCCTCTTCGTGCTAAAGGACCATGTTCTCACTAGGTCTGTAGAACAACTATCAAAAAGACTTATGTAGGTATTCGATGAGAATGCATCTCTCACTATGAGGTTCAAGCTTGTTGTGAGTGTCTCGTCTAATTAAAGCTTCACAAACCCAAACTTTGATATGTGCTAATGAGGGAACCTTCCATATCCATATTTCGTGAGGTGTTTTGGCAACTTTGTTAGTTAAGACAAGATTAAGAATATGGGTGACAGTCTCTACGTCATACCCCTATAAAGTAATTGGAAGAGAAGCACGACTTATCTTGGAACGAACCATGTCCAACAGGGTTCGATTAAGCCTCTCAGCCACACCATTAAGGTATGGTGTCCTAGGAGGTGTCAATTGTGAAACTATTTCACATTCTTTGAGGTAGTCAAGGAACCTTATACTAAAATACTCATCGCCTCTATCAGATTTAAGCATATTTGTCTTCCTGTCCAATTGATTCTTGACTTCTTACTTAACCTCTTTGAACTTTTCAAATGATTCTGACTTATGCTTAATTAAGTAGATATAACCATATCTACTAGAATCATCCGTAAAAGTCACATAGAATCGATTTGCATCTCTTGTTGATGATCGGAAGGGACTACAAGAATGTTTTGTCTATACCATTCGACGAGTCAATTTGAAATACACTATTGCCTATAGGGGTGTGCATGGGTCGGTTTGGGTCGGTTTTGGACTCAAACCCAACCCAACCCATAAATGGTCGGTTTCTGGTTTTTAGAACCCAATAGGATCGGTTTCTGGTCGGTTCGGTTTCTTGGGTTCTGAGGTCGGTTTGGGCGGTTTTTCGGTTTCTTGGGTTCAACCCATACACTCACGGGTTCTGGGTTTAAACCCATGGGTTTAAGGTTTTAACCCATTTTCCATAAATGAAGCAACAAGTTAGATACTTCAAAAAATAACAAATTTAAGTTAAGTACTTCAAAAAACATGACTCTTACACAAATAGTCAATTACAAGTTACAACTAAAGCCCGAAATAGTGTATTACAACTAAAACACAATCAAGTATGGGTGGTTTCTTGGGTTGGATGGGTCGGTTTCTTGGGGCAGTTTGTCGGTTTTAAGTATGGGTCGGTTTCTTGGGTTGGATGGGTCGGTTTCTGGTTAGAAACTGAACCCGAACCCGATTTTTCGGTTTCTAAAAATATCAAACCCAAACCGTCGGTTTTGCTTCGGTTTCGGTTTTTTCGGTTTCGGTTTTGTCGGTTTTAGTCGGTTTCTCGGTTTTTTGGTTTGGGTTTGCTCACCCCTAATTGCCTAAATTGTCTACACAAATCACATTTTCATACACACCATCATATGGTAAAGCTTTAAAATAAATAAAAACACCATTTTTATAAACATAAATTAAACCATTCAAATTATTAAAAGCATATCTAAAACCTAGTCTGATCAATGCATGAAAAGAAATAGTGTTTTGTGTCAAATCTGATGAGTAGCAATAATTATCAAATCTAAACTAACTGCATCCCTATGCACTAGACTATAAACTCCAATCTTGGTGATAGATGAAGATCGTCTATTCCCCATGATCATGTTTATTCTACCATGCTCCATGTCCTCACTTCTTCTTAGCCCCTGCAAATCAGAACAAATTTGAATTCCACATCTTGTATGAAGGACCCAAGAACGAGAACAAGATGAGTTTTTAGATAAGATAATGTAAATACCTGAAGAAGTTGGCTTCACCTTGCCATCTTTAATATCTTAAAGATACTTTGGGCAACTTCGTTTCTAATGCCCATTATCCTTGTAGTAGAATCAAGTGGCCTTCTTGGGATCAGAGATAGGAGGAGCATCAAAACTGGATTTACCTTTAGGTCCACTGCTTGACATCCCAACTTGAGGCTTTCCCATCAAGTTTTCCTTGGGAGGACCTTTCCTCTTTTTCCCTATCCCTTGACCTATGGCTGAAACTAAAGTAGCAGCATGAGTGGAGGCAATACTCTTTCCATTCATTCTATCTTCAGCAGTTCGCAGGAGGTTCTGTAATTAAGACAAAGTTGTCTCATTGATGTTCAAATAATAGGTCAAAATGAAATGATCATAAAATTTGGCAAGGAGTGCAAGATTATGTCAATATCCAACTCCTTATCAAAATTCACATTTAGCTTAATGAGACGATCCATGTATCGTTGCATGTTTTGCATGTAGCTGATAACAGAATCTCTATCTTTCATCTTGCTTGACATGAGGTAATTTACCACTACGTACTTTTCTTGATGAGCTCACTTATGGTACTTTTCCATAAGGTCCTGTTTCATCTCTTATGGACATTAATACTCATAGAATCTTTACAATTCATGAGTCATGGTTGCTACCATGATACAAGAAACTTTTGTTGCATGATTTTAGTGTTTCTTGTATTCATCTAGTTCTTCAAGAGTGGCCTTCCCTTGGTCTATCTTAATAAGTTCTTTCTCAACGACATACTCTTTGTCTTAAAAATGAAGGTCCATCTTGATGTTGCGCATCCAATCATTGTAGTTGGTGCTATCGAATGTCACCCTTGAGTAGATGTTAAGCAAAGAGAATTTTCATTAGAGGAGGAGGAGGAACCAGAAGCATTAGTTGGAGTAGACATCTGTAAAAATAAGGTAGTTTTAGAGAGATAAGAATGAACCTTAATATTACAACCCAAAATGAAATATTAAGGGTAGGATCCAACTAAATAAGTCACAAATTAGAAAAGGGATGTCGTAATCTAGTTGTAAATTATGTAAGGGTAGGTATATGACGATTTACCAATTCCACCATAAGAAACAAAGTTTTAAAGACAATTAAGGTTTGATGAAATTCCTAAATCTTTTGAGATTCATTGAAACTACTTAATGACATGTTTAATCTTAGATTATGCTCTTCTATTTGTGTCTGGGATACCAAGGATAAAAAATAAGATGTGAATAACCATGCACATTAGCTTGGCACTCTCAATGTTATTTATCATCTCAATTTAATGTACCGGTTAGCCACACGAGCTCCGTTAATAAATGATGATTTTCAAGACACCCATTACCATTCTTTGTTAGTCTTCAATTCGTGTTTTAGTTAACTACACATGCTCCACTAACGACTTATAAAGTGTAATGTGCAATTTCATGGGTTAGCCTACAAATTCACATTTTTCCTAAAGTAACTAAGATTAGGATTTTAAATAAAAGATTAGTTACTTGTAATAGCATTATACTTTTAATGAGGTATAGATGTCCTATCAAACCCTATCGGCTAATGACCCTCCACTAATCAAGGAAGCGGTGGGTGAGAGTTGACACCCATTCAATTACCATTTTATAGGCAGTTTCCTTATACCCCCTTATAGTCTAGCTTCGTGAATGAGGCGTATTAGCAGTTTGACTGACTTAGTCTTATACGTATAGCAATAATTACAATATTAATTTTACATATAGTACAAGGTGTATTTTAAAACTTTTCAAAATACTAGGTTTATATTTAAATTTCAAAAATTAAACAATTACTTTAAATTTAAAAATTAAACCAAATGATTAATAACTATCTATTAATATCATACTAAATCAAATAAGGATTATCCAATTAAATTAATCAATGGATTTAATTCTAATCCAAATACCCCTCAATTTTTGAAAATAGGTACAGGAGTGATCTAATTTTAATTATCCATTTATTAATCACTACTAGAAAATAGACCTTTAATGACGCGCAAACAATGACACTCTCTGATAGACGATGCGCATTTGTACGTGCCCTAAAAAATAATGTCAGCTTTGCAAAATTTGAAGGATAGAGGGCGCGCATTTGTGCGTGCCCTAAAATTAGTGTAAGAAAAGAAAAAAAAAAGAAATGCGGAGGGCGCCTTTCATAAAGTGTGCGTCCTCTAAATGTGTCGCTTTATATTTTTTCCTAAACGCGCGTTTTTAAAGGGGGAAAATGAAATCGTCTGAAATTCTAAAATTTTGAAGAACCCCGCTTCTACCCTCTCTCCTCAGTATCTCTCTTTTCATTCACTCCTTCCTTCTCTCTGTAAACCCTAAGCCATCGCCACTGCCACCGCCATTGAGCCTTAAAAACTCAATCCACACTAGAATCCTACAATAGAACCCTAATAATCCTTTTGAATCAACACATCCTTTTGAATCGGCTCGTCTTCCTTTACCTCTGTACTCTCTCTCTCTCTCTCTCTCTCTCTCTCTCTCTCTAAGCCCTAAGCTGCCACCACCAACATCGAACCTGATAAGCTTTAAGAGTTTGGAGTGCATCTAGAAACCTAAGCACACACTTCCTCCATCTCAAGATACCAGTTCAAGATCGAAACACCAATCCCTATATCCCCACTCAGATCCCACGCACCGCTGCCCCTAACCTTCTCCTTCAAAACGAAAGAAACGCTCGATGATTCTTCCTCTACCGGTGGTCCCACCTCCGAATCACTCGAGACTGAAATTTTTGAGGACCGACTCTCGCAGGTACGTTTCTGTAATCAGAGTGGCAAAGGGAAGAAAGTCGACCCATGGAAGAGCATGAAGTCTGGGAAGAAATCTGGTGGGAGTTCAGGATCTAGGGAAAACATATACCTCCCACTGGTGCCTTCGAAGGATCCGAATTCAGGTTGAGTTTGGAGTGCGTCTAATGAAATCTGATCATCGACGATGCAATAACGGTTCTCTCTCACACTCGAACCCTAGATATCGCTTCCTACCCTCCTTCATCTCTATTCTCTAAGACAAAGGATTCCAATAAGAAGGATGTGGGTTGATTTGCGCTGGAGATGGCGCTCCTGGAGATGAGCTGCTTCCTCCTCCAATAAGAAGTATGTGGGAGTGATTCTTAATGTATATTGACGTTATCATCTTCACTCTAATTCTCATCTTTTGCATTCCGATTTTATTTAGCCTCTCAAAATCGATCTCAAGGTCGATTTTGCATGTATTTTGACTTTAATCAATTCACTTTGACATTTGACTTTAATCTATTTTGACTTTAATCAAGGTCACTTTAGTTTGATTATGTGATACTGGTTTATTTATTTATTAAGCAATTCGCTTTCATATTTGGAAATTCAGGGGGTTTGACTCTTTATAGTTTAAAGGAGGCAAGAACCTGTACTAAGGTTCAAATTTAAGGATTTACAGAATTGTGAAGGGGAGAAGTCGATTCACAGACTAGGCAGCGAGACCAACATTTGCACTGGTTCTTTTGGTATTGTTCATTGTGTTGATTGGAATGGCTCTGTAAGTAATACACCTTTTTCCTTTTATTATTATATATGTAACGAGGGTATTTTGGTCTTTTCATTTAAAACTTTACAAACTCCATTACTTTCCAGGATGTTGCAGTGACAATTCTTTTAGAGCAAGATTTTCATATAGAGAATCTCTATGAAAAAACAAGAAGGAAGGTGAAGCGACAGCTGTCTCCTTATCCATTTCCAGGCCTTCATCAAGTTATAATAATAGGATGCAACAAGCAATTGGACCTCAAAAAGGTATCAAGACACTGATACCTTAACTTTTAAATGAATGCTTTTATTAGAAGTGAAACAGTATAACTTAATGATAAACTTGTTTGTGATTTCCTACGGTTGGTCCTAGCATGGAATGGAAACCGAAACCAATTTCTCAAAGTCAAAGGTCAATTAAGGTGCATGTGGTTGTGGTTCCAGTTGAAGCTCATACTCCAACAATAGTTTCTTCTACATCCTCCACTAATCTTGATTCATAGGAGGATGAACTTGAGAAGAAGCTGAAGGAGTCCCACATTTCAGATGATAAACATGTCATTATCCCAAATCACCTTCATGTTCCCGAAGCCGAAAAACTCGGCTTCTGTTTTGGGAGTTTTGATGTCATTTTTGGTTTTAATAAAACCCCCTCAAACTCAATGGTCCCGTGGCTGTGACCATGAGTGAAAAGACGTCTGAAGCATCTGAGGAGGGTGATGAAACTAAAGAGGATCAAATGCAATCCAGGTTTCTGTTACTTAGGTTGTATTTCATATTGGAGTAGACAACATTTTCTGATAAATGTATGCACTTTAGTGGTTCAGAAATGAAAATGTTGTTGGAGAGGAGGATCATCTTGAACACCCTACCACATCTTCATCTAATGTACCCAAGAATTTACCAACAGAAGGTGACATGTCATTGAATGCGGGACCCGAGTGCAGAGAGTCGAAGCAAGAAACTTCTTCTTCTTCTTCTTCTTCTTCTTCTTCACTCCCTACTCCAAGTCATCAATACCCAGCTGTTCATACATCACCAAATCCAAACTTCAGTTTTGGGTTCATGCCACCAATGATTGGAAGCCAAGTTACATCTTTTGAAAACACCAAGTCTCAGGCACACGATGCTTCTCATGTCCCAAGCTTTGTAGTAAGACCCTACCACCCTTATTTATTTATTTATTTATTTATTTATAATCCATTAATTAATTAATTAAAAAAGAAAATGATTTTTTTGAGAAAATTATTTACAGGTTCAGCAACCGTTTGATCCAGCAAGCTATTATGCTCACTTTTATCGTGAGAGTGATGGGCGCATGTCACCTTTCCACTCAACCACAAAGAACAATTGAAATGTTCAACAACCTTCTCACTCTTCTCAAGAGGTTTGTTTCTTAAATGCCAACAAATTTAACCATATATATATGCCTTTATTTACTAATTAATTGAAACCACAGGTCGGGAACTCGCTAATGCTATCCACCACCAGTCCAACACCAACAACCGCCACACAAACCCCCGGAGTCATGCAAAGCTCCATATCCGTCACTCAACAACCATTACCTGTTTTCCGGCAGTCACCAGGGGTTCATCTACCTCATTACCCTCCAAATTACATCCCATACGGTCCATATTTCTCCCCATTTTATGTCCCTCCACCACCTGCTATCCATCAGTTTTTAAGCAACGAGATTCCCACAACAACCACAACAAGGCGGCGGAGGCATGTATCCAGCAGCACCACCACTAGTGGTTGCCACCTCTAATTCTAAATACCCGCTTCCACAATATAAGCCAGGAAGCAATACAGGGAATATTGGAATGGCGGGAAGCTATGGACCGTATGCTTCAGCAGCCCATGCTGGTTATAACCAAGTAATTGATTTAACTTTTACATTATGAAGTGCAGATTATAGTAGGATCATCAATTAACAGTTTTTCTTATCTATTACAAGGTATAACAGAGAATGCAATTTAATCACGACAATGTTAGGCCAGTACAGGTATTCTTGCTTACCATATGTTGTTTATCCGTAACTCTATGCAGTTAATTTATACCCTTCTTATTTACATGGTAGTTGCAATCTGTGGAAGTGCTCCCTAAAAAGGCTGTTAATATCTTGAAGGGAAATAGGTAGGCCTCAAAGGATAAATTTTTTCTTTATTTTGACAATTCAAAGTTTTTATTTTTCTTTATGTTTCCTGAACATGGTTTTGATTTTGTGATAAATGGATCTTTCGGGGGTTCTTTCTGAATTAACCAAGGAGTCCAACATTGACAAGTTTCTAGGGGTATTATTGGAATCACTCGTGGAGTACAGTCATGATGATGATTCGTGCCTTAAAGTGTTGCTTTCCATGATAAAAGTCGTTCCTGTTAATGTTTTAATTGGTCGTTTAGTTACAAAACTTCTTTCAACATGCAATTGACAAGTTAATAAATCATATGTATTTCTTGTTAATTTACAGGATTTCTTGAAATACAACGAATCATCTCTAATGAAGCTGCCTTGTAAGATATTTGATCCCATTCCACTTGGTGAAGCTGCTGTTGTTGGGAGGATGAAGGATGCAGATTCAGTATCAATGCCTGAAGGTTCATCTTTATATGATTTGGTTCAAACGAGAATCACTACCACACATGCTTCTGTTGGAGTGGTGGTTCGCTTGAGGGAAGAGTTGTCTCTTGTAAAAGATAAACCTGCTCATTTTGCAATTGACCAAGTGAGTTGACTTTTTCTCTTTCTCTTTGCAAGTTTCATATTACTGTTATTTCTAACCATATATATATATATATATATATATATATATATATATATATATATATATATATATATAGAGAGAGAGAGAGAACAAAAGTTCAATGCTATAATTGACAAAAACTTAAAGTACACTGCTATGAAAGGATAATGCTATATTCCGCAAAACATCATTTATTTGTTACTTTTTTTATGTGTGTGCATGTGTGTTGCTGTTTGTGTATAACAGAAAAAAAACACCTTAACATACACACACGTATTTATAACTCATAAACATTATAAAAAATGACCTTTATAAAAAAGAATTGAAACAGGGATTACCATTGTTGATAGCTTTACGGGTTCTTATGGGTGGTGTTAGATGGAATTGTGATGATATACTCTCTAGTTCATAGGATCAAGAATTGTCATTGTTGATAGCTTTACAGGTAATATTTACAATTTGTATGAGGGTATTCTTGTCATTTTGATTGTCATTGTTTAAACACACAACGAAAATTGGAAAGCGAATGAAAATGACAAGTGATTTTGTGTTGTGTTTACAGGGTTGATGAAAGCGAATAGCTCTCGAGTTAGAAGTGGAAAAGAAAGCTCAAGCCGAAAGAGATAAGATGCTGAAAATGCAAGTGTTGTATTCTTCATTTCAATTGTTAGTATGAAACATAGAGTATATTAGATGAATGCAAATTTATATATTGTAAGAAATAGAATTGTATGACATTAAAGTTTATTCAATGGATTGTATTTTTTTGTATATGGTATTTTATTTCTATTATGACACATTAAATGCAAATTTAATTTAAAATTTAATAAATATATAAATATATATATTTTTAAATATTTAAATTTACGATACGCAAAAATGTGTGTTATCTTCATTTATGACATGGCCTTTGTTGACAGGGGCTTTCTTGATACGCATTGCGTGTCATTAACACGCGCGTCGTAAGGTTACGACACGCGAATGCGTGTCGTCTTCCTTTATGACAGGGCCTTCCTTGATACGCATTGCGTGTCGTAAACGCGCGTCGTAATTGCGCGTCGTCTCTCTTTATGACAGGGCCTTCCTTGACGCGCATTTGCACGTCGTCTGAGCCTTTTACGACGCGCAATGAGCGTCGTAAAAGGCTGTTTTTCTAGTAGTGAATGCAAGTAATAAGATAATTACCAAAACTAAATATCCATATCACCTACCAATTTCGAAAATAGCATGGGGAGGAAGGTAAGGATTTCAAATCCTTATCTTAATTTCTAAATCTTGGGGAGGAGGGTAAGGGTTTCATAACCCTTGCCCTAATTTTGAAACTTAGGGGGAAAGAAAACCCTAATTTTAAAATTTGTGACCTCTTAGGGTTTAATTGCCACAAAGCCTAATTTTGATCAAATTTAACAATTATAACAATTTAATTGATAACAAACCAAATGCTCCGATTCCATTGATGGGTTTTATGTATAACAAACTTAAACTCTTAAGTGCGCATGCTTCCTAAAACAAGATATATGTTTTCACTATTGAACCTATAACTATGAACATCAAATTAAGATTCCTAGGAACCCTAGGTTATTTTAGAAAATCATATAAAAAGGTTTAGGATTACATATCTTATTTTTATTATTGAAAATAATAATGATACTTGTGTTGTTGAAGCTTTGGAAGCAACGACCACAAGCGTCGTGCGTCTAATGGTTCATACCCAGGCTAGAAAGAAGGATATTAAGGAGAGAGGAGGGAGGATGTGAGAATTTCGGCCAACCCAAGAGGAAGAATAGATGATCAAAAATGAAAGGTATAGGGGTCTTTATATAGTGCAACAAGGAAACCCAAGATAACCCTAATTTGGATTAAATATTATTAATTCAAATTTGGTAATTATCTTCTTCCCAATTATTCACATGGGATATTCTAGAAACCCTAGATTATATCTATACTAGGAAGGTTTTAGAGCCTTTTGTTCAACTATTGAATAACTTTACTTTAGATTCTACACTTTTAATTAATTCTTTTAATCCCAAAATGAATTCCAATTAATTTATGATTAAATATTAATTTAATATTGCTATTTATAATTATTATATAATTCTTATAATATTAATAAATTATTAATTTCAATTTATTAATCAAGTAATAAATCAACTTCTCTCTCCAAATATCATCCTGTCCTATTTCTAGGTTTAAAGGTAACCCAAAAGGGCTATGCTACCTTAAATTCAAGTTTATACTAATTATAGTTATGGGATTAGACACCTAATACAATAGTTTTCGCTCTAAATATTTGGCTTCATTACTTGTATGGGATATGTTGCATCATCTACATATGATCATAAGATTTTAAGGTATTTAATGGATCAGCCAAATCTTAACATAAGGAGGTGCAGGTGGCTCAATATGTTAAAGGATTATGACTGTGAGATCCTTTATCACCGAAGGAAGGCCAACGTGGTGGACATTGTTGTTAGACACAAGGCAGCTAGTACCCCTATTAGGGAAGTATGTTTGAGGATAACTATGATTACCCCACTTTCAGAGCAAATCTGAGAGGCTCACGTGGAGGCTATGAAAGATGAACACCGAAAGAGTGAGTGTATAATGGGTCAGGTGTCCTCTTTTGATAATGATATTTGGGGATTATTGATCCTTCATCAGAGAGATTGGGTTCCTTATTTTGCGGGTATGTGGTAGATTTTGATGGAGGAGGCGCACAAGTCGAAGTTTTCTATTCATACGGATGCAACAAAGATGTATAGATACCTCTGGCTTAATTATTGGTGGCCCTGCATGAAGCGGGACATGACCTGATATGTGGAGAGGTGCTTTAATTTTAGAAAAGTCACGGATAAGCATCAACATCCTCATGGAAAATTGAAGTCGTTGGTTATTCTCATTTCAAAATGGCAAGAGATTACGGTGGATTTATCACAAAGCTACCGCAGACCATGCAAGGGGTAGATACGATTTGGGTCATCATGGCTTGATCGACAAAGAGTGTGCATTTCATTTCTATTCAGAAGAGTGTCTCTATGGAGAAGTTGGTGGATGTCTACATCCGGGAGGTTGTGGCATGGCATGGGGTCCTAATCTTAGTAGATTGTGATCGGGATGTTGTTTTCACTTCGAGATTCTGGAAGAGATTTCATGAGGAGTTGGGTATGCAATTGCACTTTAACACGGCTTTTCATCCACGAAATCAAGGTTAGAGTGAGTGGACTGTCCAGACCATGGAGGATATGTTTCAGGCATGTGTGTTGGATTTTGGCAGTAGCTAGGATACATATCTCCCTTTGGATTGGACACAAAAGAGTTTTGCTGATAGGCACCAATCGGATTTGGAGTTTCAGGTTGGGGACATGGTACTTCTGGAGGCGTCTCCTTGGAAAGGTGACATCCGGTTCAGGAAGTGGGGAAAGTTGGGGCCCATATATATATATTGATTCTTTCAGGGTTATTGCTTGAGTGGGCAGGGTTACTTATCGTTTGGAATTACACGTGGAACAATAACGCCAGTATTGATCGACCACGTTTCAAGATGCTTTATGGGAGGAAGTATTAATCCATATTTACTAGATCAAGGTTAGTCAGCAAGTAATGGGTAGCACGGAGGTGGTGCTCTGGACACAAGGCTGACATAAGAGTTATGTTGATTGACGCCAATCAAATATGGAGTTTCAGGTTGGGGACATGGTACTCCTGAAGGTCGCGCCTTGGAAAGATGGCATCCGATTAAGGAAGCAGGGAAAGTTGGGCCCCAAATATATTGATTCTTTCAGGGTTATTGCTCGAGTGGTCATGGTTGGTTATTGTTGGGAATTACCCACGGAGGTCAGTTAGATTCACAACACTTTTCATGTTTCTCAGCTATGGAAGTTCTTGGTCAATGATTCCGTAGTGGTGTCGTTGGACGATATTCAGGTGGACGAGCGCCTAAACTACATAGAGAGACCGATTACGATCCTCGATAAGAAGACAATGACTCTAAGAAACAAGGAAGTAGGTTTAATGAAGGTGTATTGGCAGCACCTAAATGGCTCAAAGTGGACAAAGGAGCCAGAGGAGGATATAAGAGAACACTATCTAGAGTTGTTTGAGCAGGCGGACTTCGAGGAAGAAGTTTGATTCGAGTGGGGGAGAATTGTAATGTTCGTGTTCCAGGTATTTTTATATACAGTCTAAATAAATGAAAAGTTTGCAAGTTAGTCCCTACATTAGGCATACGTGATAGGTATGTTGGGAATAGGTCATCAAAATGGTCGCTAGATTCCTTGAGTACGCTAGGTATATGTGCTTGGTACGTTGGACGTACTCATGCAGGTGTTAAACCCTAATTTTTGGGTTTTGGATCCTATTTATATACCTTAATACATGTATCATCATCAGCCTCCACTATCCCAAAGCATCATTTTGAAAGCCTAGCCCCATTTGTGAAATTCTTGAACCATTTGAGTTATTTGGTGTGTTTCGGTGCATACTGAAGAAGAACAAGGATCTCATTGGAGAAGTGTTGGGTTGGAGATTGTAGATCCAGACTTAGTTCTTCATTTAGCATCTTTTGGAGGTATAAAGGTTCAAACTTTATATATCTTTGGTGTAGATTGAGTTTTGACTCATATTATGGCATATCTTGGTCCCATTGCTTGGATCTTCTTAATATAAGTTACTCCAGAACCTGTGAGCAACATTTCTAGCCATCTCTAAGTTTGATAATTCATAAAAATTGAATCTTGGGGGTTGTCTTCCACCAATGGATGAGTTGTTGATCTTTTTATGAAATTTTGGACCTAGAGTTTAGTGTTGGGTCCTATTAAGCCAGGAAAAAGCATAAAGTTACGAACCTTATCAGTTAAGACCTTTTTAATAGTTACATATGTGATTGGGACATTTTGTCTTAAATCATTAAGGACTTAAAGTATAGTTTTGGGCAACAGAGGAGTATGGTGGGTGTACCTCCCAAATACACAAGGTGTAACAGACTTTTCCCGAATTCCCTTTTTTCGAAGCCCAGTACGTTAGGCGTAATGGGTGATACATAGGGAATACTCATTAGAAGGCTACTTTGCCATTTTTTGTCCTTGGGTAGTTATGGTTTGGGCTATGGTTAGATTGGCGAAGTAAGGGAAGGGTAAAATGGTATTTTTCCCTTAATAAGATAGAATATGATTTTGGACCATTAAATAGGGGTTATTTCCCTGATTATTAATTAGGGATGCCTCTCAAATATGTTCAGTGTGAGGAGCCACGGTAGTATTAGCCCGAGAGTGTGATTTGTTAATGATCAGATTGAAGTGAGTCTCCTCACTTTGTTTGTGGGTCAAAGGCACTAATGTTGGCCTACTGTATTAGTGATATTCGTGACACTTACTGATATGCTTGTATGTCTTTGATGTCTTTATACTTTTGCTAGTATGACTGTTTGCTTAGCTATAGGGGCGAAATAGACCTCTACAGGTTGAAAGATAACGAAGGAGTCGAAGGGACTCAAACAATCGAAAGGGACCCATGGCGTCGTAAGGGACTCAGAGGGTCAAAAGGGATTCAGTGGTGAAATAGACTCGTTATATTTTTATGTATGTCTGATGTATGGCATGTGGTACTTTGGGGAAACTTACTAAGCTTTATGCTTACGGTTTATGTTTAAATTTTTTCAGGTACTTCTATTTGAATAAGGATGGGCCCAAGATGATCGCATCGCATCCACTTATGTTTGACAATTTATGATTTTCGGATTGTAGAACATTCCATGAACCGGCTAAATCTCCGACTTATAACATATATATTTATAGAACATTCCATGAACCGGCTAAATCTCTGACTTAGAACACATATATTTAACTATAACTAAAATTTTGGTGTCAATATTTTTTTGATCCATAAGGTAGTACTGGACTCACAATATTATTTTCACTTTAGATCGTAACAACAAATTCACATTCTATTTTCACTTTATATTTTATAAAAAGTATACTGTGAAATCTATTGCAAAATTCATAACTTCTTCATACGAGTGTCATTCTCGACATTCTTTACATATAAGGACTCGCATTTACAAGGACATCAACTTTCATTTACATCATTTTGGATAACGATTAATTTATTTTGTTTTTAATTTTACAGCCAATACAGACGACTATGTCGAACTTGCAACTTCGAAAAATCATAACTTCTTCATATGACGTCAGGTTTTGGCATTCTATATAATCATGAGTTTATAATTGTGATTGTTACAAATTTTGAATAGATTATTTATTCAAATTAATCCTTTTATTATAAATGTCCTTTAACATCATTCGTTAAATTTATAATAATATTCTATACAAATATTATATATCCACTATATTTGTCTATATATCATGTACACAATAAATAAATATGTTTATATAAACCGTATTGTGTACTTACTTATTTACTTGCAATAATCCTATTTGAGGATTTTAATTATTCAAAAAATAATCATAACTCTAATACCTTTAACGTGTAACCCGAATATACGGGCGTTACAATCCTCAATCAATTTGGCTGATTTTTTCCCCAAAATCACAAACTTAGTGAATGTATGTTGTCCTCACCACTCACTTTCAGCTTCCCAGGTAAGAATTATCTCTGTACTGTGCTCTCACAATACTAAATCAACCAAGTCCCTTTTCTTGTTCTCAAAATAATATTTTTTAGTTCCCTTATGATAGCTTATCAGCCTCTCGAGCTAACTCTATTAAACATCAACCATGCCATTCGCGACATTCTTTACATCTAAGGACTCGCGTTTACAAGGACATCAACTTTGATTTACATCATTTTGGATAACAAGTAATTTCTTTTTTGTTTTTAATTTTACAGCCAAGACAGACGACTATGTGGAACATGCAACTTCGAAAAATCATAACTTCTTCATATGACGTCAGATTTTAGCATTCTTTATAATCATGAGTTCATAATTACGATTATTACAAATTTTGAATAGATTATTTATTCAAATTGATCCTTTTATTATAAATGTCCTTTAACATAATTCGTTAAATTTGTAATAAGATTCTATACAAATATTATATATCCATTATATTTGTCTATATAACATGTACACAATAAATAAATATATTTCTATAACCCGTATTAGGTACTTACTTATTTACTTGCAATTATCCTATTTGAGGATTTTAATTATTCAATAAATAACCATAACTCTAATCCCTTAGACGTCTAACAATAATTTACAGGTGTTACAATCCTCCTTCACTTTGGCTGATTTTATCCCCAAAATCACAAAGTTAGTGAATATATGCGGTCCCTGCCACTTGCTTTCAGCTTTCCCAAGTAAGAATTATCTATGTACTATGATAGCACAATACTAAATCAACCAAGTTCTTTTTCTTATAGTCAAAATAATATTTCTTGGTTCCTTTATGAAAGCTTATCAGCTTCTCAAACTAACTCTATTATTGAAACATCAACCATGTCATTCTCAACATTATTTGCATATAAGGACTTACATTTACAAGGACATCAACTTTCGTTTACATCATTCTGGATAACGAGTAATTTTTTTTTTGAATTTTACAGCCAATACAGACAACTATGTCGAACATGCGACTTCGAAAAATCATAACTTCTTCATATGACGTCAGGTTTTGACATTCTTTATAATCATGAGTTCATAATTACGATTACTACAAATTTTGAATAGATTATTTATTCAAAATAATCGTTTTCATATAAATGTCCTTTAAAATAATTCGTTAAATTTATAATAAGATTCTATACAAATTTTATATATCCATTATATTTGTCTATATAACATGTACGCAATAAATAAATATATTTATATAACCCGTATTGTGTACTTACTTATTTACTTGCAATTATCCTATTTGAGGATTTTAATTAATCAACAAATAATCTTAAATCTAATCCCTTAAACGTCTAACCTGAATTTATGGGTGTTACAATCCTTCCTCACTTTGGCTGATTTTGTACCCAAAATCACAAACTTAATGAATATATGCAGTTCCTGCCACTTGCTTTCATCTTTCCCAAGTAAGAATGATCTATGTACTATGATCTCACAGTACTAAATCAACCGAGTCCCTTTTCTTATACTCAAAATAATATTTTTTGGTTCCTTTATGACAACTTATCAGCCTCTCGAACTAGCTCTATTGTTGAAACATCAACCATGTTGATTAATATATCCCAATAATATAAGCGACCATATTACGCTAAATTCCCCACACTCTTATCCTTGAGGATACTATTTCGAGATAATATTAACTTGAAGGTTAGGTAGGTAATTGATTTGGAAACAGGTCTCGGATCTCAAAGGATCGAGTTTGGACCTTAAGGAATAAGGTTCTTGGGTTTGGTTTTAAGACTTTGGGCTTACAGTGATATCAGGCATAAATCAGATTTGAGGTTTGCTAGCTAGGCATACCACGATGTGGTAGGTTGATAACCACGACGTGGTAAGTTGCTTAATGAAGAATGTGTTTTAATTGGACACTATGATGTGGCGATAGGATGACACGCTGTAGTGAACATTGTAGCCTAAGCCCACGAAATTTAGGGTTTCTTCCACATTTGAAGACTTAAACTCATGGATTAGATCATCCTCTTCAACCTCCAACCTTCCAACATGAAACCTTAGCTTACATGAATGATTGAGAGCTTGTTCTTTCGATGTTGGTGAAGCTTGGGGAAGGAGGAATCTTATTTTGGTGCAAGGAAGCAAGGAGCTAGCTTAGATCCATCATTTCCTTCATATTTCTAAGTTATTTTAGATATGAAGTTCATACCTTGTTCTTTATTTTTTTAGATGCAAGTTTGATTTCATGTTGGATGATTTTGGTCCATTTCATGGATTATCTTGGATTTTGATGAACTCCAGAGCTTGTTATAACTGTCTAATGGTTATTATGCCTCTAATGAGTAAGAAAAAGAATAATGTTTGGAGTTACCTTAAGTTCATGGCCAAGGACTTGACCTTTAGAGGACTTAATAGAATTAGGCTTGCAAATCTTGCCTTGTGTTGATGTACTAATGGATAAAGATGAAAACTTTATCCATTAAGTCATTAAAGTGAATTATATATAAAGTTTTGAACCTAGATCTGAAAACATTAAGTGCTTAATGAAGAAAAATGGCTTCTGACCAAAACCACGACGTGGCTAAGAGCTTTCCATGATGTGGTAGCCTGCTAGAATTCAATCATTTTTTCCTGATTTGACCTCGACGTGGCTAAGAGCTTGCCACAATGTGATGTTTGTTGACCTGCTGACCACTGACATTTTTTAACTATAGACTTTTGGCTACTTTGACCTTGGGTCAAACTTGAAGAATTTGGATTGTTGATTCGAGGGTTAATCTTTATTTAGTGAGAAGCCAGTTCGTAGTTCTGAACGGTGCGAGGAATCGAGAGTATTGTTCTTCTTCTCTGAGTCCTTGATTCAGGCTAGTTCCCTCACTATCCTATGTGTTACAACTCCTTTCATGGTAGGGTATAAGGGGTGAGTAGTGATATGTTAGTTAGAGTTTCAATAAGTTGGTTGTCATCCAATTGAATACTCTAAGGGTTGTATGTAGTCATGTAGGATAGTCCGAGAACTCTTGATCTAGGCTTTCTTGCATGTTCCTTGTTTGTTTATGGCTCTATATTAGGATCACCTATTTGTGTGTCTATCCTGCCTGTGATTATATATAACTATGCATTTATTTGTTGATCTGCCAGTTGTCTCGTAAATTATCGTACTATCTTCTTATATGATGTGTATATGCTAGATATGTATACTAGGTTGGATAGTTGTATGTGTTGTGAGATTGTGTATTTATTTATTTTGTATGTTTGCATGTATGAGTACGGATTTGACGCAGGACAAGATACTCAGGCAGGCCACCTTATGCTGAAGGCCAAGGGCGAACCAACATTATGTTGTGGGAGCTGTACTAGACATGGTATGAAGGCCGATGTTTGTGTGTGTGTGTGTGTCTATATATATATATATATATATATATATATATATATATATATATATATTGTGGTGTATGTTATTTTAGGGTAAGCTTTGGTTTACAGTTATGTATTTAATGTTTTTCAGGTACTTCTTATGATCGTGGGAAGGTGAAAGTGACTCTACACACTCATTAGCAACTTTGGTGTTCAACATTTATTTTGATACTCTGATTTTCATATAATTGTACTTGAACAAATAAGTTCTCTTATCTTGGGTTTTATGAAAATGATGTTTTATCTAAAATAAAATTGATTTTTTTGTGAAAATGGGACGTTACATGTTTTGATCACTATAACACTCCTATGGTGCACATGCAACCCTAGATGCTTTGGATCAATGTTTTTTTTAATTATACATGCATTTTCAATTTTCCAAAGCATACATCCTAATTAGCATACACTAGAGGTATATAACATAAAAACTAGTTTAGATGAATACCTCTTGAAGTAGGTGTTGGATCAGTGTCTAAGCCCATAACTATATTTGGTAAGTCCTTGACCCGGTTGTGCATGGTCCTTTTGAGTTGCCTTCACCAAAGCAACTTGACAGGATGATTTATGAAGAGAGAGATTATTATGGTTTATACTATGAGAATAATATATTAAAAGATAAATCATATAGTTGAATTAATATTAGACAAGAATTAATTATGTGGCTAAAAGAGATTAATTAAATAAAAGGGACTGGAATTGTCAATTGTGTGATAGTTGGTTTTGGGCTGTGAACTCTCTTGGATATAGGGGGTCGAAATTAGGAGTGAAAGCCCACTCTAATTGTTGTCCAAGGGGCCTTGTTCCAAAATATTCTCAAGCTGCTTAGGGAGTAAGTCATCCAATTAGGGTTTTGACTGAAACCAGTTTAGGCTACACCAAGAAACCTTAAGGTTATTATAGCTGAAATCTATCCTCCTCCCCTTTCTCCAATACCATCCTCTTGCTTGTGGTGTTTGTAAGTCATTAGAGGAGTGACATTTGTGACTCTAAGCTGCAAGACAAGAAGATTCAATCCATTTTTGAAGAGGAAATCCTCTAGATCTGTTTTTATATGATATTATTGAAATATGTATGCTAGATCTAGGGTTCTTAAGTCTTGGGTGAAATGCATGTAGAATAGAGAAACCTAGATCCAAGCATTAGGGTTTGCATGTGCACATAGGATGTTCTTTTGTGTAAAACCCATTAGTGGTATTAGAGGCTTGATTGGTTTCTATTGTATTGATGCCTTGTATGTTCGTCTTGTTGGAAAAACTTTTTTTTCCCTCTGCCATACCTGACTCGGTGAGGCACTAGTTGCACTCGGCGAGTCAGGCCAAGTCGACGAGTCTAGTGAGTAACTCGGCGAGTCAGGGAGTCAGACAGAAGGATTTTCCAGATTTCTTGTTGTTTTGCTGAAGGATAATTACCAAAACTATTTTTGACTAATAAAATCCGATTATTATTATTATTATGTGATTATCCTTATCAAAACAAAAGATAATTACCAATTAATTGAATAATAAATTCCTTATATGATAAAATTTGATTATTTGATTTATTTGATGAATTATCTTGTGAATAAAATGGAATAGGTCAAATTTAGATAATCATTAAATTAATTGTATGATTTAAATTATTTGCTATTTGGATTTTAAATTTTTGATTAAAAGTTTAATTTGAATTATTTAAATTTCGAACCCTAGAATTTTACAAGTTTAAAAATCACCTTATACTATTATAATATTATAAGAATAATTATTATATATGTATAAATAAAAATGCTAGTCTTACTATTAGTAGGTATCAAAAGGGTGGAGTGTTGGAGTCATTCGACCTTAGGGACGATGACGTATACGAGTCTTGTTTACTTGGAAGTATGACCAATCACCCTTAATTGGCTCTTGTGAAAGGGGTGAGGGTTTATTGGATCTCATACACACCGATGTGTGTGTAACCTTTAGATTCACCACAAGGGATGCAAATCGCTTCTATGTGACTTTCACTGATGATTATAGTAGATATGGGTATATCTACTTGATCAAGCACAAGTCGGAAACTTTTGAAAAGTTCAACGAGTTTAAACAAGTAGTGGAGAATCAGTTGGGTAGGAAAATCAATATACTTCGATCCGATCAAGGTGGAGAGTACCTAAGTCTTGAATTCCACGACTACTTCAAGGAATGCAGAATCATTTCGCAATTGACGCCACCTAGGACGCCGCAGTTGAATGGTGTGGATGAGAGGCATAATCGAACCTTGATAGACATGGTTCATTCCATGATGATTCGTGCTTCGCTACCTATCTCATTCTGGGGGTATGCCTTAGAGACTGCCACCCATATCCTTAACTTAGTCCCTACCAAGAAGGTTGCCAAAACACCTCACGAGATGTGGACATGGAAAGCTCCCTCGTTAGCACATATTAAGGTTTATGGTTGCGAGGCTTTCATAAGACGAGAGACTCACGACAAGCTCGAACCTCGTAGTGAGCGGTGTATTTTCATCGACTACCGGTATAACTCCTTTGGATATCTCTTCTATAGACCGAGTGGCATTGTTATCTTCATCGCAAGGAGAGGGGTGTTTCAAGAACAAGAATTCATAAGCCAAAGGGATAGTGGGAGGAAAATTGATCTTGAAGTGATTCAAGTTTCGAGCGATAAAGGAACCTCTAACACTGGCGCTCAACCTGAGGAGGAAAATCTAGTTGATCCGATTGACGAGTCCTTACCTCTTAGATGTTCTGAAAGAGTTAGGGTTCAACCCCAGTTTTATGGTTTTCATATTACTACAAAAGGAGATACGTTCATTAGTGAGAGTATACTAGTGAATTTGGACTAACCTAACAGCTAAAAGGAAGCCATGGCAAGCTCGGATTCTGCGAAGTGGAAAGAGGCAATGGGTAGCGAGATTCAGTCCATGTACGATAACCAAGTTTGGATCTTGGTTGATAATGTGCCAGGTCGTAAGACGGTCTAGTGTAAGTGGATCTTCAAGAAGAAGAACTACATGGATGGGAATGTGCACACTTATAAGGCACAATTGGTTGTGAAGGCGGAGTTGACTATGATGAGACCTTTTCACCAGTTGCGAAAATAAAGTCTATTAGGGTGATGTTGTCCATTGCTACATTTCATGACTATGAGATACGACAAATGGATGTCAAACCCGCTTTCCTTAATTTAAAATTGGCTAAGGATGTTTACGTGAATCAACCAGAGGGTTTTGTCAATGCGAAGCATCCCAATAGAGTGTGTAAGCTTGAGAAGTCCATTTATGGACTGAAACAAGCGTCTCACAGATGGAATCTTTGTTTCGATGAGAAAGTCAAAGAGTTTGGTTTTCTATTAAGCGAGGATGAATCATGTGTATATGTCAAAGCCAATGGAAGTATAGTAAGCTTCCTCGTATTGCAGGTCGATGCCATACTACTCATAGGAAACGACATTCCAACACTGCATGAAGTCAAGTACTGGCTTGGGAAGTGTTTGCTATGAAGGACCCGGAGAGGCTGCCTATATTTTTGGAATAAGGATAGTAAGAAACAGGAGCAAAAGACTAATAGGAATTAGCCAAAATACTTACTTGGACATGGTACTAAAACGTTTTAGTATGGATAATTCCAAGAAGGGGGAGTTACCAATCTAAAGTAATGCCAAGTTGAGTAAGACTCAAAGTCCGAGTATCGAAGTCGAGATAGTAGAGATGAGCCGAGTACCATACGCTTCCGCAGTTGGCTCAATCATGTATACGATGACTTGTACTCGCCCTGATGTGGCCTTTGCTTTGAGCATGGTCAGCAGATATCAAGGGAACCCTAGCAAAGCACATTGGACCGCAGTCAAGAATATTCTTAATTACCTTCGGAGGACCAAGGAATGGTTTCTAGTCCTTGGTGGGAGTGATGACTAAAAGGTGCGAGGGTACGGTGACACAAATTTTTAGACCGACTGAGACAACTATTGTTCTCAATCAGGCTGGCTCTTTACCCTGAATAGAGGAGCAGTGACATGGAAAAGTTCCAAGTAGGAGACTGTAGCTGATTCAAAGTGCGAATCAGGGTAAATTGCAGCGAGTGAAGTGTCAAAGGAGGAAATATGGTTGAAGAACTTCATTGGAGACCTTGGATTTGTGCCAGCCATATAGGAGCCTATGGAAATTTTCTGTGATAATCAAGGTGCGGTTGCCTTGACCAAGGAACCGAGGGATCATGGCAGATCCACGCATATCGACAGGAAATACCATTTCATTAGACATCGGGTAGAAGAAGGACTCCTCGTAGTAAAGAGGGTATCATCTGAGGATAACTCAGCAGATCTCGTTACAAAGGGACTGAGTAGGGATAAACACTTGCAGCATGCTAGGAGCATTGGGCTGAAGGAGGATACTAGTTTTGATTAGATAGTTTCGAAACGTGTAATAGATAAATGTAATTGACATTTGATGATTAAAAAAAGGAGTATTATTTATAAGTAAAGTTACTATCTTATGTTGATTATTTTCCTATTGTTTCACTTTGCATGTTTTGACTTCCTGAATAACAAGATTGTTCGAACGTTTTACAGTCGCTCATACTTTGGGAGTAGGTATAGAAGAAGATTGTCGTGAATTGGTGTGTAGATTGTGTAAAGTGTATTAGAAATAGCAAAAGTTTACTACAACGTTCATGAATTCTTATGAATATGATTTGAACATTGGAATAAACTCACGCTTGCTGGAATCACTTCCTGGAAATTATCACGAGTGATTGCAAGATGATAATGTCATATGGTCTTAAAACCTAGATATATGGTTTAATGTTTTCTAATTGGTTGTGCATTGATAATGCGTAAACGCATCAGTAACTTGATGTTACAAAACGCAGTGTTGTGTATGATTTGATTAGTGAATAGTAAATGCATATAAGTTGAAGTTTATTTGTTCCTTTTATCCTAAGAGGGTAAAAAGTGATATCTAGGCCCCTCGATGATTTTCTTTGACTTATGTGTCGGGCCCAATCAGGACTGAATTGATGTGTTCAATTAAGTTCTATGCCATACAAATCAGATATCGAGAAACAAACTACTGGACAATAAGTATGACTATCTTCCATGTAATTGTCCGCACGATATTTGGAACAGAGGACTATACGATCCCTTATCTAAAGGACAGGTTAGTGATAAGATCAGAGTTCAACAGCATCTTTGAGAGCCACAATTGTTAATCAGATTGTATTTACATTTATGGTTACTAGACTTATCCAAGTGGGAGACTGTTGGATTAGTGTCTAATCCCATAACTATATTTCGTAAGTACTTGACCCGGTTGTGCATGGTCCTTTTGGGTTGCCTTCACCAAAGCAACTTGACAAGGTAATTTATGAAGAGAGTGAGATAGAGAGAGAGAGAGAGAGAGGTTATTATGGTTTATATTTTGAGAATAATATATTAAAAGAGAAATCATATAGTTTAATTAATATTAGACAAGACTTAATTAAGAATTAATTATGTGGCTAAAAGAGATTAATTAAATAAAGGGGGCCTGAATTGTCAATTGTGTGATGGTTGGTTTTGGGCTGTGAACTCTCTTGGATACAGTGGGGACGAATTTAGGAGTGAAATCCCCTCTAATTTTATCCAAGGGGCCTTGTTCCAGAATGTTCTCAAGCTGCTTAGGGCCTAAGTCATCCAATAAGGGTTTTGACTGAATCCCTAGCAACTCAGCTATAAATAGGACCCCAGGGCTTCCGTTTTGGCTACACTAAGAAACCCTAAGGTTACTATAGCCAAAATATAGCCTCCTTCCCTCTCTCCAATACCATCCTCTTGCTTGTGGTGTTTCTAAGCCATTAGAGGAGTGACATTTGTGACTCTAAGCTCCAAGATAAGAATATTCAAGCCATTGTTGAAAAGATAATCATATAAATATGTTTTTATATGATATTTTTGAAATATGTATGTTAGATCTAGGGTTTTTAAGTCTTGGATGAATTTCATTTACAATAGAGAAACCTAGATCCAAGCTTTAGGGTTTGTGTGTGCACATAGGATGTTCATTTGTGTAAAACCCATCAATATGGTGTAGTTCTGGGCCTTTGAAAGCTTTAGCCCCTCAAGTGTGATTCCTCGAATGTGTCACAAACAACAAATGCAAGCGGAGGCTTGAGAGAATAAGTTACTTAGCACAAAATCAATATCAAACTCTAAGAATGATGGTGTAACCGATTTTGGTCATGAGAGGTTCTTTTTATAGTGTTGCAAGTGCTAGGGTTACATCTATGCAAACCATAACGCACCATGACTTTTCATATTACTTAGGCTCCATTAGTTAAACCTCCATGGACTATCTCATTGGTTTAGCCCGTCCTAAATAACCATAGATCATTAGCCCACACTATAAGAATCATTGATTTACATAATCAATCCCCATATATTTTATTAGTCTCATTTGATCACAAAACTAATTCAAAATTAATTCTTTATCAATACTAATTAAGTAATATGACTTCTCAATTAATATATTATACTTATAATATATTAATAAATCAAAAATAACCTTATTCTCAAAAGTCTATCCTATCAAATTACACTAATGAAGGCAAACCAAAAGGACCATGCTATAATCGGGTCAAGTACATCTCAGTTATAGTTATGAGTTTAGACACCAAATCCAACAGTCTCCCACTTCGATAAGTCTAATAACTATAGCTACCAATGAGACTTCTGGATCCGACTTAGCAATCATGGCTTTCAAAAGTCATTGTCTACTCTGACCTAGTCAATCACGCATCCTTTAGATAGGGATCATATATTCCTCTGTTCTCAAGATATCTATGCAGACAAATACATTGAACATAGTCATACTTATTGTCTTTCAATTTGTTTCCCGATTTCCGATTCGTCTGACATAGAACATAACTGAACACATCATTTTAGTTCTGGCCGAGCCCGACACATAGTCAAAATAGAATCATCGAGGGGCCCAAGATATCGCTTTTGATCCTCTTAGGAAAAAAGGAACATATAAACTTTGACATGATATGCTTATACTAACTACTCATTAACTCATGCACAACGATACGTTTTATTACAACAAGTTACTGATGCGTTTTCGTATCATCAATGCACAACCAACTTGTAGTTAAAAACTCATATATCTTATTTTGAAGATTATATGGTATTATTGTCTCACAATTACATGTGATAAATTCGATGAAGTAATTCAGGTGAGCGCGGTGTGAATCCAATACTCAAATCTTATTTCAGGAGCACTCATGAATGGTGTAGTAAAACTTTTGCTATGTATAACACCTTAGACAATCTACAAGCGAAATCATGAGAGTTTACCTTCATACCTAATTCCAAAGTATTATCGACGGTGGATGGTTTGAATAATCTTATTATTCAGGAAGTCAAAACATGCAAAGTGAAACATAAGAATAATACCAACCCTATATGGCCCCAAAACTTTTGATTACAAATAAAACACCTTTTATTTAATCACCATATTGATTACTCAATATTCATTGTATACTATTTCAATTTATCAACTAGTACTTAAATTAAAACAATTGCTATCCCATGCTCTAAGCATGCACACTATGTTTACCTACGGTCCTCACTTTGTGAAATAGATCAATTGTAAACATTTCCAATGATACTCATTTCATAATTCCAAATCCTTAGCGTAAGTGTAAGAAGACCCTGTTCTTGCCATTTACTATAATTTGTTAGATTCTGAACTTATATGTATCATTCCTTTTGTAATGACTATGTACACAAGTCACAAAGACTTTTTAAATTACAAAACTTTCCGTTGGATATTGTTACAAGATAATTCCATAGATTCGAAGTCTCATATTCACAGCACATTCCTTTGAACATCCTTATTGCATAAAAGTTTCTAATTTTCTCATAGATTATTGATATCCAACTCCCATTAAGGAAACATTTCCATATTTTCCATATGACAACTCATTTTTAATAGAATCTTGTCTATTCATAGTAATGTCAATATGGTCCATCCATTACTACACTTCCAACTATCCATAAGCAAATAATCTTTGGCGAATGTTGGATTGTTCTTAGCAGTTGTTTAATAACTTTCGTCATATCCAGTTCTAGTCCTTTTTCCCTCTTAATACCCTAGGCATCTAAAAAATTAGAGCACATAAATACTATACCATATACAATCGATCCTATACCCGAATCATATGGAATACGATTCATAATGTCTTACATAAAGAAATGATACTTGACCAATCTTTTGCTATAATCTTTCCATATATAGAATTTCCAATGTTGAAGCATTTCAACATGGTATTCATATAAATCCTTGAATACATTTGATTAAAACCTCAATCTAAACTTTTAGAATTGAAATGAAGTATAAGTTCCTCTCCCGTAATTATAGCAAAAAAACTTCTCAACCCTGCAACTTTGCGAATTAAAACAATGTTTTTCTGTAATTAACATTGCTAAGTTGCAACACTTACCATAATAATTATGCTCCCACTCGCATAATAATTATTTTGTTACTTTCATAACATTTATACTCTCACTAGCCGTGACATAAATCGAGAACTCAACTGGAATTATAGAAATCAATATTTTATTGACTTTCTTACTAAAGTTCAGATTTCTGATATGAGATGCTTCGATAAGCCTTTATCTAAGGTCACACACCTTTTATTAGAAAGCTCATATGTGTGTCCAAACAATTTTAGAACTTGCAACAATAAGTCTCATACGTTTAGACCTTTTGCCATTTCTCACAATATGAACAATGAAGAGTGATGTCGTAGTCATAATCGAATTTGTGAATGCAAATATCACAATTGCTAACTCTTTAAAATATAATTAGTGAAATCGTTTCATCATAATCATTTTCATGAATTGGATAGAAACCTTATGAAACATAGATTTTTATGGTGTATGCGTTTCTATCCATGTGAATTAGTCATAACCATAATCTTAAGAGTAGGTTAGTGACAAATCCAAACTCATATGGACTGAACCTATCTAATCTTAATTACTTGCCACTCGGTAGCACAAGGGCGTACCATGTCTTCCAAGTTATTGAGCAGCTCACCCTTACTGATCAATGAACTTTCACTGATAGAGGTGCTTAGCCTTATACAACCAGTTGAGAGCTCATAAGAACTCATTTGCACAGTCAACCTTAATTGGAATGGGCACAGAAACAAGAATATGTCAACACGATAGGTTACAAACCTCATGTTGTGTGATAGTGGTTAAAAATAGGTTGACTCTTGACTAGTTCTTAAAACTTTTCAAGATCTTTAAGACACTCACTGACCTCTTGACATATAAGTTTCTCTCTATCAAGAAACATTACTTGAGAAACAAATATTCAAGAGTTAGTATGACTTCTTATTAAGACAAACACTTTTGACAATCGATCTTATTTGATCTTTGTTTTATCCAAAACATTACAACTTAAGAATTTCAAATGTACAAGAGTAGAAAACATTTTATGTCACCCCCCCCCCCCCCCAAACTAGACGGCGAAAACTTCCAGGGGTGGAGGACTTCATTTGTAGTATCACAGCACAAGCATCAAAGTAACCGAAGTATAAATGTAACACCCGGAAATATCAAGAGTAGAGTTGAAGGGCTAAAAGTGTAAATCTTGAAGGGTAACTCGGCGAGTCCATGGATGGACTCGGCGAGTAGGGTCATGACTTTGGTCGCGTGTCAAGTGGCCTACTCGGCGAGTCCAAAGATGGACTCGAGGAGTAGGTGCTGAGTGGAGAAAACCCTAATTCTCGGGGTTGAGCCCTATATAAAGAACTTAACATCCATTCCCCTAGCCTCTTTACTCATCCTCAAGTCCAGAAACCCTTAGTATTCATGTGTTTGTGGATCAAAGTGCATTTGGGAGCTTGAAGGGTATTTGTTGAAGAAATCTTGGGAGTTTGGAGGCTTGGAGCAAGGGGCTTTGCTTGGATTTAGGTTTCATTGCAGTTGGGGAGTTCTTTTGAGGTAATATCTTGTTCTTGGGTTGTTACTCTTATGGATTCATCATTTTGGGGTTTATGGGAGCTTATCTTGGTATGTTTTGGAGTTTAGAGGTTAGATCTGAGGTTGCTACCTCAGATCTGGAATGGGGGAGGTCTAGAGTGCATTAAAGTACCTGTGTTTGAGTGCTTAGTGAAGCCATCATGTCCCAAACCCTAGTTCTAAAGTGTATAAGGCCTAGATCTCTTTGGATTCACGTAAAGTTTGCCAGTTTACGTGATGGATGGGTTGTAGGAGACTAGATCAATGTTTTGGATCAATTGCATGGCCTGGAACGCTTCTGTATGGATTCAGACCGGTGGTACTCGGCGAGTCACAAGGGTGGACTCGACGAGTTGCTTGAAGATGAGCAAGAACTCGACGAGTTGGATGAACAACTCGGCGAGTAGGTTGAAGATAGCCTTAGACTCGGCGAGTCTGTTCTTGGACTCAGCGAGTCTTGTCGAAGAATCCCAATATTTTCTGGTTGAGTCGAGAATTAGTGAGTCAAGGGATGACTCGGTGAGTTGGGTGCGAGTGGACTCAGAGTTGTTGGACTCGGTGAGTCTCGAGGTGACTCGGCGAGTCAGGTCGCGGATTGAGGGAATTTATGAGCTTGGGGACTCGACGAGTCATCGGGTTGACTCGGCGAGTATAGTCAGTCAGGGGTTGACTTTGACCGTTGTCCAGAATTGACTAGTTTGACTTTGTAGTGTTAGTCAGCCAGGATCAAGGTGGTATTAAGTAGGGGTGTGCAAAAAAACCGCAAAACCGAAAAACCGAGCCGAACCGACCGATCCGAAACCGAAAAAAACCGAAACCGAAAAAAGCTGAAACATAAAAAAATCGAAACCGAAAAAACCGGATATCAACGGGTCGGTTTTGGTTTGGATACTTAGGTATCCGCGGATAACCGAACCGAACCGCTTGATATATATATATATATATATATATATATATATATATATATATATATATATATATATATATATATATATATATATATATATATATATATATAATATTCATTTTCATTGAACTTTTAGCCATATTCCAAACAAAAATCATGATCGGCTATTTTAATTTTACACTTCTAAGTTATGTTTTCTTCTATTTTTATTTTTATATTTATTATACCAATTATATTGTATATTATTTGACATTTATTATGTTTTTATAATACTTTGGACTTAGTAATTTTTAGAAAGAAATCGTTGGAATGAAGTTTGTAATTTTAATTGTATTTGAATTTTTATATTTAGCGGGTACCCGTGAACCGAACCGTGGTTACCCGCCTTTATACGGTTCGGTTCGGTTCGGTTTTTTGCTAATTCGGTTCGGTTTCGGTTAGTGCACATGAAGTACCCGCCCCGTGATGACGGTTCACAATTTTATTACTATCCGAACCGAGCCGCCCCGTTAACACCCCTAATATTAAGTAGAGATATGCTTGTGTTGTAGGAGGACGATAGATCAGGAGATCGAGCGCCAGTGATTCCGAGATACGCGAGGTGAGTCTTCTCACTATACTTTACCTTGAGTAGGTAACCAGAGTGATGTGACAGAGTATTTGTATGCTATGTATGTTATGTGTTGTACTGCATTATTTCTATGTGATTTATGCTGTGCATGTTTACAGAGTTAGAACCGGAAGGTTCACAGAGTTAGAACCTGAGGGTTCACAGAGTCTGGGTGCATGGACCCACAGAGTTATAGCCTCGAGTGGCTAATATGTGCTTTATGTGGTATTTTGGGGAACTCACTAAGCTTTGTGCTTACAGTGTTTGATGTTAATTGTTTCAGGTACTAGTGACGACCGTGGGAAGGCGCCGGCTTGATCAGTACACACGCACAGGATTTATGATTTTGAGATCTTGGGATTTTGTATTACTTGGATTAAACGATTGAAAATGGTTGTTTTGTGAATATTAAATGAATTATGTTTATAAAAATTTGAAAATTTTGTTTTGAAATTTACGGTGTTACAATTTGTTATCAGAGCCTTGGTTTGAGGGATTCGGATGCACCTTCAGGGGTATTTGAACTCAAACCGAGGATTTGAGAAATATTACAACCAAAACTACAAATTTTCTGAAAAGAAAAAGAAGTTTTGGAGACAAGCAGAGTGGAAGGTGTGTACGGTCAGCCAGCGCCCGAACGGTCAATCCCCAAAATACCCTTACTTTTGTGTTATGAGATATTTATGATGCACTTTGTGAGGTATTATTGTATGCTAGAGACTGCTAGGTATTCCATACCTTAGGACTAGAGTGGCCTGAGTTGTGATGCCTTAGCCTAGGAATTGTTGTTTTATGCGATGTGCTTTTGAGTATGTGATGAGTGAGAATATTTAGTTGGAGTCCTTGAGGGGATTCGAGTAGAAGAGTAATCTAGGGGAGATACCTAGATAAGTACCGTGGTACTTAGCAAAGGAGTAGTTAAAACCCGAGAGGGAAAGAGTTGCAGAGTTCGGTGGTACTTTCGGGGATGAGCTGAGCAAGCGGAGTTATCACCCAGAGTGAGTTATATATATATCCTTCGATGATCGAATGCTGCTTGCTTCGTGCTTTGTGGAACTCTCGATGATGGGAGTCAGCTACCAAGCGAATATGACGATATTCAGGAGGTAGATGGTTGGCATCATTAGGAGCTCTTCAGCAACTAATGGCAGAGAAGTGTGAGAATCTAGGAAGAGCCTAAGGAGTATCTGTAGCCAGATGAGTGCGCTGGCAGAGTAGAGAATTTCGCTGGAGAGCAAGCACGCGACGGAATTGGGGATCGAGAAGGTCGAGTAGCTACTTAGGAGCTCTGGGATAGTCCGTGTGGAAAGTATGGGTAGATGTGGAAGGTAGTATGGGCCCGTACTACTGAAAGCAGAGGATCCATACTTGATACAGGGGGTATTCTGAAGTTTCTAATGAGCGTATTGAGGAGTGATGTTATGGTTCGAGTACCATACATCGGAGCAGGTGGAGGATTGATGCTATGGTTCGAGTACCATACATCGAAGCAGATTGAGGAGTGATGTTATGGTTCGAGTACCATACATCGGAGCAGATGAAGGATTGATGCTATGGTTCGAGTACCATACATCGAAGCAGATTGAGGAGTGATGTTATGGTTTGAGTACCATACATCGGAGCAGATGAAGGATTGATGCTATGGTTCGAGTACCATACATCGAAGCAGATTGAGGAGTGATGCTATGGTTCGAGTACTATACATCGGGGCAGATGAAGGATTGATGCTATGGTTCGGGTACCATACACTAGAGAATATTGAGAAGAGATGTCATGGAATGGGTACCATGGTTCGTAGTGAATGATGCTTATGGTTCTCCGGTTATCCGGTCTCGATTGATGAGGTAGAGATTGGATGCTGTGGGTTTTAAGCATGTGGGCCATGATTGAGTTCGAAGAGGCATCCTTTGAGAGGGAGGTTGAGAGCCTTTCAGAGTATTTTGGTAAGGAGTCAGAGGGAGGGGAGAATTTCGGTCTGAGTGGAGCAATCAATCGATAGAGGAGATGTCACCTTCTATGAACCGAGTGGTGTTATTTATGTTCGTGTGCGAAACATGAGAGGCATGATGTTTAAGTTTTGGGTTTGGGGGTAAACCCTGCAGGTTGTCATTGATGATGATTTTCCATCCAGAGTATCAGGTAGCATGTGTGCTGCGAGGCAGTGATTATCATGAGCAGATAGTTAGTTAGGACTGAGATAGTCGAGGACCACGTTACACCTATTGAGTATAGTAGGGCGTATTGTAGTGGTATCAGTGGGGAGTCCAGTAGAGTTTATCAGTGCAATGGTTTTCGATCTATGTTGGGTATTGAATATGGGAGTAGGTCCGTGTTCTTGGGACGATCCATGTGTTGGAACATTGGTTGATGAGTCGAGGTGGGGGAGTATGATGATTTGTGGTTTAGTCTATGGGTCAGTGATGTTGTTGGACAGTTGAGTTGGTTGGTATTGGATTGGTATGAGACCTGGAACGACTAGAGGCCATCGTGACAAGAAGTTCTTGAGGATTTCATATAAGGTTTAGAGTCCATGAGATCGATTGATTTCCTTAAAGGGGATTTTCGGGCGTTGCGCAGCACTTGCTAGGGGCAGGTGCGATTCTGCTGGTAAAAATAATTGGCATGATGGTTGTATGCCAATTGGGGACGGTTCGAACCCTAGTGGGGGAGAACCGGGTATTTTATTGAGGGAACCAGAGATTTGTGCAAGAGCTGTTAGGGGTTGAATACAGGAACCTGTGGCTTGAATTCATGGGATTAGGGTCATTGGTGATCAGGGAAAGTTGCAGGGCAAGAAAATGCAGGTGGTATATGTCTGAGAGAGAGATGGGCGTCTCCACGGCAAGTGGCGAATGGGCAGAATCTGGTGGTGGTCAGGGTCGTTTCAAGTGGAAGGCTCGTGATGACAGTATGGGCAGTCGAGAACTTTTGGGTCGAAGTATGGATTGTGTATGCCTTTTTGGGGTGGTTAGAAGATCATCGAGCAGCCAACTTCCGGGCCGGTATGTGTATTCTTGCATGTATCCTGAGCAGTAGAGGAAAGGATTCCGGAGGATCATCAGTGTGTTCTGAAGCATCAGCGCTTTCTTTGTATTCCAAGTGAGTGTCTGGATACACTAAAGTCGCGCATTGGGTACAAAGAAGAATTATTATGAGGCTCAGAGGAATGTATTGTTGTATATGTATGGTGTTGGGAGTAGGAGAATCAGTGGTAGAGGCAGGACATTGTGATGTTCGGTGATGGTGTTCCGTGGTTTCCACGTCTAGCGTCTTGATTTCAGAGTTATTTAGAGTCTTGAGTTTGAAGCGACTAGTGATGTATCATGTATCTAGGGTTCCAGTGGGAACCCTTCGCGTATTGTCATCAAGAAGGAATTATTTAAGGAAGTGGATCTCTGCAGAGATGGGTTCTGCGTATAGCGGTTGCTGCTAGAGTCTGTAATGCATATTGGGGCAAGAGTGTAACTACCTATGATAGTCTTCGGTGCATGAATTAGTGAGAATAATGTGGCGTTGTAATGAGAATGAGGGTATAGGCTGATACTACGGGGAGCCGTAGTTTTCGCCAGTTAGAGGGTGTTGTGATGCTACGGGGAGTCGTAGTACTCGCAAGCCAGAGAGAGAGAGAGAGATTCGTGATACTATGGGGAGCCGTAGTATTCGCCAGTCAGAGGGTGTTGTGATGCTACAGGGAGCTGTAGTACTCACAAGTCAGAGAGTGGGATTCGTGGTACTGCGGGGAGCCGTAGTACTCACTAGTCGGTTGGCGTTGTGGTGCTACGAGGAATCGTAGTACTCACTAGTCAGAGTCTGTCGTGATATTGCAAGAAGCCATAGAACTCGCTAGACAACAAGATAGTGTGACGATGGAGTGTTCTCTGATTAGCGTACAGTGCAGAGGAGTTTTAGGCTTGAGTAGCCCTAATATTGAGTTTTGGAGCCTAGTGGTTAAACCGGGGCGAGGCTGGGGCCTCCGCCTCTGTCGGGAGATTCAGCAAGGTGCGCAGGAGATATGCACAGTAGACTCCAGAGGTCAGAGTTGATTCGATCTTCAATCGGATTGTATTTTTCGTATGAGGAGAAGAGAATTTAGTGACTTGCGAGTCACTGGGCCGGAATATTTGTCAAAGGGAGGAAGTTGGTGTGATATCTTGGGTAATGATATGTGTGACCTTTGGAGGTTCAGCTGTGGGGCCAAAAGCTGATCTGGTGTTCAGTATCGAAGAGGAATATGATAAATGAGGTAGAGTTTACCTTGGTGATGTCTGAGGACATTGCAGAGCAAGCGAACGATTCAGACGCTCGAGGACATACTTCGGGCATATATATAATAGATTTCGGAGAGAATTGTGACACGTATTTGCCCTTGGCAGAGTTTTCCTGCAACAACAGCCATCAGTTGAGCACCAGTGTGCCACCCTTTGAGCTGTTGTATGGGAGGAGGTGTCGTTAGATCGGTAATCATTGAGCAGCGTGATTGCGGTGGTGGTATGGAATGACATCATCTTGGGGTGACTGCGGAGAACACGTAAGGGATTTCGCGGGTGTAGAGCCAAGAGTCTCAGGATGGATGCAGGGATGAAGTGTTGGACTCCCAGCTTGATTCTGATCAGGGGTCGTGTGTGTAGTGGTGGTTCCCCCTGGGGATGTTGGAGATGTCGTCAGTGTGACGGGTTTTCCTAACTTGAGAGTGCGAGGACTGGTGCAGCATGTGTGTGTGATTGCAAGAAGAGGACTCGTGGGAGTTACTCTGAGATTGAAGAATGGGTCTTTCGGTCAGCATGGAATGGATAGAGTGGGTTTCGGATCAGGGATCCGGTGGTTCATGGTTTTCTAGCTCTTATGGGTCGAGTGATAGTTGAGATTTGGAGCAGTGATGCATCATTGGAAGTACTCAGTTGTTGTGTGTGGATATCAGAGGGTAAAGCCACTGCCCGGGTTGAGACGGTAGTCAGGACACCGCAAGGAAAAAGAAAGTGAGTTCGAGTTTCGATGGGTATGCCTTGAGGTACCTGGTCCGGTTAAGGCCAGGTGGCGTGTTGTGGGAGTATTTTTGGAGATGTGTTGTCGTAGGCTTCGAGGACGAAGCCTAAATTAAGTGGCGGAGAATTGTAACACCCCGAAATATCAAGAGTAGAGTTGAAGGGCTAAAAGTGTAAATCTTGAAGGGCAACTCGGCGAGTCCATGGATGGACTCGGCGAGTAGGGTCGCGACTTTGGTCGCGTGTCAAGTGGCCTACTCGGCGAGTCCAAAGATGGACTCGGTGAGTAGGTGCTGAGTGGAGAAAACCCTAATTTTCGTGGTTGAGCCCTATATAAAGAACTTAACATCCATTCCCCTAGCCTCTTTACTCATCCTCAAGTCCAGAAACCCTTAGTATTCGTGTGTGTGTGGATCAAAGTGCATTTGGGAGCTTGAAGGGTATTTGTTGAAAAAAATCTTGGGAGTTTGGAGGCTTGTAGCAAGGGGCTTTGCTTGGATTCGAGTTTCATTGCAGTTGGGGAGTTCTTTTGAGGTAATATCTTGTTCTTGGGCTGTTACTCTTATGGATTCATCATTTTGGGGTTTATGGGAGCTTATGTTGGTATGTTTTGGAGTTTGGAGGTTAGATCTGACATTGCTACCTCAGATCCGGAATGGGGGAGGTCTAGAGTGCATTAAAGTCCTTGTGTTTGAATGCTTAGTGAAGCCATCATGTCCCAAACCCTAGCTCTAAAGTGTATAAGGCCTAGATCTCTTTGGATTCACGTAAAGTTTTCCACTTTACGTGATGGATGGGTTCTAGGAGACTAGATCTATGTTTTGGATCAATTGCATGGCCTGGAACGCTTCTGTAGGATTCAAACCGGTGGTACTCGGCGAGTCACAAGGGTGGACTCGACGAGTTGCTTGAAGATGAGCCGGAACTCGACGAGTTGGATGAACAACTCGACGAGTAGATTGAAGATAGCCTTAGACTCGGCGAGTCTGTTCTTGGACTCAACGAGTCTTGTAGAAGAATCCCAATATTTTCTGGTTGAGTCGAGAATCGGTGAGTCAAGGGATGACTTGGTGAGTTGGGTGCGAGTGGACTCAGAGTTGTTGGACTCGGCGAGTCTCGGGGTAACTCGGCGATTCAGGTCGCGGATTGAGGGAAGTTCTGAGCTTGGGGACTCGGCGAGTCATCGGGTTGACTCAGCGAGTATAGTCAGTCAGGGGTTGACTTTGACCGTTGTCCAGAATTGACTAGTTTGACTTTGTAGTGTTAGTCAGCCAGGATCAAGGTGGTATTAAGTAGAGATATGCATGTGTTGTAGGAGGACGATAGCTCGGGAGATCGAGCGCCAGTGATTCCGAGATACGCGAGGTGAGTCTTCTTACTATACTTTACCTTGAGTAGGTAACCAGAGTTATGTGACAGAGTATTTGTATGCTATGTATGTTATGTGTTGTACTGCATTATTTCTATGTGATTTATGATGTGCATGTTTACAGAGTTAGAACCGGAAGGTTCACAGAGTTAGAACCTGAGGGTTCATAGAGTCTGGGTGCACGGACCCACAGAGTTATAGCCTCGAGTGGCTAATATGTGTTTTATGTGGTATTTTGGGGAACTCACTAAGCTTTGTTCTTACAGTTTTTGATGTTAATTGTTTCAGGTACTAGTGACGACCGTTGGAAGGCGTCGGCTTGATCAGTACACACGCACGAGATTTATGATTTTGAGATCTTGGGATTTTGTATTACTTGGATTGAATGATTGAAAATGGTTGTTTTCTGAATATTAAATGAATTATGTTTATAAAAATTTGAAAATTTTGTTTTGAAATTTACGGTGTTACAATAAACAACCATTGTATTTAAAAAGTATAAATATTTACATGTGTTCAATATCTGTATATTGACACCAAAATAGTTACAACAAAATACAAAAGTTATGACTCAAAATGGCTCCATCTTCTCAAAAGCTCGGGGAGTACTTGTTTACTGTTTCCCTGAGAATACAGACAATTTGAAAAGAGAGTATCAACATAAAGTTGAGTGAGTGCATAAGTATTTATGTTTAAAAGTACGTTTTTTGTTCCTTGAATATGTAAATTAGTTTTAATCCCATAAAACCGTTATGTTTGTAAACCATATTTTCTGTTGTGTATGAAAATTAGTTTTAATCCCATAAAACCGTTATGTTTGTAAACCATTGTTATGTGTTTTTATCCTTTTGTAAACCATGTATATGTGAATGTGTCTGGCTCCACCAGTTGTTATCGAAAATTATATCTCTGTAAACTAGTACTTTGAAAATTTTCTCATGTTTAGTTAAATATACACTAACGTATTGTTAATATCTTTCTAATGAGTTATTATAACCATACTATGATTGGATGGTCTGAAACAAACGCTTTGAAGGCGTTTAAACTATTGATAACAATTGTCACTCATGGGCGTGTATGCCCAACTGTAGCTAACAGCCTGAGTGCAGGGTTGTCAATTCCCAATATAGATCTATACACACTTGTTTCAATCCCAGAATGGAGATTCTGGTTATAATATTATGACTTTAATTATGCTGTTTAAATGAATAAACAACCTGAACATGTCATCTCATAAAAAGCATATAACTGTTGCATGTATAATAATAACGTAATCAGTCTGAAGTAAATGATTGATAGTATTTTCCTTGTTTAGTATACTCTTAATGTACTTGAAAGTTGTATAACCTTTCTTAGTTTAGAATCAAACTCTTTTTCCTGTATAATAGTATAAACTCATGTTCTTGTAAAATAGTGTACTCTAGTATGCTTGACTCGAGAGTTAGTGTTCTTGAATCATAAATTATACCTATTATAATTTATATGTACTTTTTGTATTGATATTAACTATTCATAAATGCAATCCCTTGCTTGACATGTTACAAAGGGTAGTTGAAACTAAATGAAATAATCTTTATATTTATATATATACAAGACATATAACTAAAATAGAAATGACAGTCGGACAAATAACCGATACTCTAAATCCACATACAAGGAAAAGGAAATAAAGTGAGTTATCAGTCCTAAGCCTTTTAAAACCAATATATATATATATATATATATATATATATATATATATATATATATATATATATATATATTATTTTTGGGGAAAAATATAAGTTTCTAAAATAGTTTAATGTTTTTGAAATACTTTTGATGACTTGATGTCATTTTATTACAATTAAAAATCATTTGTTTGTAACACAAAATCCTTCTGTTAGACTTGTATTCCCCCCTTAAAATAGTAAAATTTATGAAAATATGGGGTATGAACTCACTTGTTAGGTAATGATTTGGGCAGCGTTTTGTTTCATAGAAATGAGTTTTTTGATGAAAACCCAAATTTATTCGGGCAGAGTTTCTACTACAAGATTGTAAACTTCGGGGATTTGGGACTTGCTTCGGGGGTTAGATATGATATGGGGGCTTCAAGGGGGGGGGGGGGTGTAGGGAGGTTTATGGGAGTGAAAGAGGTGAAAAAGTGTGAAAAATGGAGAAACAGATAAGTGAAAACTGTAGAATCTCGCACCCATTATATATATATGTGAGGGTTCAGTCCGAAGAGAGGAGGGGAGGACATGTGCGCGGATAGGTGGCAAAGGGGAGGGGGCAGCTGTCAGCTTCGAGTGTGAGGAGAGGGAATACGCGTCGGAGGTTCGAAGGTGCAACATGTCTCAACTCGGTGGCTGCATAGGTGCGAGGTGCGTCAGCTTTTCATTGGGCCGAATCAACGATGGACACGAGGCGGACATTGGGCGATCTCACATGCGAGGCGACGTGGCCGAATTTTGGCCATGCGAAATTTCCCAGTTTTCAAGATTTCTCAGTTTTTGTGCCCAAAACTTCCAAACTTCATAACTTTCGCATATGAGCTCCGTTTTCGACATTCTTTATATGCACGCGTAGGTGAAATTATAATCTACGACTTTGGTTTCGACTTCGTCGGATAATTTTGAATTTATTTTTAATATTACTATTTTGAACAGACCGGGAGAGAAAAATCAGTTAAAAATTTATAACCTCTTTATCCGAAGTCCATTTTTGTCTGTCTTTTTACCGTAGTACTACTATTGACAAGACCTTCGATTCTCGTTTAGGTTGTGTCGGCTAAAATCACTTGATCTTTATTTCATGTTTTTAGTTTTATACTGTTATACTGAATTTTAAAAAAATCATAACTTCCTCATACAACGTCAGATTTTGACGTTCTTTTTATGAAAGTTTTCGGTTTAAATTATTCTAAAACTTTCATTTAGATTGTTAAGGTTAATAAGCATTTTATTAAAAACTCACTTTTTACGCTGAACAGTATTTTGTCGGTTTTGTCGCGGATCTTCGATTGGTCATAACATCTTCGTTATAACTTGGATTTTAGTGTTCTTTATATTTTTGGAAACCTTTTTACAATCTCTACCACCTTGTTTATCCCAATCAAGATTATTTAATACTTCATTTTTGAGGTACGATTATGTAAATATATATAGTATACAAAAATTTATCTTTACTATTTTAAAAAGAACTACAAATTGATCTATACTATTACATAGATTTGAAATAACGGTTTGTTATATTATCCCCCTATTAGAGAGAATTTCATCCCGAAATTAGGACTATAGCATTAGAGAAAGACTAGGGAAAAAGATATGGATATTTCTGTTGCATTTGATCCTCCCGCTCCCAAGTGAATTCAGGTCCCTGTTTTGCATTCCAACGAACCTTCAATATCGGGATACAACTTTGTTTGGTTTTCTTAACTTCCTTATCTAGAATCTCTACAGCTTCTTCCACAATGTTGAGGCTCTCTTTTAAGTTGATCTCCTTGAGTAGGATCACAAGAGTTTCGTCGAATAAACACTTTTTCAAGTTCGAAACGTGGAAGGCAGGATGAATGTTACTTAGTTCTTGGGGTAGTCAAAGTTTATAAGCTACTGGATCGATTCTGGCAAGAATCTCGAATGGTCCTATGTACCTTGGATTCAGTTTCTCATGCTTTCCAAAGCGTATCATGCCCTTACAGGGAGAGACCTTTAACATGACGCGGTCACCAACCTGGAACTCCAAGGGTTTTCTCCTTTTATCAGTGAAGCTTTTCTGTCTATCTCTATAAGCTTTAAGTCGCTCCTGAATTTGTACGATGTTCTTTGTAGTTTCTTGAATAATTTCCGGACCAGTGATAATACGGTTTCGAACTTAACCTGTAGCTAACTGCATATCACCCACTTCAGCCTAGCACAGAGGTGATATGCACTTGCGGCCACAAAGTGCTTCAAATGGAGCAGTATTTATGCTAGTGTGGTAATTGTTATTGTAAGAGAACCCAACAAGGGGTAAATGAGTATCCCATGCCTTCCCAAAGTCTATCACGCAGGCTCGCAACATATCTTCTAGAGTTTGAATCATCCTCTGACTTTTTCCGTCCGTTTGTGGATGGTAGGCTGTACTCATGTCCAACCTAGTTTACATAGAGTTTTGTAAAGACTGCCAGAAACGAGAAGTGAATATACTATCTCGATCATAAATAATAGACATTGGCACACCATGCAGTCTAACTACTTCTCTGATGTAAGTTCTTGTTAGCTTCTCCATCTTGTCGATTTCCTTTATTGGCAAGAAGTGTGCGGATTTGGTTAATCTATCTACCATTAACCAAACAGTATCATAACCACCCGTTGTCTTGGGTAACTTGCTTATGAAGCCCATCATAATCCGCTCCCACTTCCATACAAGGATTTCAGATTATTGCAATAGTTCTGAAGGTTTCTGGTATTCTACGTTAACTTTGGCACAAGTAAGGCACTTGCCCACAAAGATAGCAATCTCGGCCTTCATGTTAGGCCACCATTAAAGTTTCTTAAGGTCCAGATACATTTTTTATAAACCTGGATGAATGGAGTATCGAGTTTTGTGTGCTTCATTCATAACCACATCTCTATAACCACCGAACTTTGGTGCCCAGATCCGGTTCATGAAATAATAGACTCCATCACCTCTGACTTCGAAATTTTTATCCATTCCTCTCAGTGTTTCACCTGTCATGTTTTTGGGTTTTAAGACCTCGAGTTAAGCCTATTTGATATGTGTGGATAGATGTGAATGGATCGACATGGTCAAAAAATTTACTCTGCATCCCGAGTATTCTTTTCTGCTAAGGGCATCAACTATTATATTGGCTTTACCAGTGTGATAACGAATATCACATTCGTAATCATTCAGTAGCTCCACCCACCATCCTTGTCTCATGTTCAGCTCCTTTTGGTCAAAGATATGCTGAAGACTTTTATGGTCTGTGAATATTTTGCATTTCGTGCCATATAAATAATGTCTCTAGATCTTCAGAAAAAATACAACTGCTCCTAGTTCAAGGTCATGTGTTGTATAGTTGACTCCATGTGTCTTGAGATGTCTTGAGGCATAAGATATAACCTTCCCTCGTTACATAAGAACATATCCAAGCCGTTGGTTAAAAGCATCACAGTACACTACAAAATCCTCTGTCCTATCAGGAAGAGACAAGATCGGTGCACTGGATAGAGCTCGTTTCAATGTTTGGAACACTGCTTCTTTTTTTTCTTCCCAACTAAAAGTTACACCCTTTTGTGTCAGGGTGGTAAGTGGCTTAGTAATTCGAGTGAAGTTCTGGATAAATTTGCGATAGTAGCCAGCAAGACCTAAAAATTGTCGGATTTCTGCAGGTGTTTTGGGTGCTGACTAGTTCTCAATTGCCTTTATTTTTAAGGGTCCACATGAATTCCCTCTTGAATGACCACGTGACCCAGGAAATCTACCTTCCTGATCCAAAATTCACATTTTGAGAACTTCGCATAAAGTTTCTCAGTTCTCAGGATTTGTAGCACTTGACGAAGATGTTGGCCATGCTCCTCTTCGCTTCTTGAGTAGATAAGGATGTTGTCAACGAAGACTGTGATAAATTTGTCCAAGTATGGACGATACACTCTGTTCATTAGGTCCAAAAACACAACAGGTGAATTTGTCAATCTGAAAGGCATCACTGCAAACTCGTAATGACCATAACGAGTTATAAACGTTGTTTTGAGAGCATCCTCCTCCAAAATACGTAACTGGTGCTACCCAGACCTCAAGTCTATCTTCGAGAATTAGCTTGCACCTTGAATTTGATCGAACAGATCATCAATGCAAGGTAGAGGATAATGATTCTTAACGGTGATTTTATTCAGCTCACAATAGTCTATGCACATGTGGAATGTTCCATCATTTTCTTCACGAACAAAACCGGTGCTCCCCATGGCGAGAATCTTGGTCTGATGAAGCCTTTGCTAAGTAGTTCGTTCAGCTTGATGGAAAATTCTTGCATTTCTGATGGTGCAAGACGATAGGGGGATTTGGCTACAGGGGTATCCCCATGGATTAAGTCGATTCTGAATTCGACTTGTCGTTCAGGTAGCACTCCTGGGATATCATCGGGAAATATGTTAGGAAAGTTGCAGACCTTAGGAATGCTTGCGATGTCTTTCACTTCTTTCTTTTTGTCTACATCAAACCGAGTTACCGAAAATTAAATTTTCGTGGTCGTATTGAAAAACATGAAACAACACTAGAATGTATCCGTAGATTTAGTCTATAACGAAAATTTATGAAATAAGATGTTTATGAAAATTATAATAACTCTTATTGAAGTAAAATGCTTATCATTTTATTGATATACGGTTTTGTACACATAGTAAAAAGTAGTATATACATTCAATATCTTAATTTACATTAAACTAGAAAATAGAAGTAGTGTAAACACTACTTATGGTGATTATGGCTCCTAGTATTGGTCTTTGTCACATGGGATTCTGATTCCCTTAAACGCCTCTCCAATGTAGTTTGATGCTCTTGAAGTGCCCTCGTTTCAATTTCAGCAGCAATCATTTCTACATGGAGCATGTCTGTGTGGTATCTGGTTTCATCGTGATCTCTATCTAGACGATGATGATTCACAACGTTTTCTTGGGAGGCAATAGTGACTTCTAAGATTCAATTGATCGATATCCAGGATATATCAACCTAACAAGAAAATACGAATAACTATAACAGGGAGGGCCCTGTCAGCCGATCCTCCATTACGAATGTCGTAGAAATCTTTGTTCGTTCCAAATGGAAGGAGTTATCCCTATTGTTGTCTCCACCTGTGTAACTCTTCACCCCATGTTGGGGTTAGACCTTGAAAATGTTGTCTGGCTAATGGGCGTTGTACTCCTTGTGGTGGATTACATACCTCAGGTTCCGAGTCTGTGCCATCTAAATCTTCTTCTTCACTATCTTCCTCAGGATCCTCTTCTGAATCATCTTCTATCCAACCATTATTCCCCTGGTTAGGAAAATAAGGATCTCCAGGTGGAGGGTATCCTACCATTGTTATCTGAACGAGAATAAAGATATAAGAAATTTATAGTTAATCAATAATGTATTTTGTATGACATGAGTTGTACTTGGTACTTCTATAACTGCAAAGTATATGTACTAATTATATATAACTTGGAAAATGTAGACCTTCGATTAAATGATACTGCTCTAAATCCACAACCAAAAAAGGAACAAGAAATAAAGCTAGATCACATATTCTAAGTCTATAAAACCTTAATTATATATAACTGTAATATATACTTAATATTTATAGCTTTACCGATAATGATTTTGTTTTCACATGTTTGTATATAGTGCCTAAAATACTCATGTAGTATTTTAACTTTATGTTTTGTTCTAGAGTTCTTTTGTATAGTTGGTAAGTTTTAGATTTGTTACAATACTACTTTCACTCCCAAACACATTAGACTTTCTGCAACACTCCTTTCACTCCCAAACACATGTTGGTCGTATCTCAAATCAATATAGTTGATCAGGCTATATTAATCCCAGATACAATTACATAACTATCCAGGTTTGACTGTAATGTCCAACATCCAAATACTTTTGAGTTGTTATGATTGTGATATTGTTATTGTATGTGTGAGTGTTAGTATACTTCTTGCAAAAATATTTAAATTTTTAAAAAGAATACTTTTAGTGAGAGCTCTTAGACTCCAATGTATTTATAGTTTGTATATCTTTTATGGATTGATATACTGAGTTCACTTTAAACAATTCTCTGATACCAATTTTTCAAACCCCCAAACCAGACGGAGGAAACATCCAGGGTGGAGGACATCATTTGTAGTATCACAACACATGCATCATAGTAATTAAAGTACAAACAACTATTGTATTTAAAAAGTTTAAATATTTACATTGGTTCAGTCTCTATATATTGACACCAAAATAGTTACAGCAAAATACAAAAGTTATGACTCAAAACGGCTCCATCTTCTCAAAAGTTCGGGGAGTACCTGTTTATTGTTTTCCTGAGAATACAAGTAATTTGAAAAGAGAGTATCAACATAAAGTTGAGTGAGTGCATAAGTATTTATGCTTAAAAGTATGCTTTATGTTCCTTGAATATGTAACTTATTCCACAAAATCCTATATTTTCTATTGCGTATGAAAAGTAGTTTTAATCCCATAAAACCATTCTGTTTGTAAACCATTGTTATGTGTTTGTATCCTTTTCTAAAACCTATATATGTGAATGTGTCTCCACCAGCTGTTATTGTAAACTGTATCTCTGTAAACTAGTACTTTGCAAATGTACTCATGTTTAGTTAAATATACACTAGCGTATTGTTAATATCTTTTTAATGAGTTATTATTACCATACTATGACTGGATGGCCTGAAACAAACGCATTTAAGGTGTTTAAACTGTTGATAACAATTGTCACTCATGGGCGTGTATGCCCGACTGTGGCTAACAACCTGAGTGTGGGGTAGTCAATTCCCAATATAGATCTATACATACTTGTTTCGATACCCGACTGGAGATTCTGGTTATAATATTAGGACTTTAACTATGTTGTTAAAATAAATAAACAACATGAACATGTCATCTCATAAAAAGCATATAAACGTTACATGTATAATAATAACCCAATCCTTATGAAATGAATGATTGATAGTATTTTTTTTTTGTTTAGTATACTCTAAATGTACTTGAAAGTGGTATACCCTTTCTTAGTTTAGAATCAAACTCTTGTTCTTGTACAATAGTATAAACCCATGTTCTTGTAAAATAGTGTACTCTAGTATACTCGACTTGTGAGTTAGTGCTCTTTAATCATAAATTATACCTATTATAACTTATATGTACTTTCTGTATTGAGATTAACTATTCATGAATGCAATCCCTTGCTCGACATGTTACAAAGGGTAGTTGAAACTAAATGAAATAATCTTTATATTATATATATATATATATATATATATATATATATATATATATATATATATATATATATATATATATAAGTATGATTTTCTGGGAAAAATATAAGTTTATAAAAGAGTTTAATGTTTTTGAAATACTTTTGATGACTTGATGTCATTTTATCACAATTAAAAACCATTTGTTTGTAATACAAAATCCTTTTGTTAGATTAATCCCCCCCCCCCCCCCCTTAAAGTAGTAAGATTTATGAAAATACGGGGGTATGAACTCACTTGTTAGGTGGTGATTTGGGTAGCGTTTCGTTTCTTAGAAATGAGTTTTCTTGATGTAACTAAGAGTTTTTTTTTATATGAAAAACCGACTTTATTCGAGTAGAGTTTCTGCCACAAGATTGAAAACTTCGGGGATTCGGGACTTGCTTCTGGGGTTAGATATGATATCGGGGGTTCGGGGGTTGTAGGGAGGTTTATGGGAGTGAAAGAGGTGAAAAAGTGTGAAAATTGGAGAAAAAGAGACATAAAAACCAGAGAATCTTGCACCCTTTATATTGGTTTGAGGGTTCAGTCTGAAGAGAGGAGGGGAGGACACATGCGCGGACAGGTGGCGAAGGGGAGGGGGCAGTTGTCGGCTTCGGGTGCGAGGAGAGGGAACACGCATCGGAGGCTTGCAGGTACGACATGTCTCGGCTTGGTTGCTCCACGGGTGCGAGGTGTGTCGGCTTTTCATTGGGCCGCATCTTCGGACGAATCAGCGATGGACACGGGGCGATGTCGCATGCGAGGCGACGTGGCCGAATTATTGTCATGTGAAATTTCCCAGTTTTTAAGATTTTTCGGTTTTTGTGCCCAAAACTTCTGAAATTCATAACTTTCACATACGAGCTTCGTTTTCGACGTTATATGCACGCGTAGGTGAAATTATTATCTACGACTTTCGTTTAGAATTTGTCGGCTAATTTTTAATTTATTTTTAATATTATAATTTTTAACAGATCGGGATAGGAAAATGCATTAAAAATTCATAACTTCTTAATCCGAAGTCTGTTTTTGTCTGTCTTTTTACCGTTGTACTACTATTGATGAGACCTTCGATTCTCGTTTAGCTTGTGTCGGCTAAAAATACTCGATCTTTATTTCGAGTTTTTAGTTGTATACTGTTATATTGAATTTTAGAAAAATCATAACTTTTTCATAAAAAGTCAGATTTTGACGTTCTTTTTATGAAAGTTCTCGTTTTAACTTATTCTACAACTTTCATTTAGATTGTTAAGGTTAAAAAGCATTTTATTGAAAAATGACTTTTTACGCTGAATATGGTTTTGTCATGGATCTTCGATTGGTCATAACTTCTTCGTTATAACTCGGATTTTAGTGTTCTTTATATTTTTGGAAACCTTGTTACAATTTCTACCACTTTGTTTATCCCAATCAAGATTGTTTAATACTTCATTTTTGATGTTCGATTATGTAAATGTACATAATATAAAAAAATTTCACTTTATTATTTTAAAAAGAACTACAAATTGATCTATACTATTACATTGATTTCAAATAGCAGTTTGTTACATTTTAATCTATATTTGCTGATATGTCACTCAATATACAATCTTGGAGTATGACTCTAAGATTTGATTTTGGAACAAAGTATGATTCATCTTAATTGATTTAACCATTTAAAAAAATTCCTGATTCCTCTTCGTAGCCAAACAAATGCACTAAGGTGTCCTTAGAGGATCAAATTGTGATATGGTTTTCATAATCATTAAGATGATCATAAAACACGATACTCAAATACTCTCCCATCTTTTCAGATTGGAGAAACTTTTATCTTTCTGCCGACTTTGATTCTTCTTATTTGTTCTGCTATACATTGAGACTTTTCAATGACTGAGAATTATACTTAATCTTGTAAGCATAACCATATCTACTAACTTTAGTAAACGATAATGAATAGTCTTATCGTTCTTTGTGGTGGACCTGACCAGCGCACAACCAAGTGTACCCGATCCCCTAGTCCTTCACTTAACTCACCTATGTATGTGAACAAGGAATTAGTCCTAATTTACCAAAGATGAAGGTTCTCATTCATCATATAATGCAAGTTGCATGATCCCAAGTTTCTGTCCAATTGACACTCATGTGATGAGAATCTTTCCTTATTTGGTAAATTTCGACACTGCCACAAACGAAAGAATCAAATCTATATTGCTAAAAAACTACAAACATCAAATTTTCACATATGTCATTGTAAGGAAATATAAAATAAGATAAAATAAATGTTTTTCTTTATTTTTATAATTGTAGAAAAACTTTACATTACAATGCAATTACAAATGAAAACAATGTTATTACAAATTGTTGAGCAATCTATCATAACTCTTAAGTAGCAGCTCAAAAATCCAATCATCGAACCAAGCGATCGAAATCCATCTCTTCACGATCAGACTTTGCATTCCTTTCCTTTAAGCTTCCTTTGATCCTACAAAACATCAAAATGTAATCTTATTACATCATGTATTAAGAATCTACAAATAGAAAATTAATTGATGTAGATAATGGACTTACCTAAAGTAGAGCCATACAATTTGATTAAAATTCTCAGGTAGTCAATGCAGCTTCGCTTCCAGTGTCATTTTTCTTGGCAATAGAAACAAACAGACTCTTCTGAAATGGTACACGGGACAATCTTAGACTTAGCCTTTCCCTTTCCCTTGGGAAGAGAAACCTTTTTCTGGACTTCTAATGTTGCCATTGTCATTATCCATGGAAGTTTGGGAAGTAGATCTTCTAATCAAATGTGTTGTACTAGTGCATCAAATCATTGCAGACCCAACAGCAATAAACAAATAGGTAAGATCAATATGGGCCATGTCGCGGTCTGTCATATAGTAGTCTTTAACAAACTAACTATATAACTCGTGAAGTGACTGCAGAACCAAGTCAGCAACCAACTTCCTTGAGACATCGAATCCTAAAATTCCTAGCCTGTTAATGTGTGACTTCATCTCCAAGACATGTGCACACACAGTCCTTGCATCTTAATGTTGGCTTGCTAATAGGGCTTGAGTGACCTTGAACTTTCCAAGTCTTTGAAATTGTGGATCAGGGAGAATAATTGTGGAATATCATATTCATGTGGAAAGCCTTTTCCAACATATTTGGGAAGACCATAGTTGTCTGACCTAGACATCTATAATGAGAGAAGTTCTTGTTAGTTGATTTAAGTCCTTAATATAACACCCAAAACGAAATATTAAGGCTAAGACCTAGCACAATATTTTACAATTACGAAGAGGGATGTCATAATCCAATTGTAAAATATTTGAAGGTAGGTAAATGACGATTTACCAATTTCCACAATGAAAAACAAAATAGATTATTAAGTTTTAATTGGATTGCATTAAGTTTTGATTGTTCCCTTCAAGTTTGTGATTGGGATGCCGAGGATCACAAACAAGGTGTGAATAACCATGCAAATTAGCTTGGTACACCCGATGTTACAAATTACCTAATCAATGTGCCGGTTAACCACACACACTCCATTCATCTATTATTAACATCAAGCTACCCTTTGCCACAGATTGTTAGTCCTAGATTAGTGTGTCGGTTAACCACACATGCTCCACTAACGACTTAACAAGGTGCAAAGTGCAATTTCATGGAATAGCACCATTTTCACATTTTTCCTAAAGTAACTAAGATTGGAATTTAATAAAAGTTTAGTTACTTTATAATTATCATTATACTTATAATGAGAATTAGTGTCCTATCCTACCCGTTCGGTTAACAACCCTCCACCAGTCAAGGAAGCGGTGTGTGAGAGTGGACACCCATTAAACCACCATTTTATAGGCAATAACCTTATACTCCCCTTATAGATCGGCTTCGTGAATGAGGCCTACTCACGGTAAGACTGATTTGTCTTATACATACATATATATATATATATATATATATATATATATATATATATATTATTAAACTTATAATATTAAAAAGTATAAGGGTTGAATTTTAACTTTTAAAACTGTAGGGTTTGGAATTAAAGTTTCATTAGTGAGACTTTACAAATTCCAAAACTTGAGGATAGGTTTTTAAATTTTTCAAAACTCTTGGTTTCCATAACTTATGAAAAGACTATTGATTTTCCAAAACTTGAGGACAAGTTATGGAGTTTATTAAAACATTTATGATAAGACTTTTCATGTTCCATAACTTGAGGCTAAGTTATGAAACTCATTAAACAACATCTATATCAATTCTAACAAGGAAATTTATCATATAATTTTTTTTAATCATGGTCTAAACTAACTCATAAGGCAAAATAGTTTCAAATCAAATGATACAAGTAACTATCTTAACATATAAACTAGCAACTATCATAAGAATTTTGACAACTATCTTTTGATGACTTTTTTAATTCATAACTTATGAGTTTAATGTTATTTTAATAGATGAGACTTTTCATTTTCTATAACTTGAGGACAAGTTATGGAGGTCATTAAAATTCATTTAGATCAATTGTTAACTACTAAAATTATCATATAACTCAAGATTGATCTAACTAAGCTCATAATCACTATCATATCATAAAAAAATTAATGATGTAAAACAGTTTGTAGTAGCGATTCCAATCCAATCTAGGCCAAGAAAACTCGAAAATCAGCACCCAGAGTGATGGACTCGACGAGTGCATGAATTGACTCGTCAAGTTGCCATTGTTACTAAGTAGACTCGTCGAGTCAGCTAGTGGAGTTGGAGAGTTCATCAGTCAGAGGCTAGAAAATCTATTTATTTTCAACTTTGAAAAATTGCAAGCATCAAATATAACAGAAAACAATCCTAGGCTCTGATACCACTGTTAGGTTTTGAGCACTATAACACTCCTATGGTGCATATGCAACCCTAGATTCTTTGGATCTATGTTTTCTCTAATTATATACGTATTTTCAATTTTCCAAAGCATACATCTTAAATAGCATACAATAGAGGGTGTATAACATAAAAACTAGTTTAGATGAATACCTCTTGAAGTAGGGTGTAGTTCATGGCCTTTGAAAGCTTTAGCAACTCAAGTGTAATGGCTCAAATGTGTCACAAACTCCAAATGCAAGAGGAGGTTTGAGAGAATAAGTTACTTAGCACAAAATCAATATCAAACTCTATGAATCATGGTGTAACCGATTTTGGTCATGAGGGTTTCCTTTTATAGTGTTGCAAGTGCTACGGTTACATCCATGCAAACCCTAATGCACCATCAACTTTCATATTACTTAGAATCTATGGGTTAAACCTCCATGGACTATCTCATTGGTTTAGATTATCATAAATAACCATGGATCATTGGCCCACACTATAAGAATAACTTATTTACATAATCAATCCCTATATATTTAATTAGTCTATTTTAATCACAAAATTAATTCCAAATTAAGTCTTGATCAATACTAGTTAAATAATTTGATTTCTCAATTAATATATTATACTTATGATATATTAATACATCACAAATAACCTTATTCTCAAAAGTCTATCTTGTCAAATTGCACTGATGAAGGCAACGCAATAGGACCATGCTACAATCGGGTCAAGTACATCCCAGCTACAATTATGGGCTTAGACACCAAATCCAACAGCATATCCCATAAGGATTATATGAAAAGTTCACAAACTTTACTTTTTCGTGTCCCTTTTAGAATTTGACTTTGTCAGGCTACGATTATTTTCACATTATCATTCACATAATTATTTTCAATATAATCCGAGAATAATATTAAATAGAAAAATCTTTACTTATGCATGATAACGAGTCCATGAAAATAGTCAATATAGACCAGTTCTATACATATGTGACGCCCTGATAGGTGTACTTTTATCAAAGACGAGATCATCCCATTTACCTTTTTAATATCATTAGTATCCTATCAAACCCTTTTGTCTAACTACACCCCACCACACAAAGAAGTGGTGGGTGAAAACGACACACATTCAATGATTATTTTATAAGTTGTTATGTTCTACCTCTCTTATAATGTGGCTTAGTGAATGAGACATAGTTTTTGTTTGACTGGCTTAATATTTTAGATATAGTATTATAACTCTTATGTGTGTGTGTGTTCATATATATAGTTTTTGTTTGACTGGCTTAACATTGCATTTGAATTACATAGCATTTGAAAGGTTAAAATTTTAATGTAAAAGATATATTCTTGTAGAATCTGCTTACACTTTTATACAAATGAAAATAAAAATACAGTTATACAGTGCAATACATCAAATGAATAAAAAATCTTTAAAAAAAAAAATTCTTGCAATTCTTGAAGAATCCCCATCTGCTCTTAGTCTGTTTCCAGTATTTATGTAATGTAACACATAAAAAAGATTCATCTTTTAAATAATACTGTGTTATTGACCTGCAAGCAGAATAATAGGCATTATGTGATAATCTGGGAATTATATAAAACACGTGTTCTTAATATCATATTCTGTTAGAATGTAAAGTAAATTCTAGGTGAAATCCAAAAGATGTTAAATGTTTAAAGAACAAATACTATAAAATGAAATTTGATCAAATGTGATAACGTAACCACGTTTTGCATTCGTTTTTATTATTTAAGAATAAATCACTTAACTTGTTGCTAATATTGTATGCTTAGGCTTGAGTTGGCTGCTTCTATCCTAAACCATCAATCTGAATTGAAGGAGATGTGGAAACTAGAAAGCAATATAATTTGGAGAATGACCACTAAACATAAGTTCATGAACCTAAGGAAAGAGGAGATATTGATGCAAATTACACCCATGAGAGTTCATCATTACATTCCTAAAGAATATCAAGTGTAACATCATTGAAACAGAAAAATGAAACTTACAACCCATTATGTCTTGTAACTTGTAAGTTGTGAAATAAGTGCGTCTTTCTTTTCTTCAGAACTATCATTGGTAAAGGTAATAGAAATAACTCAATAAGGCTTTTACAATTACAAATATTTACAGTAGGTATCATCTAAATTTATAGGGAAATGCCAAATAGTGTTTTTAAAGCTCTTGGGCAAAAGAGGGAATATAAGTCTACAGGAAAAGAGAACTAAAGGTTTACTGTGTTTGACAAGTAATGAAATTGATAAGAGAACATCGGTGCCTACTTCTTCAAGGATCTGATGAATGTACTAAAGATTCAAATGATGACAGAGAAGTAAACAAGAAATTGACAAAAAGTTTGGATTTAATTCTAAAACCCTAATTACAAGGTGAAAACTAGGGATATAAGAGTGATTTTGTTACATGTTGAAGTAATTGATGATCAACTCCAATAAACAATGTATTCTTGACTCTTGATTAAAAAATATCATACCAGTTTGCACCTTTGGTTATAGCTTCAGTCGGGTGAAGCATCAAGCATGGTCGATCTGAATAAGGTCTGGTCCATGAGGTATTTAGGGTAAAGTGTAGCCTGGCTCACTAGGGCAGCAGCCTGAAAGGACTTAGCGGTTGTCAGCATATCAGCACCTATAATTGACACTACATCAAAATCTCACGATTTCTTTGAAAACCTGAAGACGAAACCCACAAGAACAAACATTCAAAGGGAGGAGAAAAGATTCGAGCCCTAGAATCACATCACAATCTCGCAAAACGACAAGGGAAGAGTGAACAAATGGAGATGGTGAAGAAGATCGGAGACGATTGCATAATGGAGACAGTGGTGTAGACGTCACTCTTCAGTGATCGCCATAGTTAAACAGATTATGATTTCTGTTGTCGATGTAGGAAGAAATGGGGCAAAGAAATCAAGAATATAAAAAAAAACCTAGTATTATATGAGGATTAGGTATGAATAAGGTAGTTTAAAGTGTCAATTTAAATCTGATTTTTGAAAAATAATTAATATGATATATATATATATATATATATATATATATATATATATATATATATATATATATATATATATATATATATAATTAGCATGATTTTAGGAGAATATTTGTGTAAATTATTTTACCATTAAATAAAATTACCAAACTAATCTTTTTTTATTTAATTAATAGTCTAAGTTTTTCCAAATTCTAATCGGTCCTTATATCCACACAATAAATGTTTATCCATATATGAACCTACCTCTTTTCTCTCTCTCTCTCTCTTTCTCTCTCTCTCTCTCTCTCTATATATATATATATATATATATATATATATATATATATATATATATATATATATATATATATATACACTAACCGTTTACCCGCGCAAAGCGGCGGACGACAAATAGTTTGTTTTGACAGTTAATTTATTTTCGGTGGAGAATGATTATTTTCAATTCAATCATTAGTTTGTTTTAGGAAACATGTCATATTAAAAATAAAGAAAATTCATGAAATGATCAAATTATAGGGTGTTGAGTATTTATTTGGATTTAAAAAGATATGGTCAAAACCTTAGAAGAGAAGATTTATAGGAGTTTGTTTAAATTTTAATATTATTTTATTAGTGATTAGTTGTACAATTAGCTTAATGATTTGGACGTCTTAAAAAATATATTATTATTTTATTCAATCTATTTTTAGAAATAGTAAGATTTGTTTTATAAGATAGTAAAGATATATATATATATATATATATATATATATATATATATATATATATATATATATATATATATATATATATATATATAATTTATATGTAATGTATTTAAAAAATTTACATAAAAAATGATAAAAAAATCGGTGTAAATAAAAGAAATATAAATATATACAGTTGACACATAATTCAACGAAATATCTTTATTTTTTATCTAGCACACAATTCATTGACTTATAATTTGATATGCTAAACCTTAATCATACCATATGTATTGTTTTTCTTAAAAACAAACTCCTCTAAATTTTATTTTGATCTTATCCAATTTTAAAAAATGATATGCTTTAAGTAGTGAAACGAGTTAGCCCAAATATTTGTAATTGTTTAATGAAATAAATTACGAGTTATGTTCATTTATTACTTTTAAGATATTTATGTTTGTGTAAATAATATATATTCATATTATAAGTGCTAATTAGTCTAACGATATTCATACACAATGCACCTCAAGATAACGATAATAAAATAAATTACTTTTTTAGTGATACATAAAATTTTATAAATGACATGGTAAAAGTTTTAGATTTATTAGTAAATTTATTAATCAGTAAAAGTAGTAGTTTCTAATATATTTTTTTGGTGTTTAGTTCTCGTGAACAATTAATAAAACGCGTAAAGAAGACGAAACGCTTAGTTTGTTACGTTATTATATTAAAAAGATCAACCACTAATATAAATGTTTATTTTTAGTATTATCATATAAATGTTTATAAAATTAAAATAATATCCATAAAAAATATTGGTAGCAAGATAGTAAAATAATAAATATATACTTCATTCTAAAAGGTTAAGAATGTAGAATATATATTTTTATTAAATGCAATTATATTTTTATTTATGATAAAAATAACTGACATATGTTGGGTAATATCATGTTTGCAAAAAAATAATTACAAAAAGAAGGTTAAATAAACTGACAAACAAACATATAAATACATTAAAAAACTAAAATCAGTAAACTAAATAAATTATATCAGTCAAGGTTAAAAAATAGATTAATAATTATAAAGAATAGAAAATAAAGGGTTGTAAGTAAAATAATTCAAAATTAAAAGGGAGTGAAATAGAAAACAAAATATAAAGTAAATGACTAAAGATGTAATTTTAATCATAATGGGTTCGGTCATATCACATATTTTTATTTTTATATTTCGACGGTTTTGACCCTATCAATAGTGGTTTATTAAGAGTGGTCTTTACGTTTGGAATGGTCATGACCTATAATCGGGTGCGATTAGTAATACCCCCAATTTAGTGTCCTAGTTGTGTGGAAATCTCAATACTTAATTTCCATGAAATTAGAACCTAAAACTAAAAGACAAACTGCCCCAAATTAGAAGTTTGGAAGACTTGAAAATCTTGGCAATTTGTATTTATTATCAAAATATTTTCCAAACTTGTGATATTTGTCAAGACTTAAAAAAGTAATGTGATTAGAATTGTTTTCTATTTCCGTACAATACTTAATTTCCATGAAATTAGAACCAAACTATATGAAAAATCAAAGATGATGAATTGGAATTAATTGCCCCAAATTGGAAGTTCAAAGACCTAAATGTCTTGGCAATTTGTATTTATTATAGATGTTTTTTCCCAGTGATATTTTGCAAGTTGTATTTATTTTCTATATCTTTTTGAATTTTTCTCATCTTTTGATAATTTTTTTGTATGTCATATATTTCATAAAAAATTGAAAGTACGGCGCTATAGATCATTTTTAGACCTACAAAGAACAACCAGATTTAGTTGTTTGAATAACAATTTAGAATAAACTACTAATTAATATTGCATTATGTTTTTGTCCATTGCTCTTACTTTCTTGCAAAATAGTGAGTTTTAAACAACTTTGAAGCTGTGTTAGGAAATTATAAACCAGAGAAGCTATGAAGTTTAGATGATGGCTAGGCTAATTACTAACTATTTAATGTGTTTTTCTAAACGGTATCATAGAAAGTAAATTAAAAGTTTTATTGAATATACTTTCATGTAATTTTAAATTTAATACACTTACGAAGCAATTATCTGTCACATCACAATGAGCATCTCAATTATGGTTCTATTATAGATACACATGAAAGAACAATATAACTTAATCATCTTTTTTTTAATGACAAATCTATTTTATTCTACTCCTACAATTCTCCTAAATCTCCACCTATGTCCCTTACGAGATTTGAACCCCCGACCTCAAGGAGGGAGGACAACACCGGATACCGCTGGGTTAGAAGCCCTTTGGTTAAGAAATTTTCATATAATAATACTCATATCAATTAAAAACTAGTTATAGACATACCTATATGGAGCAAAATCTAAGTTGATCATTTCAATAATTATTATTAGTAATTTGTATTGGGTTTAAGGCCTTTTTTTGCATGTCTTCAAATGACCAACATACCCCTTGTATTACATCAACAAGTAGCAAACTACGAAAATAGGATACTATAATAATTAATAAACAAATCAATGAAAGTACATTGTTATTGCTTGCATTTAACCCCTACATAATTTAGGATGCCTGTTTGTTGTTGTAAATTGCAATAAAAATGGTGATTTGTTTATAATCAAAAGCCAAAAGTTTTCATCCCTACAATAATGATACCTATCTGATAATCACTTAAATGGAACTATCCAGGTTTCAAAGGCTTGACGTTTCCTTTAATACTCTTATAATTCCTTCCAAGTATCACTTTTCAGGCCTTTCTTATGTAAAGGTTATTGATCTTATGTCTTGTAAGATAGGGCCTCACTTCCCCAAATGGGTTCAGACACTCAAAAATCTTACCGCTCTTGATCTTTCTAATACTAGAATCTCAAACACAACTCCTCTAGAGTTTTGGGATATGTGGTCTTCTCAATTAGAATATTTGAATCTCTCTTCCAACAACATTAGCGGGAAAGTATCAGATTTATTATCAAATTTTCCCTCATATTCAGTGATAGATTTGAGTTCTTACAACTTTAATGGCTAAATACCGAAAGTCTCTTCCATTTTGATATCATTAAATCTTTCCAGAAACAATTTACCTGGAGGGATCTCCTTTATATGTCAAATTGTTGATGGGTGGTTAGAATATCTTTCACTCTCTCATAACTCATTAATCGGACAACTCCCGGACTGTTTGTGGCCTTTCAAAGAACAAAAAGTTCTTAATCTCGAACACAATGATCTCTTTGGAAGGCTTCCTCCCTCTATTTGATCTTTGATACAACTAGAGGCATTGTATTTATACAAGAACAACTTCTTTGGAGAATTGCCTTTGTCTTTAAAAAAATTGCACACTTTTAATCTCATTGAATTTGGGGGCCAACAAGTTTTCTAGTAAAGTGCGTGTCTGGATTGGTGAAAACTTATTGTGGTTGGATATTCTTATCCTAAGATTAACAACTTCTTTGGAACCATACCCTTACAGCCATGCCATTTAGCTAGTCTTTAAGTTCTGGACTTATCGATGAACAATCTCCATGGAACTATCCCTTCATGTTTGAATAATCTTACGAGCATGGTTAAATTATTAGCAAAGTCCTTTTGGGTTGCCCTCAAACCTAGTAATTAAATAGGATGACTTTTAGAGAGAGAGAGAGAGAGAGAGAGAGAGAGAGAGAGAGAAAGAGAGAGAAAGAGAGAGAGAGAGAGAGAGAGGGAGAGAGAGAGAGAGACTAGTTTAATTATTTATTATATGATTAATTAATTAATTAAAAATCAAAATAAATAATTTATCAATATATTATGTGAATAATATATTAATTAGAAATAGTATTGTTTTAAATATAAATTAATCTGAAAACAATCATAATTAATTTTGGGATTACTTGGAATATTAAATAATGGAAGAACTAAAGTTGACAATCTTCAAAAGGTTAACATTGAGAAATTCTAGAACCTCCATAGGAGGGGTGATGTATTCTAGAGTGTTCTAGGGTTTTCTTGGGCATTAAGGGAGCCTTGGATGCCTTAGGGGGGAAGTTAAAGGATTAGGCTTATATTAGGAAACTTCCTTATCCATAGCTCCCTTGATCACCTATATACACCCTCCACAAGGTTCATAATTTCATCCATCTCTTTCTTCCAAGGCATAGCCGAAATTTCTCTATCACCCTCTCCTCTCTCTTTAAGTGTCCTTGTTGCTAGGGTTGGGTGTGAACCATCAGATGGACAAAATTTCTAGTTCTAGCTTCGAAGTGACAACAAGAAGGATTGTTATTTATGATGGGTTTTAGCCATAAGAACTTTCCTATGTGCGCATGCAAAACCCTCATGCTTGGATCTAGGCTTTCTAATTAAACATGCTTTGAATCCAAGACTTCTAATGGCTAATTAGGTTAAATAACAACATTGAAATAGATCTAGAATCATACCTTTGGATTCCTTGTTGATCTTGTTGTCTTGGAGCTTCTAGAGTCACAAATGTCACTCCTCTAATGGCTTACAAACACCAATAGCAAGCAAGATGATCTAGGAGAGAGGAGAGGGGAGGAATTCGGCCAGAGTATCTCTACTTTAGATGGTGTGTCGAATTCCCTCACCCCTAGGGTCTATTTATACTTGTAGACTCCTTAAGGGTTACAACCTAAACCCTAATTGGATAATCTTCTCTTAAGGCTATCCAAATCCATTCCTAGATAAGTACATGGACGATTTTAGCTATCCTAAAGCTCTTAGAATCCGTCCAAAGTATATCTAAATGGATTTACAGTCTAAAGTCTAACTATCAAACAATTGACAGTTCATACCCTCTTATTTAATTAATCTCTTTAAGTCACCAAATTAATTCCAATTAATTTATGACTTATATTAATCAAATAACCATATATTATTCCTTATAATATTTACTCTCTCTTAACAAATCATCCATCAAGTTGCTATGGTGAAGGCAACCCAAAAGGACCATGCACAACCGCATCAAATACTTGCCTAATATAGTTGCAGCCTTAGACACTATTCCAACAATCTCTCACTTGGATAAGTCTAGTAACTATACAAGTACAATTCGGTTTGCAATCGTAGCTCTCAAAGACGCTGTCAACTCTGATCTAATCAATCTTGTCCTTTAGATAAGGGATCTTACAGTCCTCTGTTAGATATCATGCTGACAATCCTATGGAATGGTTAGTCTAGCATTTGATTTCTCGATCTCCGATTTATTTGACATAGAACTTAATCAAACACATCAATTCAGTTCTGACCGGGCCCGGCACATAAGTCAAATCAAATCATCGAGTGGCCAAGATATCTCTTCTACCCTCTTAGGATAAAATTTACAGATAAACTTCGACTTATATGCATTTACTTATTCATTAACCAACTATACACAACAATGCGTTTTATAACACCAAGTTACTGATGCGTTTTCACATTATCAATGTACAATCAATTAACAAATAATAAACCATATATCTAGGTTTTAAGACTATATGATATTATCGTCTTGCGATCACCTTTTATATCGTATTCCATAAGGTGATTCCAGCAAGCGCGGGTTTATTCCAATGCTCAAAACCAGTTCATAAGCACTCATGAACGTTGCAGCAACCCTTTCTATGTCTAACACCATTTAGACATTCTACACACCAATTCATGACAATCTTCATTCATATCTACTCCCAACATATGAATGATTGTGGACCATTTGAACAATTTCTATTATTCTTAATAACCTTAATTATTCTGGAAGTCAAAACATGCAAAGTGAAACAATAGTTAAACAATTAACATGTGACAGTAACTTTACTCATAAATAAAACTCCTTTATTTAATCATCAAATGTTAATTACATTTATCTATTAAACGTTTCTAATACTATCTAATCTATACTAATATCATCCTTCAACCCAATACTCCTAGCATGCTGCAAGTGCTTAACCCTACTCAGTCCCTTCGTGAGCGGATCTGCTGGGTTATCTTCTGATGATATCCTCTTCACTACGAGTTGTCCTTCTTCTACACGATGTCTAATGAAGTGATATTTTCTGTCGATATGTCGAGATCTACCATGATCCCTCGGTTCCTTGGTCAAGGCAACCGCACCTTCGTTATCACAGAAAATCTCCATGGGCTCCTTTATGGCCGGCACAACTCCAAGATCACCAATGAAGTTCTTTAGCCATATTGCCTCCTTCGACGCTTCGCTCGCTGCGATGTACTCTGATTCGCACGTTGAATCAGCTACGGTTTCCTGCTTGGAACTTTTCCATGTCACTGCTCCTCCATTTAGGGTAAAGACCCAGCCCGACTGCGAACGGTAGTTGTCCCTGTCGGTCTGAAAGCTGGCGTCACTATACCCTCGCACCTTCAAGTCATCACTCCCTCCAAGGACTAAGAACCATTCTTTCGTCCTCCGAAGGTACTTAAGGATGTTCTTCACCGCAATCCAATGTGCTTTGCCAGGGTTCCCTTGATATCTGCTAACCATGCTCAAAGCGAAGGCTACATCAGGGCGAGTACAAGTCATAGCGTACATGATTGAGCCAACTGCGGAAGCGTATGGTACTCGGCTCATTTATGCTATCTCAGCTTCGGTACTCGGACTTTGAGTCTTACTCAACTTGGCATTTCCTTGTATCGGTAATTCTCCCTTCTTTGAGTTTTCCATACTAAAACGTTTTAGTACCTTCTCTAAGTAAGTATTATGACTAAGTCCAATTAGTCTCTTACTTCTTTCTCTTACTATCCTTATTCCCAAAATGTAAGAAGCCTCTCCGAGGTCCTTCATAGCGAAACACTTCCCGAGCCAGGACTTGACCTCCTGCAGAGTCGGGATGTCGTTCCCTATGAGTAATATGTCATCGACATATAAAACGAGAAAGCTTACTATACTCCCACTGGCTTTGACATATACACAAGATTCGTCTTCGCTTCGCACAAATCCAAACTCTTTGACTTTCTCATCGAAGCAAAGATTCCATCTGCGAGACGCTTGCTTAAGTCCATAAATGGACTTCTCAAGCTTACACACTCTATTCGGATGCTTCGGATCCACAAACCCCTCTGGCTGAGCCATGTAAACATCCTCAGCCAACTTTCCGTTAAGGAAAGCGGTCTTGACATCCATTTGCCAAATCTCATAATCATGAAATGCGGTAATTGCTAGCATCACTCTAATAGATTTAATCTTCGCAACTGGTGAGAAGGTCTCATCATAGTCAACTCCGGGAGTTTGAGTAAAGCCCTTCGCGACCAATCGCGCTTTATATGTGTGTACGTTCCCATCCACGTCGGTCTTCTTTTTGAAGATCCATTTGCACCCAACGGTCTTACGTTCGGGCACATAATCAACCAAATTCCAAACTTGGTTATCGTACATGGATTGGATCTCGCTATCCATTGCCTCTTTCCATTTTGCAGACTCCGGGCCTGCCATGGCTTCCTTATAGCTATTAGGTTCATCAAGATTTACTAGTGTACCATCACTAATATACGTGTCCCCTTCGGTAGTAATATGAAAACCATAAAACTGGGGATGAACTCTAACTCTATCGGAACGTCTAAGAGGTAAGGATTCGTCAATCGATTCAACCAGAGTTTCCTCCTCGGGTTGAATGCCAGCGGTAGAGGTTCCTTCATCTATCGACTCTTGAATCTCTTCAAGTTCGATTTGCCTCCCACTGTCTCCTTGGCTTATGAGTTCTCGCTCTCGGAAAACTCCTCTCCTCGCAACAAAAACAACATTGTCTTTCGGTCTATAGAAGAGATATCCAAAGGATGTTTGCGGGTAGCCGATGAAAATACATCACTCACTTCGAGGTTCAAGCTTATCGTGAGTATCTCGTCTTACGAAAGCCTCGCAACCCCAAACCTTGATATGTGTCAACAAGGGAGCTTTCCCTGTCCACATCTCGTGATGTGTTTTGGCAACCTTCTTAGTAGGGACTCGGTTAAGGATATGGGCGGCAGTCTCTAAGGCATACCCCCAAAAGAAGATTGGTAGTGAAGCACGACTCATCATAGAGCGAACCATATCCAATAAGGTTCGATTATGCCTTTCTGCCACACCATTCAACTGCGGTGTCCTAGGAGGCGTCAATTGCGAAACTATTCCACACTCCTTGAGATAATCGTGGAATTCAAGACTTAGGTACTCTCCTCCTCGATCAGATCGAAACATCTTGATTTTCCTGCCCAATTGATTCTCCACTTCATTCTTGAACTCTTTGAACTTTTCAAAGGTGTCTGACTTTTGCTTGATTAAGTAGATATACCCATATCTACTATAGTAATTGGTAAAAGTCACATAGAAGCGGTTCCCATCCTTCGTGGTTGATCTAAAAGGTCCACATACATCGGTATGTATTAGGTCCAATAGCCCCTCACCCCTTTCACAAGTACTCGTGAAGGGTGACTTAGTCATCTTTCCAAGTAAACAAGACTCGCATGTGTCATCTTCCCTAAGGTCGAATGACTCCAACACTCCATCCTTTTGGAGTTGTGCTATGCGTTTCTTGTTGACTTGTCCAAGACGACAATGCCACAAGGAGGATTTATCCATACTAGTGGAAGAATCAATATTCAAAACATCATTTCCTAAGTTATCAACAATCATAACAGTTTCATATATTCCATTACATGGTATAGCTTCAAAGTAAAAGACACCATTTAGATAAGCCAAAATAGAACCATTCTCATTATTAAAAGAAAATCTAAATCCTTGTCTATATAAACCATGAAATGAAATGATGTTTCTAGCCATTTCTGGCGAATAGCAACAATTGTTCAAATCTAAAACTAAACTATTCCTAAGAACTAAAGAATACACTCCAATCTTGGTCACAGGCGATGATCTTCTGTTACCCATGATTAGATTGATCCTTCCTTACTCTACATCCCTACTTCTTCTTAGTCCCTGCACATTAGAACAAATGTGATAACCACAACCGGTATCAAGAACCCAAGAAATAACATGATTAGAATCGTTAGATTTGATTGTGTATATACCTGCGAAAGATGGCTTGATCTTTCCTTCTTTGATCGCTTGCAGGTAATCCGGGCAGCTTCTCTTCCAATGTCCTATCTTGTGGCAGTGGTGGCACTCTGCCTCCCTTGGGTTGGAGCAGGGCTTAGAGGGATCAACTTTGGTCCCACTAGAAGAGGCACCATCTCGGGCTTTCACCTTGTAATAGTTATTCGATGAAGCTTTCCTCTTCTTTCCTTCCCTTGACCAATAGCCAAGACAGGAGCAGCGGACGGATTGGGAGTTGGTGCAACAGACTTGTCCTTGAAGTTGCTCTCAGCAACCCTCAAGAGACCTTGGAGTTTGCTTAGGGTAACCTCTTCTTTGTTCATGTGGTAGGTCATCCTAAATTGGTTGTACATCGGAGGCAAAGAGTGAAGCACCATGTCGATCGTCAAGTCTTCACCGAAGTCAACATTTAACTTGCGAAGGCGGTCGACATACCTTTGCATCTTTTGAAGGTGCACGGTAAGAGATTCTCCATGACCCATCTTAGCGGAGATCATGTTAGTGAAAATCTCATAACACTCTTGTCTCGCGTTTTGATGGTATCTCTCCAACAAGTCTTGATGCATCTCGTATGGATACATGTCCTCGTAGGACTTTTGGAATTCGGAGTTCATGGTAGCGATCATGATGCAATGTACCTTCGTTGAATCTCGCTCATGAGTTTCAAAGGCGGTGATTTCGGCGGGAGTAGCAACTTCGGGGTTGATTTTCTCGAGCTTCTCATCGAGGACATACTCTTTATCCTCATAGCGAGCAATGGTGCGAATGTATCTTATCCATTCGCTAAAGTTCGTTCCATCGAAGGTGACCTTTTGGCAAAGGCTCATCAACGTGAAAGAACTAGCAGCAGCGTTGTTTGCGTTCGACATCTATAGAAAGGACAAAGATAGATTAGAATAAGAATCCCTAATTATCACCCAATAAGAAAAATTAGGGCTAGGATCCAACAATAACATTTACATACTAGAAAAGGGATGCCGTAATCTAACATGCAAATAAATTGAAGGTAAGTGAATGACGATTCACTAATTCTCCATCACAAAACTTAAACTATTAGTCCTAAGTGTTTTTGAGAATTCCTAGGTTCGGATGAGATTCATTGAACTATTCAATGGCATGTTTAAATCTCGATATGCCCCTCTTGTTTGTGACTGGGATGCCGAGGATCACAAAGCGGGTGTGAATTACCATGCAAATTCACATGGTGCCTTCATTGTAACGATCACCTATTCGATGTGTCGGTAAACCACACACGCTCCATCGAACTATGATAAACAATGAATCACCCTTTGCCACCTTTGCTTAGAACCAATTAGTGTGCCGGTAAACCACACACGCTCCACTAACTTCTTAGCAAGGTGCAAAGTGTAATTTCATGGGATTGCATCAATTCACTTTTCCTAAAGTAACTAAGATTGGGAAATTTTTTAAAACGTTTAGTTACTTTGTATTTCTTATTATACTTTTAATGAGAGGATGAGGTTGCCCTATCCTACCCGTTCGGCTAACGACCCTCCACCAATCAGCAAGCGGTGGGTGTGAGTGTACACCCATTAAGCGCCATTTTATAGGCCGCAACCTTATACCCACCTTATAGATTGGCTTCATGAATGAGGTCTACTAACGGTAAGACTAGCATTTAGTTATACATATATATATATATATATATATATATATATATATATATATATATATATATATATATATATATATATATTATACTAGTAATATAATATTAGTATAGGGGTGTATTTTAAACCTTTTAAAATCTAGGGTTTGAAATTTAAGTTGTCTAAATTAAAACTTTTAGTCACAAATATAAATTTCAAAACTTTAGGGTAGGTTTTAAACATTTAAAACATGAAGGATCAAATAACAAATAATTCCAATTAACAATTAATATCCTAATTATCTTTATTTGATTTATCCAAGATTTCTTTTAAGATAGTTATCAAAATAATTAATCATTATCATATAAGGAAATTAAATATTTTATTAGATGATAAATATCTTTAATTAGATCAAGATAATAGTCATATATATCAAAAATTCGGATTAGGGTTGATCTAATATGATTAAGGTAAGTTTCCATAAGATAAACATGAAAAAATCCCGGTTTTGCCTAATCCTGACGCCCGGACTCGCCGAGTACACAAGGGGACTCGCCGAGTCCACCTTGGAACTCGCCGAGTCAGTGACTCAAAACCCAAAAATCGAATTTTGCAGGTTTGTTTCAGTTAATCAAGCAAAAATTTAAAGAAAACCAAGCTAGGCTCTGATACCACTGATGGGTTTTAGCCATAAGAACTTTCCTATGTGCGCATGGAAAACCCTAATGCTTGGATCTAGGCTTTCTAATTAAACATGCTTTGAATCCAAGACTTCTAATGACTAATTAGGTTAAATAACAACATTGAAATAGATCTAGAATCATACCTTTGGATTCCTTGTTGATCTTGTTGTCTTGGAGCTTCTAGAGTCACAAATGTCACTCCTCTAATGGCTTACAAACACCAATAGCAAGCAAGATGATCTAGGAGAGAGGAGAGGGGAGGAATTCGGCCAGAGTATCTCTACTTTAGAGGGTGTGTCGAATTCCCTCACCCCTAGGGTCTATTTATACTTGTAGACTCCTTAAGGGTTACAACCTAAACCCTAATTGGATAATCTTCTCTTAAGGCTATCCAAATCCATTCCTAGATAAGTACATGGACGATTTTAGCTATCCTAAAGCTCTTAGAATCCGTCCAAAGTATATCTAAATGGATTTATAGTCTAAAGTCTAACTATCAAACAATTGACAGTTCATACCCTCTTATTTAATTAATCTCTTTAAGTCACCAAATTAATTCCAATTAATTTATGACTTATATTAATCAAATAACCATATATTATTCCTTATAATATTTACTCTCTCTTAACAAATCATCCATCAAGTTGCTATGGTGAAGGCAACCCAAAAGGACCATGCACAACCGCATCAAATACTTGCCGAATATAGTTGCAGCCTTAGACACTATTCCAACAATTTATTATCTACTAGTATAATAAAAATGTATGTAACCCTAACCATTTTTTGTTAATTTCTAAAATCCTCGGGTTCTTGTAGGGTTTTTGATGTTCAATTTGTTATCGCATTCAATAGTGAAAACCTAGATCTATTAGGGTATGCAAACTTAGGGTTTATGTTTTTCTAAGAAAAGGTGGCAAAGGGTGACTCATTCTTTGTTATAGTTCGATGGAGCGTGTATGGCTAACCGGCACATCGAATAGGTGACTGTAACAATGAGGGCACCATGTATATTGCATGGTTATTCACACCCGCTTTGTGATCCTCAACATCCCAGTAAGAAACTAGAGGGGCATATCGAGATTTAAACATTCCATTGAAAAGTTCAACTAATCTCAAAAAGGATCTAGGAATTTTTAATACATTTAAAACTTAATCTCTTTTTCGTTTTTCATGATGGAGAATTTGTGAATCGTCATTCACTCACCTTCAAATTATTTGTGTGTTAGATTACGGTATCCCTCTTCTAATTTGTAGATAATGTTGTTGGATCATAGCCCTAATTTCTCATTTGGGTGTTTAATTGGGGATTCATTTCTAATAAAACTTTATCTTTTTCTATTTCAGATGTCGAACGTCAACAACAATGCTTCCGGCTCGAATTCCTCCAGCTCGTTCTCACTCATAAATTTTTATGGGAGAGTGATATTCGATGGGTCCAATTTCGATGATTAGATCTGCAACATTCGAATGGTGACTCACTACGAGGACAAAGAGTATGTCCTTAATGAGATGCTGAAGGAAATAAATGTCAACACTGCCTCTCCCGATGAGATCGCAGCCTTTGATTCCCATGAGTGTGATGCCACGAAAGTTCATTGTATCATGCTGGCGACCGTGACTGCTGAACTCCAAAAGTCCTATGAGGGCATGTATCCCTATGAAATGCATCAAGACTTGCTAGACCGGTACCACCAAAGCGCTAGGCAAGAAAGGTATGAGATCATCACTTCGATGATCACTACCAAAATGGGTAATGGAGAGTCCCTTACCACCCATCAGCAAAACATACAGAGATATGTTGATTGCCTACTGAGGTTAAATCTTAACTTCGATGAAGAGCTGGAAATCGACATCATCCTTCACTCCTTGCCTCCCTACTACAACCAGTTCCGCATGACCTACCATATGAATAAGGAAGAGGTCACCTTGAGCAAGCTACATGGATTGTTGAGGACTATTGAGAGCAATCTCAAGGATAAGTCTGTTGCACCAACTCCCACTCCTACTGTTGCGCCTGTCTTGGCAATAGGTCAAGAGAAGGTCAAAAAGAGGAAGGCTCCCTCAAAGGGCCACCACAAGGGAAAATCCCAAGATGGTACCTATTCTAGTGGAACCAAAGTTGGTTCTGCTAAGCCCAACTCCAACCCTATGGAGGCAGAGTGGCACCACTACCACAAGATAGGGCATTGGAAGAGAAGTTGCCTAGAATATCCGCAAGCCATCAAGGATGGGAAGATCAAGCCATCTTTTGTAGGCATTTACCCTAAGGAGGCAGAGTGGCACCACTACCACTTGATATAGGATGTGGTTTTCACATATGTTCTGATTTGCAAGGACTAAGAAGAAATAGGGATGTGGAGCGTGGAAGGATAAATCTAATCATGGGAAACAGAAGATCGTCGCTTGTCACCAAGATTGGAGTTTACAACTTAGTGCTTAGTAATGGATTAGGTTTAGATTTAAACAATTGTTGCTATTCGCTAGATATGGCAAGAAACATCATTTCATTTCATGGTTTTTATAGACAAGGTTTTAAATATTCATTTGATAATGAAAAGGGTTATGCTTATCTTAATAATGTTTTATATTTTGAAGCATTGCCTTGTAATGGAATATATGAGACTGTGATGGTTGTAGATAACATAGGAAATGATATGTTGTATGTTGATTCTTCCAATAGTATGGATAAGGCATGCTTGTGGAATTGTCATCTTGGACATGTCAACAAGAAACGCATAGCCCAAATCCAAAAGGTTGGAGTATTAGAGTCATTCGACCTTAGGGACGATGACTTGTGCGAGTCTTGTTTACTTGGAAAGATGACCAAGTCACCCTTCACCGATGTGTGTGGGCCCTTTAGATCCACCACAATGGATGCGAACCGCTTCTACGTGACTTTCACCGATGATTATAGCAAATATGGTTATATCTACTTAATCAAGCACAAGTCGGAAACTTTTGAAAAGTTCAAAGAGTTTAGACAAGAAGTGGGGAACCAATTGGGCAGGAAAATCATGATGCTTCGATCCAATCGAGGAGGAGAGTACCTAAGTCTTGAATTTCATGACTACCTCAAGGAATGCGGAATCGTTTCGCAATTAATGCCACCTAGGACACCGCAGTTGAATGGTGTAGCTGAGAGGCGTAATCGAACCTTGCTAGACATGATTCATTCCATGATAAGTCGTGCTTCACTACTTATCTCATTCTGGGGGTATACCTTAGAGACTATCGCTCATATCCTTAACTTAGTCCCTACAAAGAAGGTTGCCAAAACACCTCACGAGATGTGGACATGGAAGGCTCCCTCGTTAGAAAATATAAATTTTTGGGGTTGTGAAGCTTTCGTAAGACAAGAAACTCACGACAAGCTCGAGCCTCTAAGTGAACGATGTATTTTCATCGGCTACCCGCAGAAGTCCATTGGATATCTATTTTATAGACCGAGTGACAATGTTGTCTTCATTGCGAGGAGAGGGTTTTCCGAGAGAGAGAACTCATAAGCCAAGGGGATAGTGGGAAACCAATCAATCTTGAAGAGATTCGAGAATGGAGTGATGAAGGAACCTCTAACGTTGGCGCTCAGCCCGAGGATGAAACTCCGGTTGAACCAATTGATGAGTCCTTACCTTTTATACGTTTTGAAAGAGTTAGGGTTTAACTCCAGTTTTGCGTTTTTCATATTACTATGGAAGGGGATACGTTCATTAGTGATAGTACACTAGTGAATTTGGACGAACCTAACAGCTTTAAGGAAGCCATGGCAAGCCCAGAGTCTACAAATTGGAAGGAGGCGATGGACAAGGAGATTCAGTCCATGTATGATAACCAAGTTTGGAGCCTGGTTGATCATTTACCGGGTCGTAAGACGGTTGGGTGCAAATGGATCTTCAAGAAGAAGACCGACATGGATGGGAATGTGCACACTTATAAGCCGCGATTGGTTGCGAAGAGCTTTACTCAAACTCCTGGAGTTGACTATGATGAGACCTTCTTACCAGTTGCGAAGATAAAGTCTACTAGGAAGATGCTAGCCATTGATGCATTTCATGATTATGAAATAGGGAAAATGGATGTCAAAACCGCTTTCCTTAATGGGAAGTTGGTTGAGGATGTTTACATGGCTCAGCCAGAGGATTTTGTCAATGCAAAGCATCCCAATAGAGTGTGTAAGCTTGAGAAGTCCATTTATGGACTTAAGCAACCATCTCGCAAATGGAATCTTTGATTCGATGAGAAAGTCAAAGAGTTTGGTTTTCTGCGAAGCGAGGATGAATCATGTGGATATTTCAAAGCCACTGGTAGTATAGTGATCTTCCTCATATTGTATGTTGATGACATACTACTCATAGGAAACGACATTCCGATGCTGCACGAAGTAAAGTCCTGGCTTGGGAAGTACTTATGAAGGACCTCAGAGAAGCTGCCTATATTTTGATAATAAGGATAGTGAGAAACATGAGTAAAGGACTAATAGGACTTAGTCATAATACTTACTTGGACAAGGTACTAAAACATTTTAGTATGGAGAATTCCAAAAAAAGGGAGTTACCAATCCAAAGTAATGCCAAATTGAGTAAGACGTAAAGTCTGAGTGTCGAAGCCGAGATAGCAGAGATTAGTCGAGTACCTTATGCTACCCTAGTTAGCTCAATCATGTACGCTATGGCTTGTACTTTCCCTGATGTGGCCTTCGCGTTGAGCATGGTCAACAGATATCAAGGGAACCCTAGCAGAGCACATTAGACTGCAGTCAAGAATATTCTTAAGTACCTTCGGAGGACCAAGGAATGGTTTCTAGTCCTCGGTGGGAGTGATGACTTGAAGGTGTAAGGGTACAGTGACGCTGGTTTTCAGACCGACAGGGAAAACTACCGTTCACATTCGGGCTAGGTCTTTACCCTTAATCGAGGAGTGGTGACTTAGAAAAGTTCCAAGAAGGAGACTGTAGCTGATTCAACGTGCGAATCAGATTATACTGCAGCGAGCGAAGCATCCAAGAAGGCAATATGGATGAAGAATTTCTTTGGAGACCTTGGAGTTGAACCAGCCATATAGGAGCCCATGGAAATTTTCTATGATAATGAAGGAGCGGTTGCCTTGACCAAGGAACTGAGGGATCATGGTAGATCTCAACATATTGGCAGAAAAGATCACTTTATTCAACATCAGGTAGAAGCAGGACTCCTCGTAGTGAAGAGGGTATTATCGGAGGATAAACCATCAGATCCACTTACGAAGGGACTGATTAGGGTTAAGCATCTGCAGTACGCTAGGAGCACTAGGCTGAGGGGCGATATTAGTTTAGATTAGAGAGTTTGGAAACGTGCAATAGATGAATGTAATTGACATTTGATGATTAAATAAATGGTATTATTTATATGTAAGGTTATTGTCTTGTGTTAATTTTTACCTATTGTTTCATTTTGCATGTTTTGACTTCGTGAATAATAAGATTGTTCGAACGGTCCACAGTCATTCATATGTTGGAAGTAGGTATGAATGAAGACTGTCATGAATGGGTGTGTAGATTTTATAAAGTGTATTAGACATAGCACAAGAATGCTACAACGTTCATTAGTGCTTATGAACAAGTTTTGAGCATTCGAATAAACCCATGCTTGCTGGAATCACTTCATGGAATTAATCACAAGTGATCGCAAGAGATAATATCATATGATCTTAAAACCTAGATATATGGTTTATTGTTGGCTAATTGGTTGTACATTGATAATGCATAAATGCATCAGTAACTTGATGTTATAAAACACATTGGTGTGTATGATTTGATTAGTGAATAGTAAATGCATATATGTCGAAGTTTATCTGTTCCTTTTATCCTATGAGGGTAAAAGCGATATCAGGGCCCTCGATGATTTAGTTTGACTTATGTGTCGGGCCTGGTCAGGACTGAATTGATGTGTTCGATTAAGTTCTATGTCAGACAAATCTGAGATCGAGAAACAAACTGCTAGACAATAAGTAAGACTATGTTCCATGTGATTGTCCGCACGATATTAAGAACAGAGGATTATACGATCCCTTATCTGAAGGACATGTTACTAATAATATAATAGTTTGACAGTGTCTTTGAGAGCTATGATTTCTAATCAAATTGTATTTAAATTCGTAGTTACTAGATTTATCCAAGTGGGAGACTGTTGGATTAGTGTCGAACCCGTAACTATATTTTGTAATTACTTGACCCGGTTGTGCATGGTCCTTTTCGGTTGCCTTCACCAAAGCAACATGATAGGATGATTTATGAATAAAGAGGTTATTATGATTTATTAATATGTTATATGAATACTATATTAAAGGAGAAATCATATAGTTCCATTACTATTAGACAAGAATTAATTAAGAATTGATTTTGTGGCTAAGAGAGATTAATTAAATAAAAGGGACTGGAACTGTCAATTGTGTGATAGTTGATTTGGGCTGAGAATCCTTTATGGATAAGGGGGTGGACGAAATTGTGGGTAGGAACCCATCTAGATTTCATCCATGGCCTTATTCTAGAAGGTTCTTTGAACTGCTTAAGGCCTAAGCTATCCAATTAGGGTTTTGACTAAAGCCCTAGCAGCACAAGTATAAATAGACCCCTTAGACTCCTAAAATCGGCTACCCCCCTTCTCCTAAGAGTACTAGAGCTGATTTTCTAAGCCTCCAACCTCTCTCCAAAATCATCCTCTTGCTTGTGGTGTTTGTAAGCCATTAGAGGAATGACATTTGTGACTCTAAGCTCCAAGAACAAGAAGATTCAAGCTTTCAACAAGAGGTAATCATCTAGATCTGATTTGTTATGTTAATTTTGATTATATACACTAGATCTAGGGTTTGTAAGTCTTGGATGAAATAGCATGTACAATAGAGAAGCCTAGATCCAAGCTTTAGGGTTTACATGAATAAATAGGATATTATTTTGTGTAAAACCCATCACTACTAATCATCCCGTTCTCGCCATTAGGCAAAGAAAAGGGAAGAAGAGGAAGGATACTCCCAAAGCTAACTGGAAGGGAAAGGAACTAGTTTGGTCATCTAGTAATGGCCCACAATTGAGGCCCAATATAGATATTCTAGCTGTTAGTAACCCCAAAGAGGCTACTTGTTACTATTGCAAAGACAAGGGCCATTGGAAGTGGAGCTGCCCCAAGTACCTACAAGACATTAAGGATGGAAAGGTGAAGCAAATTTTGTATGGTATGTAAAATATTCAAACTAATAACTCACAATCTAATCGATCTTGGGTCCTTGATACAGGATGTAGTTTTCACATTTCTTCTGATTTTTATGAACTAAGATAAAGTGAAGAGGTGTAGCATGGAAGGATGAATCTGATCACGGGGAATAAGTGATATTCTCCTTTTACCAAGATTAGGACTTATCATCTTATTCTTAGAAGCGATGTTAGTTTGGATTTTATTGTTTGTTGTTACTTGTCAAAAATGATGTGAAAAATTATTTCATTTCATGAGTTGTTCAGACAAGGTTTTCGTTACTTTTTTGATGATTTGAATGGTTCAATTATAGTTTATAAAAATGGTGTTTTTAAATTTCAAGCTTTACCTTGTAATGGACTATATGAAATATGAATTGTGTTGATAGGTTAGGAAATAGTTTATTTTACATTGATTTGTCATCTTGGGCACATTAACAAGAACCGCATCGCCTAATTCCAAAAGGATTGAGTGATGAAATCATTTGACCTAAGGCTATATGATGAATAACAATCTTGTCTTTTGGGCAAAATGACAAAATCACCTTTCATTGGATCTTGTGAAAGAGGTGAATGTTTTTTCGACCTCATACACACAGATATGTGTGGACCCTTCAGATCCACCACTAAAGATGCTAACTGATTTTATGTAACATTTACAAATGATTATAATAGATATGCTTATCTCTATTTGATCATACATAAATCATAAACCTTTGAAAATTTTAAATAGTTTAAACATGAAGTCGATAATCAATTAGACAAGAAGATAATGATGCTTCGATCAGATAGAGAAGGTTAGTATCTTAGTATTGAGTTCCACGACTACCACAAGGAATGTGGAATAGCTACACAATTGACTCATCCTAAAACACCACCACTTAATGGTGTGGCTAAGAGGCACAATCAAACATTCTTAGACATGGTTCATTCAATTATGAGTTGATCAATTATTCTTATCTCTTTCTGGGGACATGCCTTTAAAACAACCACCCATATCCTTAATCTTTTCCCTAATAAGAAGGTTGCCAAAACACCTAATGAGATGTAGATAGGGAAAGTTCCCTCGTTAGCATATATCAAAGTTTTTGTTTGTGAAGCTTTCGCTAGATGAGAGACTCATGAAAAGTTAGAAGCCATAAGCGAGAAGTGTATTTTCATTGGCTACCCTCAAAAGTATTTTAGATATTTGTTCTACAGACCTAGTGAGAACCTGGTCTATGTATCACGAAGAGGAGTCTTTTGTAAGAGATAGATCATATGCAAAGAGGATAGTGGGAGCACAATTGACCTTGAAGAGATTCAAGAGTCAACCAATAAATGAACCTTAGAAGACACTACCACTCAACTAGAGGAAGAAATTCTAGTTGAGCCAGTTCACAATTCATTACCTCTTCGTCGTTCTAGTAAAGTTAGCATGCCACCTCAGTTGTATGGTTTCCATATAATTGCAGGTGGTGATATCTTTATCAGTGATCAAACACTAGTAAATTTGGATGATCCAACTAACTACAACGAAGCAATAGTAGGCCCTAAGGCTTCAAAGTAAAAAGAGCAAATGGACAACGAGATCAAGTCCATGTATGATACCTAAGTTTGGAGTTTCGTTGATCATGAAGATAGTTATACAAATGGATCTTCAAGAAGAAGACCGACATGGACGAAAATGTGCACACATTCAAGGCATGAATAGTTGCGAAGGGGTTTACTCAAACACTATGGATTGACTATGATGAGACATTTGCAAAAGTGGCTAAAACTGCTTTACTCAAACCCTAGGGATAACTCTCGCCATAGTTGTTTTTCATGACTACGAAATATGGCAGATGGATGTCAAAACTGCTTTCTTTAATCAGAAGTTGGCTGAAGATGTTTACATGAATTAGCTAGAGGGTTTTATTGATGCAAAGTTTTCCAAAAGAGTGTGTAAGCATGAGAAATCAATCTATGGATTGAAACAAGAATCTCACAGTTGGAATCTTTGCTTCCATGAGAAAGTCAAAGAGTTTGGTGACTTTAGAAGTGAGGATGAGTCATATGTATATGTCAAAGGTAGTGGGAACTTATTACTCGGTACCTGTTCAACCGACTACCGAGCAACGAGTACTCGGGGAGTACTCGAATTCAGTAATTCATGTGGAAATATTTATAAGGAAATTATATATATCAAAATCATAAATTAATATCATAAGTTGATTGAAATATATAACAAAATTAGATACATGTGAATATATAAAAACTGAAAACCACATAATGGTCTCACTTCATGAATAATTATTGAAAATTTAACATAAATATGTAGTAATAATCACTTGTGTATATTATACATATTAATCATCAAGTTGACCGAGTTCAACACTGCTTAGTTCAGTAATCGGCCAATCGGGGAGTACAAGGGATTCTGTAACTTGCCTCGGTAAGGGGCCGAGTAGCCAGTACTCGGAGGAGTAATCGACTAACTCGGCGAGTTTTACAAGTATAGTAATCTTTCTAGTATTATATATTGATGACATATTACTTATAGGGAATGACATTCCAACCCTAAAAGAAGTAAAATCTCGGCTCGGAAAGTGTTACACTATGAAGGATCTAAGAGAGGTAGCCTATATACTTAGGATAAGAATTTTGAGAGATAGAAAGAAAAGTCTAATTGAACTTAGTCAAAGTACATACTTGGACAAGGTACTAAAATGGTTTAGTATGGAAAATTCCAAGAAAGGAGAGTTATCTATTCGACCCAATGCCAAGTTAAGTAAGACTCAATTCCCCAATATGAATGAAGAGATAGTTGATATGAGTCGAGTCCCTTATGTTTCGGTTGTAGGATCGATCAGGTACGCTATGACATGTACTCGCTGATAAATTTATGTATTCTTCAAAAAATCGTATCTCTAGCATGTGAGCTTCGTTTTAGACATTTTTATATCCATAGATTCGTCTTTCCGTTTACTACAACTTTCCTTTAGATATCAACAGCTAATTCTGAATCTATTTTCACTTTATATTTCATAAAAAGTATACTTTTAAATTTGTTGCGAAATAACTTCTTCATACAAGCTTTTTTTTTCGACGTTATTTGCATCTACAACTTTGTATTTACGAGGACATCAACTTTCCTTTACATCATTTTGGCTAATGAGTAATTTATTTTTGTTTCAACTTTTATAGCCAATACAAACGCACTATGTCGAACGCATAACTTCGAAAAATCTTAATTCCTCATATAACATTAGATTTTTGCGTTCTTTATACTTACGAGTTCATAAGTACGACTACTACAACTTTTGTATAGATTATTTATTCAAAATAATATTTTTAGGTTAAATATCATTTAACATAATTCATTATGTTTATAATAAGATTTTATACTAGAATTAATAATATTTGTCCATGTAACATGTACGCAATAAATAAATATATTTATATAACCCGTATTATGTACTTACGTATTTATTTGCAATGATCCTATTCGAGGATTTGAATTATTCAATAAAATGAATAATCATAACTAAAATACCTTAAACGTCTAGACTGGATTTATGGGTGTTATAGAAACACTCATTATCTAAATTGTGTGGAAGATAAATGGACTCGAAAATATACCCCAACTGCAACCCAGACACAAGGTAGAAAGCTCTCTTATCAAATCATACCTTGTAGTATCCAATCGGTAATAGTAACTCCATTATGTTAGGCAGAGGATAGGTACTTGTTGCACAACAGGTAATTGCATAATAAATGTAACACCCCTAGCATGGATGTATTTGAATTAGCCTTTAATAAAATTGTAAGGGTGAATTTTCTTGTAATTAGTCGAAGTATTTCGTGTCTTCATATGTTCTATTCTTTGTTCCTTATTTTATGTATTTTTCTACGGCATTGCATTCGAAGCTTAACGCTTAGTCCTTAGAATATTTTTTATACGCTTTTCTATCCTATAAATAGGAGTGTTTGCTAGAGTTAGTGACGAGGACTTTAATAGAACATGTATTATCTACTCAGTAAAAACTTGAGAAGCGTAATAGAGCTGAACCAGAAATCATATTTACATCGGTGTTCAAATCTCGCATACTTCTTTTTGATCATTTGAAACTCTGATTAATTTCATACTCGATTCATTGCTTCATCAATTGGTATCAGAGCATGAATCATTACTCTGATCTGATTTTCATCTTTTCAAAAAGTTTTTAAATAAAGTTTTTGGTTTATGAAATTCCGCACTTTTTGAAAGTGAAAAATTCATTAGATCTAAGTTTGTGATTCGATTCGGCACTTGAATCATTGAGTCGAGTGTTCTACTAGTGATTCTGATTTGAATCATATAGTTTGTGGTCAAATTCTAAAAGTTTTTTTAAAAAATTGTCAAGGTTTTCTTCCGTACATCAATGGCGTCTTTCAATCTGAATTCCATGACGTCATTTTCTCATCTTCTAGGATCATCCACTAAAATTCATATGTTAATTTTTGAGTATTACGATCAATGGGTTGATCGTCTGCAGGATTATCTTAATGGTTTGGATGAAGAGCTGTGGAACTGTATTTCTGGTGATCGCAATCCACCATCAAATATTCAACCAATTGGTGCATCGTCTGGAAATTCTGAGGTAGAGAATCAATCTAATCATCTTAAAAATCAAAGAAAAGATGCATAAGAGAGATAATAGGAGTTTTGTCTCCCGTTGTTTACAACTACGTAAGGAGTTTTACAACAGCAAAGGATATTTGGAACAATCTCAAGGAGAATTTCAGGGGAGTGAAAAGATAAAAGTTAATTCAGTAAAACAATGCTTGGTGGAACTTAAGGATTTCAGACGGAAAGATGGTGAAACAATAGAAGTTTACTACGATTGTCTTAATGAACTAATCTATCGATGCAATCTATATGGAATCACCAGATCATCCATGGAATTCAATCTCATATTTGTTATGGGTCTTCGAAAGGAATGGCATAGTGTAAGCATGATGGTTAATAATCAATAGAGCTTTGATACGTCAACTTTGAATGACTTGTACAATCAGCTGAAGTCACATGAAAGTGAGGTTAATGAAATTGTAGAAGAATCAAAGTTAATTTTGGGAGGTCCGCTAGCTTTGGTTTCGAAGATTTCTGAAAGAGAAGCTGAGAAAGATGTTTCTGATGAAGACGAAGGATTCATCATGAATTCAGATGATGAGGCAATTGCTTTTTATTCTAACAATCGTGTGAAAAAATTCTTTAAAAAACCGTTAAATCCGAAGTCAAAGTCTTCTGAAAGTAAAGGAAATAATGTGACAAAAAGTGTTGGGGATGAGAAGAAGAAGGAAGAAAAGAAAGATACGGAGTTTGTTGAAGGAAAAACAGAGAACAAACTGAAAGGAGATGCTGGAATTGATTGTCACTATTGCAATGGGGCTAATCATTTAGCTAATAATTTCATGTTAAGGAAAAGAGATGAGAAGAAGAATAAGACGAAGGATGAAGCGTACTATGTGGAGAAGTTGGAGGAGCTGTGTGTGAAGGAAAAGAATCTCACATTGGTTGCTCATGGTGAACAAGATGAAGATGGAACTTATCAAATTTGGTGATCCGTGTCAGATGATGAAGAAATGAGACATCCGACTCACGGAGCAATGTATGCGAAGTTGGAGGAAGAATCAGATGAAGATGCATACGAATTTTATAGGAGATGCTTCATATCAAAAGTTGTTGACAAATCTCCAATGACTACAAAGGTACGTAACATTCTTGAATCTTTTAATATTCCAGTACATGCTTATAATTTTGAATTAATCTCGTTTGATAAAACTGTTACTTATTTCGATTCAATTATGATATCTGGCAATGAGCCTAGAAGTTGTCTAATAAGTTGTTAGAGACACAGAAGAAACTAGATTCGAAAATTGCTAGAATAAATTGTTTAGAACTTCAAATAACTAATATCATGGTTGATAGAGATAACTTGTTGAGTGATTCTAAATTGTTGTTAGCCCAGAGGAACATTTATTGTAATTCAGCTAAAAGATTGTATGGAAAATTGATTGAACTACATCATTCATGCGAAATTAGCAAAGAACAACATAGAAAATTACTGCCTTTTTTTAGCTTACAAAAGAGCTACAGTAGATAATATTTCGTATGATTGTGAAAAAGAAATTGCTGATTTTAACAAAGTTCCTGATGATAGATATAAATATGGAATAGTTAAAGTAGATAAATATCTTGGAATAGTTAAAGTAGATGAATATCTTGATTCAAATGAATTGGTTAACATTGTAAATGAAACTTTGACTAAGTCAAAACAAGCTAACATCTTGAAAAAGACTGAGAATTCAACATCTGTTTTTCAATCTAATTTTGCTGATATTGAGGATAATTCTGATAATATTAGTGAAATTAGTGATCTTGAGGATGTTGATTATTCTCAGTTGACTATTATAAACGTTGCATCATCTTTCAAAGGAAATGAAAAGGTTAAGGATTTGTTGGTTGAAATTAACACTGATCAACCATCAACTTCGAAAGTTTGTGATGTGAACTTTGTAGAAGTAAACGACAGTTAAACCGATGATAGTGATGATGAAAAAAACAAAGAAAAAGGAAAGGAAGAATAAATTCCTCGTATAGTTGTTTATCAAGTGGATGGAGACACACAACAGTTTGCAAAAGTGCAAACTGAGAAAGGGGCTCATTTCCTAGAAATGAATACTGTGGTTGATCCATTCTTCAAGTGTTCTGATGATGTTGGTTTTGCGAACCAAGTCTTTGTAACAACTGGAAATGTTAAAAATATCAAACCAAAATTCAAGAAAATGGTGGAACAAGATAACATAAAATCATCAGAAGAAGGGTTCTTCGCAAATCAGAGCACAACTGAAAACAACCTAACCAAGAATTCGTATGTTTTTCAAAGACAAAAACCAAAGAGAAAATGGGTTGAAAAAACTAAAGTTGAAAATGAAGTTATTAAGCCTTTGGTTGAGAAAATTAAACAAGGATCAAAACTTAATTCTAAGGAATTCAAGGAGCAAATTATCAAACTTTCAAAAGAAAATAACATTTCAAAAAGACAAGCAAGAAAGAAAATCTTTTGGCAAACAATTGAATATCAAAAATTGAAAAATGAGAAATCAAACCCAGTTCAATATATGAGTTCAAAACGTTTTTCAGACAAAATGAAGATTTTAAATCAAATAAACAAAAGACGGTCCAATTCAAAATCACCAAAATTAGTTTACAAAGTCAAAACCTCTCAAAAGATTTCGAATGAGTCAAAACCTAATATTTCAAACAAATTTTCAGAAAAATCTAATCCTCCAATGATATTTTTTCAAAGACAACATTTTAAAACCACTGTGAATACTTCTTACGCTGAATCTTTTCTTAATAAAACAAAAGTTGATTTTGTTCCTCAAAAGCCAAATTTTCCTAATCATACGAAGAAACAAACATTGAAGGCTTCGCATGAAAAAGACATCACTTCAAGGAAAAATATAGATCACTGGCTCAAAGGTCGTGGTAAAGTTTATCAGTCTAGCAAATTCTCAGAAGAACAAATCAAAGAGGCTTATGAAAAGTATGTCAATAATTCTTCGAATGGAAGTTCATTATCAAAAGATTCGAAAATCTCAATCAAAGCTTGAAGACCTGTCACAAAACCGAAGACAGTTATGTCACATTCTAAGAATTCGAAGGGTAAAATCAGTGAACATTCGAAATCAACACAACCTTATGTTTTAATTCCTTCAAATGATGATGTAGACATTATTGATAGTCTCAAGACTAAATTTTGTGATTGGGTCAAACATTCTTCATTTAATTCTTTGTTGACATCTAATTTCCAAGGACCCAAAAAGCGTTGGGTACATAAATTCTTTCAATGATTGCAGGTACTATGTGACGAGTAATACGTTAATAAATGGTACATTAACAGTGGTTGCTCTCATCACATGACTGGGAAGAAAAAGAATCTTAGAGATTTTCAAAGCTTGAAGAATGAAGGAGTTGTTAAATTTGGAAACAATCAGAAGTGCGAAGTAAAAGGATATGGAAAAATCAAGAATAGTAAATTCACAGTGAATCGAGTTGTGTATGTTGAAGGTTTACAACATAACTTGATAAGTGTTTCTCAACTTGTTGTGGGCACTGGCAATCAAGTACTTTTTAACGAAGAGGTAAGAATTATTTCGAATGTCAACACTAAATAATTTTTGCTTAAATCAAAGCGGAAGGGTGACATGTTTACATTGGATGTCAATCCAATTGTAGGCAAACCTGCTGTTTGTCTTCTTTTGAAAGCAACATCAGATCTAAGCTGGTTATGGCATCGAAGACTTTCACATCTCAATTTTCGAAACATCAATAAACTTGTAGTTCAAGATTTGGTAAGAGGATTACTTATACTTAAATTTGATAATGATTCTTTATGTGCAGCTTGTGAAGTTGGCAAGCAACATAAACAAGGTCATCCAATTACAATTGATTCGAAGATTGTTGAACCACTGGAGCTTTTACATATTGATTTATGTGGTCCTTCGACAGTTTCAACACTAAATCATAAATGGTATATCTTAGTTATTGTTGATGATTGTTCAAGATTTACGTGGGTTTATTTTCTCAGGCTTAAATCAGTATTGCTCAATACGCTCACGGATAATATTACTAATTTCGTCGGCTTGGATGGTTACCATGAGTATTTCTTAATTCTTTTTTGGAAAAAAAATAAATCAAAAATAATGCCTAAAGTAGAAGGACTAATCCGTTATTTCTTTCATCTCCCCCAATATGCCAATATTGGCACTGATAGTACGTAAATGTAACTCGCTGTTTAAACAACTATCCAGAGTTCCTAGAGCTCCTTGTAAGGCTTGTTGGAAAACCCATTTTCGGACTTGATTACTCGCTTTTTGTTGTTCAAAATTTATAGTTTCATTGCTCAAATCACGATTGACTTTATCAAGCAAATGGAAAAAACGCTGAAAAAGACGGTTCGAAGGATAAAGAGTGATCATGGAACTGAGTTTAAGAACAATGTTCTTGATTCATTTTTGCTGGATAAAGGCATTTTGCATAATTTCTCATCTCCATATACACCACAACAAAATGGTGTCGTTGAGCGAAGAAATCGATCTCTATGCGAAGCTGCAAGAACAATGTTGGCCTATGTGAATCTTCCACGATATCTTTAGGCTGAAGCAATTTCAACTGCTTGCTTTACTCAAAATAGATCTTTCATCCATCGACGTTTTAATATTACACCTTATGAAATCATCAATAACAGAAAACCTAATGTCAAATTTTTCCATGTTTTCGGATGCAGGTGCTTTATTATGAATCTTAAGGATAATCTTTCAAAATTTCAAGCAAAAGCTGATGAAGGGATTTTCCTTGGATATTCGCATAATTCTGTTGATTATCGTGTGCTAAACAAACGAACTCGAAAAGTGGAAGAAACATTTAATCTTACTTTTAATGATTATTATATTAAACAATTTGATAAACAATTTAACAATCATCCAATATTTCAAGAAAATCAAACTCAATCTGAAAATATACAATCATTCGATATTGATTATGACTTGATTTTTTGAAATTCAGATTATGCTGAAAATGCTGAATGTAATGCTCCTAATAATCATGTCACTAAAGTTTCAAAAATAAATGATGATTCTACATCATCTCCTCAAACAATGGGCGAAAGTATGCATAATGATCCAGTGGAGGGGGAGTACTCGGATTCGAACACTCTACTTGAGGGGGGGCATTCTTTCGAGGGGGAGAATGAAAGGGCATGTGATGATGTTGAGGCGGAGCAATTAAATGATGATATTGAGGGGAAGTTAAATGAAAATAATGAAACTTATAATGATATTAATGATGTTGGTTCCATTGCAGGATCTGAAAATGAAGAAATGTACGGAGATGCACCTTTGGACTTCGATCCAGCTTATCCACCAATGGACAAATGGACAAAAGATCATCTGAAGGAACAAATAATTGGTAATCCACAAGAAGGAGTTTTAACAAGAGCTCAAATTCGTGCGAAGAATGGGATATTAATGCTCATCAAGAATTTTGTATGTTCAACGTTTTTATCTCTAAAATTGAACCAAAAACAGTTAATATTACAATGGAACACTCAGATTGGGTTGTTGCAATGCAATCTGAATTGTCTGAATTTGAACAAAAAAAGTTTTGGAGGTTAATTCCTAAACCAAATGATGTTTCGATTGTTGGATTAAAATGGATTTTCAAAAATAAAACCGACAAAGATGGAAATATAATTCGAAACAAAGCCGAACTTGTTGTTAAGGGATATTCTCAACAAGAAGGAATTGATTACGAAGAAACTTTTTCCCCTGTTGCAAGACTCGAGGCAGTTCGTATATTTTTGACTTATGCAGCTCACAAAGATTTTGATTTATTTCAAATGGATGTGAAGTGTGCATTTCTTAAAGGGGAACTTGAAGAAATAGTGTTTGTGGAACAACCTCCTGGTTTTATAAACGAAGAACATCCAAATTATGTTGATATTTTAGATAAGACAGTTTATGGTTTGAAACAAGCACCATGAGCCTGGTATGCAACTCTTACTTCATTTTTGAAGTAATCTAAATTTAAACAAGGATCAGTTGACCCCACATTATTTTGTAAGAAAGTTGGGAATCATCTAATGCTTGTTTAAATTTTTGTTGATGGTATTATTTTTGGCTCAACTGAACCTGCTTTGTATAAAGAATTCGAAGATCTGATGAAGAGTAAGATCGAAATGAGTATGATGGGAAAAATTAATAATTTTCTTGGTTTAAACATTCGTCAAAACAGAGAAGGAAGTTTCATAAATCAAGAAAAATACACAACGAATCTGCTCAAAAAGTTTGTCTTGGTGAATAGCACGAAATTACGCATTCCAATGGCAACTGGCATTAAACTCACTCTTTCGTTAGATAAACCTGCCGTTGATATAACTTTATACAGAAGCATGATTGGATCTTTACTTTATTTGACTGCAAGTCGACCTGATATCATGTTTTCTACTTGTAATTGTGCTAGGTATCAATCAAATCCTCGAGAACCACATCTCACTGCTGTGAAGAATATCTTTCGTTATCTCAAAGGAACATCTTCGCATGGATTGGTAAGTTGGCAATCGAAATAGCAGACATGTGTTTCTATCTCAACGGCCGAAGTTGAATATGTTGTTGTTGCTGCTTGCACATCACAGATAATATGGATTCAAAGTCAATTACGTGATTATGCAATTAATATGAAAAATATTCCTTTATATTCTGATTCAAAAAGTGCAATAAGAATTTGTCATAATCATGTGCAGCATTCGAAGACCAAATACATTGCTCTTCGCTATCACTTCATAAAAGATCATGTAGAAGATGAGAATATTGAAGTTCATTTTGTGAAAACTACTGATCAATTGGCTGATATTTTCACGAAAGCATTGGATGAAAAATCGTTTGTAAGAATTTTATAAGGACTTGGAATGGTTGATGGTAATTCAATTTCATGTGAAAAAGAAGATTGACAGTTCACAGACACATCATCAATGGATAATGTTATTGTTCATATGTCACTCTTCAAATGCTTCGAATTCGTATGATTGGAATTTTTTTTTATCTCATTTTAAAATTCAAAGATCTACAACAAGTAACTTTTGTGGAATTTTTTTTTTGTTCTTTATTTTCGAAAAATCAAAAACATCAAAAAGTTTTTCATTTTATTTTGTTCTTTCTTTTCGAAAAATCCAAAACAACAAAAAGATTTTATTTTTTCTTCAAGTACTTTGTTGTATATTTTCTTGAAGAGATGAAGAGGCAAATGTTCGCAGGTTCTAGGTTCGGGTATAAGTCTCTACTCTTTGAATTTTAAATTTTAAAAAACTAGTTAAGATATCCCTAGAAGCATGCTGCAGCATGTTGTCTAAAGCCTCGAATTGACTCAATGTTCGAAAGCCTTATGGGGAAGAAATCTTCGTATGAATAATTTCATTCACATTAGTCTGACAACCAAAATTTCTGGAATGATTCAAGCTTCCGAGTCCCGATTAGTGGAAAAGATTGATCTTTCTGATCAAAACAATGAGTCACGGGTAAAATCACAGAAGTCTGATTTTTCATCAAACTTACAAGATTTGAAGATGGTGGCAAAAGAAAGACATGTGCTCTTCGTTCAAGATGATAATAAGGTGCAAAAAGATTTAAATTTCAAATTTTAGGAATTACGTGAAGATATGGAGAATGAAATTTCGGTTGTTCGTACTGAATTCGAATCCATCAACAAGAAGGTGGATATTATCTGCGAAGCTGTTACAAAGTTTGCTAAGCTCTATGAAAGCCTGAGTCCTGAGATTACTCAGCTTTCAACAACTAACAATAAAAATTTCATCGAAGTATTCAAACTTCTGAAAGAGCTCAAAAGTCTATCTTCCAAGCATGCTTTGTCCATACTATCTTCGAAAGATTTGATCCAGAAATTTTCCAAGTTCGAAAAATTATTTGTCCAACAACTGGCTCCTTTATCCCGCATCTTCAGTCTTCTTCCAACTACATATGCCCCACCTGCTAGCACAAGGGTGCAAGCGGGAGAAAAAATCATGGCAGGATCGAAGACAGGAGGAGATTCGAAGGTGGTGGTAAAAGTGTTTTCAACAAATATTCCATCATCAAAACCAGTCATTGTAATAGTTGGTCCAATCACTTCAACCATTGTGACCACTATGCCAATCACAAAACCAAAAGGAATGATTGGTAAAACTACTGATGTTGGAGGGAGTGGTTCCAAACAGAAAGAAAATGTTGATGAATCTGGTGCGAAGTCAAAGGGAAAAGAAATACTAATTGAGAAGTCTAAGGAGGAGAAGAAGGCGGAAGCAGAAGCGGAGGTGGAGAAAATGAGAATGATAAAAAAGTATCATGACTCAAAGAGCGAGTGACCCTCCTGGTTTGAACAAGGTTGATCCTACGAAGCACTATAACTATGAAACGATTGAAGCAAAAGTTACTTTTAATCACATGTACGCGTTTGAGAAAAAGCCCAAAAAAAGCTACATTGTTACAAACACAGATTCAAGCCAGTTGGATTTCCCTATAAACGAAATGATGTTCATTATGCCACAATTCAAGGCTGAGAGCAAATTTAAAGAAAAAGACAAAGGGACACACTTGAAGATCAGATTTCATGTTGTTCTTGCTAAGCCATCTGAAGAAGTGTGGTCGTTAACGAAGATCAAGAAGGTGATTAGCAAAAAGAAGGATGTGATCTTCTAAGACACAGTCCAAAATATTAAGTATGTGGTGTTGATGGCAGATGGAAAAGTATGTGAATTCACTGTGGCTGACTTTCATTGATGAACTTGTATGATCTTATACAAGTTGCATTAATTCTGAAGGAAATGTCATTTTCGTATTTGCAAAATACTGAGCCAGATGAGTTGAAGATTAGAGTGACTCACATCAAAATCTTTATTGAAAATTATTACGAATGTCTTGCAATGACTGAGGTGGAGTTGGCTACTGCGAAGGGTTTGGAAATAAGAGCTCCCATGAATCCTACGAAGACTCAAGCAGAACTTAAAATATATGATGATGGAGAAATCTGCTTGAAACCCTTTCGGTTAGTCTTTTCTGGGATGGATAAGTCGGGAAGGTCGAAGAAATCTTTGTTTCAAGTTGCTGAGGTGGGAAGATATTCAACTTCGCAATATACGAACTTAGTTGTTCGTATGAACCATTTCAAGAAGAATAATGAAGGTGATAAGAAGGAACTGAAGAAAATTATTAACTGGTATACGGAGATTCAAAGGGTCATGCTTTACTCTATTCATATTCTTACCAATTGAAGACTTCGACTTTGATTCCAAAGGGGGAGATTGTAAGGGTGAATTTTTTTATATTTAGTCGAAGTATTTCATATCTCCGTATGTTCTATTATTCGTTCCTTATGTAATGTATTTTTCTAAGGCATTGTATTCGAAGCTTAACGCTTAGTCCTTAGAATATTTTTTGTACGCTTTTCTCTCCTATAAATAGGAGTGTTTACTAGAGTTAGTGATGAGGACTTTAACAGAACTTGTATTATGTGCTCAGTAAAAACTTGAGAAGCGTAATAGAGCTGAATCAGAAATCACATTTACATCGGTGTTCAAATCTCACATACTTCTTTTTGATCATTTGAAACTCTGATTAACTTCATACTCGATTCCTTGCTTCATCAAAAATCTTTCAATTTAATTTTAGAGTTTTAGTTAGTGGAAACAATTCCAATTTTTAATTCAAATACTTTACATAGTAAAAACGTGGATAACAGTCAATTAAAAATTTTTGAAACATTTAGTGGTTAAATACAAACAATCATGTGAGAGTGGTACAACATATATCAAAGCAAAATTTTAACATGAAATTACAAACCAAAGGTCTTCTAAATATCCAAAGCTTCTAAAAATATCTACTAACCTGTAAAGTTTTATCAGTAAGTGGGTTAGGCTATGGGAATCCTAGTGAGTATGATCCTAGGGTTAGACATTATAGATGGTATATGTATGAACATTGTGGTTCATACACTAATGTATAAACCCATACCATCTCAAAGTAACAAAATTGAAACATCCCAAAAAGACGGTCCAAAAATTTCATTTTAAATCATTAAAAATACGAGACTAAACAAATGGTGTGTGCACTACAGTCATCCTGAGCTCTTCCCCTCGCTATCGAAAGTACCTAAAACCAAAACTGAAAACTATAAGCACGAAGCTTAGTGAGTCTCCCCAAATCACCACATACCATACACATAATCACATAGTCACATAATAACATAACATGGGCCTTGCCCCCTATATCGGCCCTACCCGACATCAAACCGAAGTCCGGAATCGGGCCCTGCCCGACATCGAGCAAAGCTCGGTATAAATATAACATATCAACAAATACACATAAATAAAAACATAACATAAACATATAATCATTCCTTGGGTGCCGCCCGACATCTGACCGAAATCCAGAATCATATACACATTCCTTGGGTTTTCCTAGCATTGGACCGAATTCCAGAAAATATAAAACAAGCACATACAAGAATCATGAAGACATTAAGCATACAAACATTCCTCGGGCACCGTCCAACATCGGTCGGAATCTTGAAACATAATCACCCACATCGGGCATTTCCCGACATTGGACCTTAGTCTAGAACATACTAACATACATAAACGGTCTGACATTGGTGTCTTCGACCCGCTCCTACAGGAGAAAACTCACCTCACTGTCGGATGATAGCTGAAATGTCTCTACCCGGAACTAGCTCCACTTACTATCTGAATCATAACAACCCCTTAGATACCATTCCATCCTTATAATCCTTAAGGATTTGCATTCCTCAAATGGACTGAAACTCGATATATAGCAACATACTTCGATGGACATGGTCTTTTCTTGGACAAGAATGGGTTTAAGACCCTTTTTATAATTCTAAGGGCTATAAGGGCCAAATATCACTGGAAAAATGGAAATCCTTAGCATATGATCTATGAGGGGTATCATGTTTCCCACAACGGGGTCAATAAGATCCATAAAGTAAAACTAAAAGAGATCTAAGTTATGAATAACCAATTTAAGGACTTTTACCTCAGAAAGCTGCCAAAGGTTGACGAAATCCCAGATCCAAGGCTTCACCTCAAGCTTGATGACTTATAGCTCTTCCAACTCCATTTCCAAACACAAAAACACACACAAATCCAATCAAAACTTCAAGTTTCTCCCCAAAGAGCTAGCAATACAATTTAGGATTTCAGGGAGGTTGATGAGAGGCTGGGGGAAAGCATTAAGTCTATAACTCCTGCATATGCGGGCTAGTAATTAATAAGTGTTAAAAATGATTTTTTTTGTATCCAGGTTAAATAATTTTAACCAAAGTATTAGTTATGGTCAACAATTATAACATATTTCACGTAATAAAGAAGAATTATGTGAATATTATGTGTTTCACGATTATTATAATATAAATAGGAAAAATCAGCTGAATATATATATATATATATATATATATATATATATAT